>NW_012104176.1:298093-319173 GCF_000951045.1 Mandrillus leucophaeus | reverse complement strand
GCACACCTGTAGTCACAGCTGCTCGGGAGGCTGAGGCAGGAGGATCGCTTGAACCCGGGAGGCGAAGATTGCAATGAGTCGAGATCATGCCACTGCACTCCAGCCTGGACGACAGAGCGAGATTCTGTCTCAATAAAAAGAAAAAAAAATTGGTCTTTAAACATTACAGCCACTGATGCCTCACTTGGCTAGACACAAAGCCACATTCACACCTCAGGGACCACCAAACCTTTCAGCACAGCTTCCTTAACTGTGAGCTGTTTGAAGCTATCAATCTGAGCACTATTGACTATTGTTTTCAGGCTCTGACTAGCTCTAGGGATCTCAGCAGGGGTGGGAGGAACCAGCTCAACTTTAGCATAGTACCAAAATGTGGCCAATCCAAGCTTTGGATAGTCACAGTAGCGTTCACCAGCACCCGGGCCTTTTCTGCAAGGTTACAGACAAATTGGGCTATTGTTCTGAGATGGAAAGTTTGTTGCCCCGAACAGTTGGCTGACTGTCTATCTGTAACTTCTTGATACCACCTGCTTGCTGTAAACTTTTCCCTTGGTTTGGTTTGTTTTCAAATACCCTGGGTTTTCCCAGAAAGAATTTCAGACAGCTTCTTTGCCCTTTGGCCTCATTGCTTACAAGTGACTTTTTCCTTTGTTGCATGTGCTGTGATCCCCTCCCCTCCGCTCCCCTCCCCTCCCCTCTCCTCTCCTCTCCTTTCCTTTCCCTGTCTCTCTTTTCAGGGTCTCATTCTGTCACCCAGGCTGGAGTGCAGTGGAGCACAATCTCAGTTCACTGCAACCTCCACCTCCCAAGCTAAAGTGATCCTCCCACCTCAGCCTCCCAAGTAGCTGGGACTACAGGCATGCACCACTATGTGCAGCTAATTTTTGTATTTTTTGGTAGAGACAGGTTTTCACTGTGTTGGTCAGTCTGGTCTCAAACTCCTGACCTCAACTGATCCACCTGCTTCGGCCTCCCAAAGTGCTGGGATTACAGGTGTGAGCCACTGTGCCCAGCCATGCTGTGATATTTTTCGTTGGTGCTAGTTCCCTTTCTTAAACTGGAATTCCATCTCCCACTTGGTCCTTTCAGAGTCCCTTCTTTCGATGCAGGCAACAAATCCTAGTTTAGCATCACTTGTGATTATAATTAATGTGTTGTTTACTCCCTCTTCCAGATCATTAATGAAGATGTTAAATGAGACCAGAATGAAACCATGTCCCCATGGCATTCCGCTAGACACCTTCCAACAACTTGACACTCTGCCATTTGCTATTTCATTACCCTTTGTTTACCTTGTGAGCTCAGGTCCTTGCTTTTGAAGGAGGCAGAAAGCTTGCTATTTCTACTGCTGCATAGATGCCACTTAAAGGGTGGGGATATTAAAACCTGGCAGATTATAAATGCATCCTTTTGAGTTTGAATTAAATGTGGATTATGAATAGAGCATTGTCAGTAAATACTGTTGCTCTCCCTCCTCTCAGATGCCTTTGTTTGCTCTTGACTTTCTGCAGCTGTTGTCTTTCTGGGAGCAGAGAAGGGTAGCTGTTTGCTGTATGGAAAGATATTGCTTGGATCAGCTTAACTAGGAGTGTAAAGTTACACTGTTGCATGTGAAAGATGTGGTAGATGGATTGCATTCATGGCTCTAGTTTTTCTCTCCTCCCCATATCCATGCCCTGTACTGATGTAACTTTGCAGTACACTCCCACTCCGACTCTGCCCAGCCACGTGACTTTCTTTGGCAAATGGGATTTTAGCAGACATAATGCAAGTGTAAGCTTGGAAAAAAGCATTACGTGTCTGCTTGCACTCCTAGGCCTCCACCACTGCTATGAAAACATGCCTGGGAGAACCTGCTGGAAGACAGTACCCAGAGTAGACACCCAGTCTCTCCAGTTGACTAGCCAGGACCAGCCTAGATCTTCTGACAACTGGATGATCTTCAGAAATGTGAATGAAACCAGCAGAACTTGCAAGCTGACCACCACCAGATACATGAGCAATAAGTATATTGCTTATGAAGTCTTGTTTGTTACACAGCATCAGCTATGGCAATAGATAGCTGATGCAATAGCACACACTTGGAGCTTTATGGACTGGGAACTCATTGAGGTTTTCCACATGGTGGGTCCCTGACACGATCCTTTACAAGAAACGAGAAGGAAAAGTTTTCTAAATAGAGATTCAGAAGGACAAAACAGGCTCTAGTGTCTGCAGTAACCTTTAAGAGACAAGGAACAGGGGAGAAAAGAGCCTCCACAGAGACTTCCAGAATTTGTGGGGCACTAAAAAATAAAACTCCTTTTTCCCCTCTCTCTCTCTCTTTCTTTCTCTCTCTCCCTCTCTTTCTCTCTCTCTCTCTCTCTGAAGTAAAACAAGGTCTCACTGTGCTGTCCAGGTTGGTTTCAAATTCCTGGGCTCAAGGGACCTTCCAACCTTGGTCTCCCAAAGTGGTAAGATTATAGGCGTGAGCCACTGCACCTGGCTTTCTTTTTCTAATGAAGACAGAAAAGAGAAATGAAGGGTGACCTAAGAATTAGAATGCACTGACTCTCCCCTAACCCGAGGCACTGGTTTGCTGTTTCATTTTCAAATACTTGCCTCTGGAAACAGTCACATCACTCAGCCTATGGTTGAAAAAGGCTCCTTTGGTTTATGGCAATGCCATTGTTACAGGAAAGGGGTTCCGATCCAGGCCCCAAAAGAGGGTTCTTGGATCTCACACAAGAAAGAATTTAGGGTGAGTCCGTACAAAAAAGTGAAAGCAAGTTTTTAAGAAAATAAAGGAATAAAAGAATGGCTGCTTTATAGACAGAACACCCTGAGGGCTGCTGGTTGCCTATTTTTATGCTTATTTTTTCATCATATGCTAAACAAGAAGTGGATTATTCATGCCTCCCCTTTGTAGACTGTATAGGGTAAGTTCCTGATGTTGCCATGGCATCGGTAAACTGTCATGGCGCTGGTGGAAGTGTAGTAGTGAGGACGACCAGCGGTCACTCTCATGGCTATCTTGGTTTTGATGGGTTTTGGGTGGCTTCTTACTGCAACTTGTTTTATTGCCAAGGTCTTTATGACCCGTATCTTGTATCTCCTATCTCATCCTGTGACTTAGAATGCCTTAACCACCTGGGAATGCAGCCCAGTAGGTCTCAGCTTCATTCTACCCAGCTCCTGTTCAAGATGGAGTTGCTCTGGTTCACACGCCACAGACACTGAGACAGGTGGCCTTACTAAGATGGGTAAAGCCTGGAAAAGGAGTCTGTACTCCTAGCCCTGAGTGGAGCCACACACTTCTTAAGTGCACAGGCTTTTGAAGACGCAGCCACTACTTGCTCCCTGGGGCTTTTTTTTCTGGCTCTGTCACCCAGGCTGGAGTGCAGCAATCTCAGCTCACTGCAGCCTTCGCCTCCCGGTTTCAAGTGATTGAATCCTGCCTTGGCCTCCTGAGCAGCTGAGATTACAGGCGTGTGCCATCACGCCCGGCTGATTTTTGTATTTTTAGTAGAGACAGGGTTCCACCATGTTGGCCAGGCTGGTCTCAAACTCTTGGCTTCAAGTGATCCACCCGCCTTGGCCTCCCAAAGTGCTGGGATTACAGGTGTGAGCCACCATGCCCGCCCCCTGGGGCTTTTCTTACTCAGCAGCCCTCTAAGCTGCCTCTTCACAGCGGACCCCAACCTTAGAATGGGCAAAGTGTGGCCCCTAGCCAGCAGCCTGGGCTTCACCCAGGAGCTCATCAGACCTGCAGAATGTCAGAACCCACACCTAATGAATCCAAAGTGACATTTCACCAGAACTGCAGGGAATTTGTGTGCACATTAAAGTTCAAGGAGCACAGGTCTTAGGAGATGTAGAGCTCTTCTGGAAGGGCAAATCATTTATTTTGGGGTCCATCCCCTCCTCTAGGTGGTGAGTTCTTGAGGGGAAGATGATATCTTTTGAGTCTTTGTATCTCCATCACCAAGCACTGCACCTAGATGTAATAGGAGCTGGAAACTAATTTGCTGAACTGCAGTGAGCTGATGTAACCGAACAGCCAGAGTCATCAAGCTTACTCCCCTGTCTCGTGGACAGGACTTTCCTCTCCAGGAGTCCTGATAACAGGTCGCTGTTCTCTGGAGCAGCGACCACCTTGAATGTGCAAATTTGTCAAAACAAGGCAAACCACCGCCCCCCCCCAGCCCCCGCACAGACCCTGGGCAGCTCTGTGCACTCCAGAGATTTAGGTTTGAACGTTGTGATATAAAGCACAACATCCAGTGCATTTGAATAAGTGAGTTTGGGATTGGCATTCTGCATATATCAGAATGTCAATGTGGAACTTAAATTAGGGCCCTACTAAAAAATTTGCTAGGCCTTTAACAGTGGACTCAGAAATAAACCAGCGGGCAGGGAGGGAGAGAGGAAAGGAGGAAGGTAAAAAAACAGGGAGAGTGACAGTCGGGGAGGGGGAGGAAAGAAAAAATAGGCTAGGGCTTATGGGACCTAAATTTTACCTTCTTATTTTCTACTGGAACTTGGAATTTTTCACCCCCTCTCACGGTATCATTGACATTAAATATCCAATCTTCTCTGCCCCACATCAACTTGAGTAATAAACCACAGCCAAGGTTGGCTGCATCTGCTCTCTTCCTCCTTACTCAATTCAAGTTAAGAATGCTCACACCATACATTACTATTGGGATTTTTAAAATGATTTATTTTGCTACACAATTCAGACCTTTGAACCAGGCTGGATGCTGGGTGCTTTGTTGACACAGTAGTTAGGGATAAAAGGGGAGTTTGGGGGATTGCAGAATTCTGACTTTCTATAAATCACTAATTTTATTGTAGTAAATAGAGGTCACCTCCTGGAACTTCAGTTGCCTGCCTTGAAAAATGGCATGAAACTATCAATGTCCATTAAAAGGAAAAAAAAAATAGGACAAAGAGAGTGGAGGGGAAAAGTATTTTCTGAGTTTTAGCCAAGGCTGCATCAAGAATATGGCTAGTATGGTCAAAGCTATCTTTAAGAGGTGGCCCAGAAACTTCCCATTTCTCCTTTGAGCACATTGTCTATTGCCCCTGCCCTAGATGAGAGGCTAAAGGCAAAGAATGTGGCAAAGTAGCTGGGGTGTGGGGGCCCTTGGACGTTCAGTTCTGTCATGAGCTTAGAAGGGCTAAGCCAGAAGGGAGAGACTGAAGAGTGCACTCCAAAACTGTGCCCAATTCAGCTGAGAGTAATCAAAACAGATACCACATATGGCATGGGCTGCAAACACAGGTAAACTCAGGGGCCATGGAGGGAAGGTAAACGGCTGAGGAGAGTCTGCTAAACTTAGAGACGCTAGCTTGAGTTATTCAACATCTTTCTAACTCCTTCTTTCTTTTTCGTTCCTCTGTGTTTTCTTTCCTTATTTTATTTTGTTTTATTTTATTGCATTCTGGGGCACATGTGCAGGATGTGCAGGTTTGTTGCATAGGTAAACGTGTGCCACGGTGGTTTGCTGCACCTATCCACCTATCACCTAAGTACTAAGCCCAGTAGGCATTAGCTATTTTTTCCTGATGCTTTCCCTCCCCCAGCCCTTCTTTCTTGCGTGTGTGTGTGTGTGTGTGTGTGTGTGTGTGTGTGTGTGTGTCCAGGTCTCGCTATGTTTCCCAGGCTGGAGTGCAGTGGTGCGACCTCAGCTCACTGCAAACTCTGCCTCCCGAGCTCAAGCGATCCTTCCACCTCAGCCTCCTGAGTGAGACCACAGGAGGATGTCACTCGTCTAGGCTAATTTTTGAATTTTTTGTAGAGAAGGGGTTTCACCATGTTGCCCAGCTGCCTCACTTCTAACCTGTAAGATGTAAGTGGAAGTCCCTGGAAAGTCTTCCTTTCTTGTATAAAAAAAGCAAAGTCTTAATAGGAGAGATCTTGTCCTTTGCTCCTTTACCATTCCCTCCTTCTTTTCCTGCCTGAAACACAGATGCCATAGCTTGCTGTGCAGGAGCCATCTTGAGGTCATGAGGACCAAACACTTCATGCTTAAAGATAGCAGAGCAGCAAGGCTGAGGAGCCTAGGTCCCTGCTGGCATTGCTCAGTCTCACTGCCAGCCCTGGACATCCAGCTGCATGAAAAAATTAACCCCTTACTTATTTTAGCCCCTGTGGTCAGGTTTTCTACTCTACACACAGTGATATCCTACCCCCAGCTCTATCCATTGTTGCTGTATAGGAATGCTGGCTCAGTGTCACAAGATTTTCTGATTTTTCAAGAGAAGATATAAATCTGGATTTTTTCAAATACAAAAATTCCCAGTTGGCAGTTGGTAACTGATCCCAATAGAGACAATTAATTGAATTTTTTGAAGACACACTTCCAATTTGTGATCTCTGATTTATAGAATCTTTACTCTGGGCCAGATGCTATGCTAAGCATTTTATATAGATGATCACATTTAATCCTGACAACAGTGCTGAAAGTCATGCTATTATTACTTTTTTATATATAGTTTAAGAAACTGAGGCTGAAAAGTTTAGCTAACTTGCCCAAAGCTGTGTAACTGTAGAGAAAGAGCCATTATTACAGCTCATGCCTGACTTTCGAGCAGGCATTGCTAATTACTATGGAGTCAATCCTCTATTGCCACATAATGCTGCCTGACAATCCACGTCAAAACTCAGTGGCTTACAACCAGAATTTACTCTCAGGCTTATGGTTCTGTAGGATGACAGCGGTCTGGGTGATCCAAGTTGGGCTCAGTTGCATGCCTCTGCTTCAAGCTGTGATTCCTGTGGGATAGGGTCTAGGCTGGGAGTTGGGTTCAAGTCCACTCCATGTGTCTTCACTCTGAAAGGGCAGTAGCTGCACAGGGTATGCTCTTCCCTTGGAAGAATACCAGATGTAAGAACCAAGCCCTAATCGGTAAGTGCATTTAAGGTCTCTAGTCATATTGTGTCTGCTAGCATTCCACTGGTCAAAAGAAGCTATGATGCTGAGCCCAACATCTGTGGAGCAGGGACATATACTTGGCCCACACAAGAAGGGAGCGTGAGCATTGCTCAACAGTGATCCAAACAATCGCAACTATTCTACACAGCCTCGGGAAAAGCTGGCTTTCATTCCAGTGAAACAAATACTCCTTTTTTTCCCCACTGCCTGTTTGCAAAAATGGCAGATGGTGCAAGGACCTGGTAAGTGGGGCACAAAGCCATCCAAATCCATCTGAAGTCAGTTCATTTCAGAGATACCACCACCTTCTGATGGTGTTACACCCTGGAAATGGTGGTCCAGCTCTAGCTTCTGGAAGGCAACTGGCAGGACGTGAGGAAGAGACGGTGGGAAGGTAGCCCCTCTCCTTGTTGGGGAGGAGCTTTCATCTCATTCCAGTTCTCAGCAGTAGAAGCTATGCCTGGAGACTTCCAGGTGTCTCCTGTCCTGGTTCCTGCCTTGTTCTTTCTCTTTTCCCTCATCCTCATTTATGTTTTCACTCCTCCTTTTCCAACATTCCAGAATATTCATTCATCCATTCAATGAATAGGCATTTATTGGCCACCCCCTTTGTGCCAACTGCTCTTCTTGCTGCTGTGGAAACAGCGAGAACAGGACTGAACCCATCCCCATTTCCATCTGAGCTACTTCTAGTAGAGACAGGCAAATAACAAACAAGTAAATAAAATGAAAGGCATAATTTGGGAGAGTGAGAAGTGCTCCCAAGGGCAGACAGAATGGAGAGGGGAGCAAAGAAAGGGAAGGAGGGTGGAGGAGAAGGGGCCCAGCCTCTCAGTGCCTGACTGGCCCTTTGCCGTGAAGGCTCACCTTTCACGCTTGGCTTCTCCCTGAAGCTGGGAGCTACTTCAGGCAGGGGCCATATTTGATTCAGCTGTGTCCAAGGTCAGGTGCAAAGCTTCCCCAAACACTGCTGAGCAGCAGATTATGCCACAGTGTCTTGAAATACTTGCATGGTGTCTATGTGAGCAAGACCTGCTGCCTCCAAGTGTCCTGTTGGTTGCGTTGATCGTGTGCATGGGAGGTGAGGGGTGGTATGTACATGGAGGGGGAGCCCAGAGCGAAGGGCAGGGGAGAGAGCCACCAACAGCTTCTCCACTCCTTTTAGGGGGTAGGCTGGGTGGTCCCTCCTGTACACAGGCTTCATGCAGAGATCTGGATATGCTTCGTTAGACCACCTCGTGCCTCCGTTTACCGGAGGGATATAACTAACCTCCTCAGGTTCCCTAGAGCAGAGATTCTCAACAGGGTGAGAAGTGGTTTTGCCCCGCCATACCCATCTCAGGGAACATTTGGCAACGTCTGGAAACATTTTTGATGATCACAACTCGGGGAGGGAGTGCCACTGGCATTTAGTGGGCAGAGGCCAGGGATGCCGCCAAACATGCCACAATGCACAAGGCAGAATTATCTCTCCCACAATGTCAGTAGTGCCCGGGTGCCCTGGGGCCTTGCTTGTTAGCCACCCACTGCTTGTGCATCTGTGCAGGGGCTCAATTTAATTTCTCCATATTATTTTGTTTACTTTGAGAATGGGTGATATATGCACATCGCAACATTCCAAAAGAATAGGGGTCATAGTGAAAATGGCTGTCTCTTTCAGTCTTATTAATAGCTCTCGTTCCTCTTCCCCACCCCTACTACCAGCTCCTTGTGCATCTCCTTCCAGACATACTCTGCCTGTTAGTGCCCCACCTAATATCTTCTCATCGCTCACCTCGACACACCAAAGGCTGCTTTCTGTGACTATCCAAGTTTTTCTGCCTGGGGGTTTTTGTTCTGGCCCTGGGAGCACATTTGGCAAACTGGAATTGCCCAAGAGGTAATGCTCCTGGAAGTAGCCCACAACCAAAGACAGGTGGACAGTTGGTGGATAAATACCCCAACTTATCTTGGGTGAGATAACTCTAAAGGGAGTTCTACACTGTTGGCCGGTTTCCCCCTGTACGATTGCTGTCCAGTTGCCCTCAGTGGTAACGTTCTTGACATTTTCCTTTAATTGACTACCTTTTCTTCCTTGCCTTACTTCTCCACTCTCCTATTGGAACAAGGTTACTTAATGACAAAGATATTCATTGACCACTTAGTGGATGGAAACTATTGAAAGCCTAACCCAAACTGCCAGGGTTAAAATCCTGACTGCTTCTCTTATGAGTTGGGTAACCTTAGGCAAGATGCCCTTCTTCTCTTCAGTGCTTCTATTTTCTCCTCTGTAAAATGGAGACATTGCTATGAAGGTAAAATAAGTTAATAGACAGAAAATGCTCGGAAAAAAATGGCTATCTAATCATTGTCTATTTGACGCTTGAAGCTGTTTTAGTCACTGTATTTTACAGTATCCCAGCAGTCCAGTTCATTTTTTTTAATTAAAAAAAATTATTTTTGAGATAGTGTCTCGCTCTGTTGCCCATGCTGGAGTGCAAGGGCCCAATCTTGGCTCACTGCAACCTCTGCCTCCCGGGTTCAAGCGATTTTCATGCCTCAGCTTCCTGAGTAGCTGGAATTACAGGTGTGAATCACCACACCTGGCTACTTTTTGTATTTTTAGTAAAGATGGAGCTTTGCTATGCTGACCGGGCTGGTCTCGAACTCCTGACCTCAGGTGATCCTCCTACCTCGGCCTCCCAAAGTGCTGGGATTACAGGCATGAGCCACCACGCTCGGCCCTGGCCAGTTCATCTTTTAAGAATAAGAATAAAACTGAAATTTTAGGAGTTTAAGAAAATAAGCAAAAGAGATACAAGTTTTATTTCGGAATTCTCAAAGCGTACTGAAGATTGTTGCTGGAACCACACTTATGCCTCCGCTGTACGGCTGGCTGGGGGCTCCTGGGGTGGGAGCCGATTACACTGCCGTGAGCAGCAGTGATAGAAGCACAAGCCGGCACTGACTGTTAGGCTCATCTGCAGAAATCCAGGCTCTCTGCATTCTGGAATAATTTGATCCACACCATCTGGCAGCTTGAAAGAAGAAGAAAAAGATGAAGAGGGAGAAGAAACAACAGCCATGTAGCATGAATGTAATTCCTAATCTAAGTTATGCACTCCCATTTGCTTCATGTAATATGAGCCAAATTTAAACATGTCAACATCTCAACAATTGCTGATTTTTCAAGTGCTATACGATGCATCTGGCGGGCACTCATTGAATGTTCTTCAATGATGTGACATAAATCTATTTACTAAAATAGAGTGTATTGAAAAAGTAAATAGTATATTGTAATGTTCTTTAGTTGGCGTTTGCATAAATTGGGACTCTCTGAAATATGTGGGTTTGAGATTTAAAAGCACATGACTATGTTTTTAAATGTTCAAAGCATCATAATTGTAGCGCTTACAAACCATTGAGTCCATTTCCCTCATTCTAAGCGTAAGAAAACAGTCCAAGGTTAGATTTTGATAATAAGAGAGGAGGGAGAGAGCCCAACCATCCTGCACCCCCTGGCCAGGAGGACAACAGGGGAAAGAGGTGAAACGCTGTGTAAGCTGGACCGCCCAGGCTCTCTAACACCAGGACACCAGAGCATCCTTCCTCCCTCTTCTTTTCTGCTGCGACTTCCTGGAGGCATAGCAGAGTTATAACTGCTGACCAGGTGGAACTTCTCTTCTCCTATAAGTTTGCTCTGAGATGGAGAGAATGTGCCTGTGGTTCATTAGGAAGAGCTCTTGGGATCAATGCCTGTAAAAAGGAAGGGAAGGAAGCGAGATTGGCCAGAAGGAGAAATTGAGCTGTGATGAAGCCTCTGTGGAGACCTCAGCCAATTCTGAGGCATGTCCCGAAGCTAGAATATCGCCTCCAAATTATCGCAAACTGAGATGAGGGAGCTGGGCATTTAGCCCTGTATTAGGCCATTCTTGCACTGCTGTAAAGAAATAACTATGGCCTGGTGTGGCGGCTCACGCCCTTAATCCTAGCGCTTTGGGAGGCCGAGGCGAGTGGATCACGAGTTCGACACCAGCCTGGCCAACATGGTGAAACCTCAATTCTACTTAAATATGAAAGTTAGCCAGGCATGGTGGCGGCGCCTGTAATCCCAGCTACTCGGGAGGCTGAGGCAGGAGAATTGCTTGAACCCAGGAAGTGGAGGTTGCAGTGAGCCGAGATTGTGCCACTGCACTCTGGTTTAGGGAATAAAGCGAAACTCAGTCTAAAAAAAAAAAAAAAGAAAGAAAGAAAAGAAAAGAAAAAAAAGAAAGAAATAAATAAAAGTGAGACTGGGTAATTTATAAAGAAGAGGTTTCACTGGCTCGCAGTTCCTCAGGCTGTACAAAAAGCATGATGCTGGCATCTGCTCAACTTCTTGAGAGGCCTCAGGAAATGTACAATCACGGCAGAAGGTGAAGGGGGAGCAGGCACTTCACATAACTGGTGCAGGAGGAAGAGAGAGAGGCAGGAGCTGCTACACACCTTTAAACAGCCGGATCTCCTGATAACTCACTCTCACCACAACACCACCAAGGGAGATGGTGTTAAACTGTGAGAAACCACGCCTACGATCCAATCACCTCCCACCAGGCCCCACCTCCAACACTGGGGATTTATCATTCAACATAAGATTTGGATGGGGGACACAGATCCAAACTACATCATACTCTCACGTTGATCAGTCGTTAGATGTGGGCCACCCTAGTTGAAACAGCTCCCCTCTGCTCAGGTGGCTCCTGAAGCGAGCAGACGGCTGACAGCTGCTTGCCAGAGGCATTCTCAGCAGCTGAAGGAGAGTCTTTTGTGCCAAAAGCCATCTTAAGCAGCACATCGCAGTGTCCACCACACCAGGTGATATGGTTTGGATCTGTGTCCCCACCAAAATTTCATGCTGAATTGTAATCCCCAATGTTGGAGGTAAGCCCTGGTGGGAGGTGTTTGGGTCAAGGGGGCAGATCCCTCATGAATGGCTTGGGGCATCCTCTTGGTGATGAGTGAACACTCGCTCTGAGTTCACACAAGATCCGGTGGTTTAAAAGTGTGTGGCACCTCCCCCCAACCCCACTCTTTCTTGTTCCTGCTTTTGCCATGGGACTTGCATGATCCCTTTGCCTTCTGCCAGGACTAAAAGCTCCCTGGAGCCTCCCCAAAAGCTGAGCGATGTTGACACCATGCTTCCTGTACAGGCTGCAGAACTATGAGCCAATTCAACCTCCTTTCTTTATAAATTACCCAGCCTCAGGTATTTCTTTACAGCAATACAAGAAAAGCCTAATACGCCAGGGGTTTGCAGGCAACCCTGGCCCCTGTCCTTGAGGACACAGCAGCAAGACGTTGTTAAAGCAAAACTGTACATAAGGAAGGCTGCTCCCATGCAGTGTTCATTTGAGCAGCCCAGAAATCAAGAAATCCTCTGTCCATTTCAAGTTTGGGGGAAAACTTATTTTTTTCATATTTGAGATGAATAATAAAAGCAAATCCAGAAATTGTATGGAACCTTTTATTGGACTTAGACCTGGTGTTGTTGAATGGGATTCAATCTGTGGGATGAAGAATGAATCCTAATTCACAGCCACTGCCCTATATTGGACTTCTAGAGTCCATCCCTGACGCACTGTGGCCTCAGGTGCTGAGACTTCCACGGGGTTTTGGAACTGCCCAGATATATGTGTGCCAGTTGGTGCCTGGGGTCTGTATGTCTGTCTTCCAGAACTAAAGTTCTCTCAGGTCCAAAACTGGTTGCATATTCTGGAGCACGGAACTTTAATTTCCTCTTTTATTTATTCATTTATTCATCTATGCATTTGACAAGTATTTACTGAAAGCAGATTGCAACTCAACCAGATGTAGTGGGAGAGGCAGGTAATTGAAAAAGGAAGTACAACGGTGTGGGAAAAGTATTAGGAAAAAGGAAGTGCAGGGTCGTGCAGGAGCTTGAGGAGGATCGGAGAAAGTCTCCCAGGAAATAAGGGCGAAGATGAGTGGAGACGGGGAGGATGCTGTGGGTGGGACGAACAGTGTGTGTGGAAGCTCTCTGAGAATGACACACTTGAGGAACGAGAGTCTGGTGTGGCTGGAGCCATGGGTGTGTGAGAAGGAGAGGAGGAAGGGAGTTAGGTAGGGACCAGGAGGTAGACAGCTTCACAGGCCTAGTGAGGGAGACTGGACTTTATTCTAAGGTCAGCATGACACCGCTTTGAAGAGTCTGAAGCCATGTCATCAGAGTTGTGTTTTCTTTTCTTTTCTTTTTTTTGAGACAGGGTCTCACTGTTGCCCAGGCTGGAGTGCAGTGGTGCGACCTCAGCTCACTGCAACCTCTGCCTCCCGGGTTCAAGCAACTCTTGTGCCTCAGCCTCCCAAGCAGCTGGGAATACAGGTGCTCACCATCACACCAGGTGAATTTTTGTGTTTTTAGTAGAGGCGGGGGTTTCACCATGTTGTCCAGGTTGGTCTCGAACTCCTGGCCTCAAGTGATCAGGCCACCTCAGCCTCCCAAAGTGCTGGGATTACAGGCCTGAGCAACCACGTCCAGCACCGAGTTTTAAAAGATCAATAATCTTGGAAAGAGATTATTACTCTCTCTGAGCTTGGGTGGTGGCAGCAGCAATCAGAAGTGTTGAGGAAGCAGAACTCCCAGGCTGGGGTGAACCTCTCGCCAGACCCTAGTACTGGGGAATTGGGGAGTGAAGTGCCGAAGGGCTGAACAGATCACCTTCCCAGCCTGGGGTGCAAGATTTCACTGCCTGAGGGTTCTACTGCCGCCATGGGTCAGGTTGTACCTGAAGTAAAATCTGTTTCCCAGGAGTGATTTGGGATAGGGGTGAGAATCCCATGGTGATTTACACTCAGGAAAAATGCAAAAAGGAATCAGAAATTGCTCCTGCCTCTGAATCTCTAGCATTTCTCCAACTCGGCCCGAGGCGGCTTCCACTCTGGCCCTGATTTCTACTGTAAGCCAGCAGGATTCTGAGCAGCGGAGATTCATCGCCCTCAGGAAGCAGGCTAAGTAATGATTTCAGTCCTTAATCAGGCGCTTAACAAAGAAGCAGGCCAGCTCCAGGAATGCGTGTGCATTAACTTTGTTAATGGTAAAGGGCTGGACACTGCAAGGTTGCAGCCAGCTCCCAACCAACCAGGCCTTCCTCGTGCTTTGTGTTCTAGAATGTGAGCCTCAGTAACTAACCTGTCAAAAATATATTTATTGAACACCTACTATACTATGTGCATGGTGGCTCTGGAGGCAGATCCTGTATATTATTTATCTCATTATTCTTAATCCCTGGCTCAGGCACAGGACTGAAAGAGAAAAGGTGGGTGTTTGTTGTGCTGTGAAATGAGCCCCGCAATCCTCCAGGTGTGTTCTGGGCGGTGGCGCACCTCCATCCTAATTACTGCCACGGTTCCAAGCACAGGTCTTGGAGTCACGTCTCAGTGCAAGTTCCAGATGGATCACTTATCGGCTATGAGGTCCTTGGCAAGTCGCTTACCTTCTATAAGTCTCAGTGATCTCACCTGTGAAACAGGGGAATCATTAGGTTGAAGGATACAAAATTACCATTTTTGTGAGTCAAAATGGTCCAGCATCTACCGTTTCATGTGGTTCAACCTCCTATGATAGAGGGTTTGTTGTGAAAATTAAAGGAGATTATGTATTCAAATTTTAATCTAGTCCCTATCACAAGGTAAAAAGCCCTCTTGATTCTCCTCTTTGTAACAATAGTAATTACAATGATGATTATTTCTACCTGTGCAGGAGAGTTCAGAATGTGGGTGTTGGAGAGAGACCCCCTATTAGTTTTCCCAAAGCGCTCCTGGCCTCCTGCTACACTTCTTACTCCTTCCCTTGGAGGTGGAGAGAGTTACCCGCGTGGTGGGTGATGGCCATCGATCCATGCTTCTAGATAGGAAGGAACAAACCTCTCAAGAATCCTAAAGGTAAATGTGTGTGTGTTGCCTCTGTCTGCCCTCTTCCCTTCCACCCTCCTTCCCTGAGCCAGTGGCAGGGCGCAGTCCTGAGTAAGTCTGTGTGCTCCATAGACTTGAACTTCCCCGGCAGGTTCCTGGCTTCAGAATGGGGTGCGTAGGTGGCAGGAGAGGCAGGGAGAAGTTGGAAGCCCACCTCTGAGCCGTTCCTTTCAATCCAGATTTCAGTAACAATGAAGCGGATGTTTGGACATTCATCTCCAATTCACTCTTGGTACTCCGTTTTTGGCACAGAGGAGACAGCTATAGCTAATTAGTTCCTTCAAGCCTCCACAGAAGGGGCTGGACCAACTGGCTCAGGAAAGTTGCTGTAACAGAAACTCTGCCTGTACCTGCTGGAAGAGTCTAGACTGGCAGAAAAAGGGAAGTGGCTCATGTGTGGCAGCCATAAGTAATTTCAGGCCATTGGCTGGGGGTGGGGAGACAAGACCAAGTATAAGGAATCTCAACAGGGCCTGAAGTTTCCTTGGCCGTTCTAGCCAGAAGGAATTTTCTCACTAGGGAATTTTCCCCTCGGGCCTCACCTTTAACCATGGTGTCCAGATTTCTGTCCTTCTGGAACCTTCTACTCCTCATCCATATCCCTGTTACTTTCTCACACTGCATAGTTGAGCTCCTGCCTTCCTGCCCTCTACCCATCCCGTACCCAGGCCTGACATCATCTTACACTCCTGGTTGCTCTGCTGTCCAAAGAGCACCTATACCTCTAGGTCTGGGGCACCTAAGCGGCGCAGATTCAGAGAAATGCATACCTAGGTGAGAGGAAAAAAATCACATCTTTAGTTTCGTTGACCTTCAGCTGAAATTCAGCATTTCCTTTAAATATGAATGCAGACAACAAACCACAGTGGTATTGGCAGTATTTGCGAACTTGTCATCATTAGAAATCACAAATCGTTTCATATTGCATCATTATCGTTACAGATTTTTTGAAATATCATTTATGCTCATCACAACTTCAAAATTACAGAATTTGGCTGGGCACGGTGGCTCACGCCTGTAATTCCAGCACTTTGGGAGGCTGAGGCGGGCGTATCACCTGAGGTCAGGAGTTTGAGACCAGCCTGGCCAACATGGTGAAAATCTCTACTAAAAATAAAAAAATTAGTTGGATATGGTAGCATACATCTGTAGTCCCAGCTCCTCAAGAGGCTGAGGCAGGAGAATCGCTTGAACCCGGGAGGTGGAGGTTGAAGTGAGTCAAGATCACACCACTGCACTCCAGACTGGGTGACAGAGTGAGACTCCGTCTAAAAAAAAAAAAAAAAAGAAATTACAGAATTTATGAGACCTGCTGCTAGAGCTGACTAAATTATAATTTAACTAGGTGGTTTGATGACTGTGTTTCTGTACAATTGGTTTTCTTTGTAATCCTATGTTTTTATTTCATGCACTTGAAAATATTATTCTGAGGAATCCGTACATTCTATTACACGATAATGCCAAGGGGATTCACAGTATGAAATACTTAGAATTCTTGCTTTGGCTGGAAAAAGCACTGCAGAATCTGTGCAATTAGAGTTTTTCTTTAATGTGATCGATTCCTAGCTGGGACTGCGTCTGCACTAAGGGTCAGTGACCAGGAGGGCAGTTTGTTCCTGAGAACATGCAGCGATAGTTCCCAGGTTCTCCACCGTGGAGAGCTTGTGTTGCTCCTCTTGAATATGGGAGGCCCAGGACTTCTGTGTGTGATGCAGAATGTAACTTCCCAAGCCAGGTCGTGAGAGATGTCACCACTTCCTCCAGGACAAGCCCCAGCTGAGGTCCCAGGTCACAGACACATCAGCCGCCAGACACTAGAAGGGGGAAGCCTTCCTGCCACCCTCAGCCCAGCCACAAGCTGCAACTTGCAACTGCAGAGATCCTTGGTGATGACTGTGTATTAGTCCATTTTCATACTGCTATGAAGAAATACCCAAGACTGGGCAATTTATAAGGAAAAAGAGGTTTAATGGACTCACAGCTTCCCATGGCTAGGGATGTTTCACAATAGTTGCAGACGGCAAAGGAGGAGCAAAGGCATGTCTTACGTGGCAGCAGGCAAGAGAGAGCATGCGCAGGGGAGCTTCCCTCTATGAAACCATCAGATCTCGTGAGACTTATTCACTATCACAAGAACAGGATTGGAAAGACCCAATCCCTTGATTCAGTTACCTTCCACTGGATCCCTACCATGACGTGTGGGGATTATGAGAGCTGCAATTCAAGATGAAATTTAGGTGGGGACATAGCCTAGGACTATCCCAAAGTCTACTCCCCAGAACCAGGAGAGATAATAAGACTCCTGGTTCTGGGGAGTATAATAAGATCATAAGACTGTCTCAAGGTCCACTCCCAGAACCAGAAGAGATCATGAAATGATTGCTGTTGCTTTAAGGTACTAAGTTTTGGGGTGACTTGTTTCATAACAATAGTAACCAGAATAGGTGTCTAGAATATATATATTTTTAAATTTAATTATTTTTATTAATATATAATATTTGTACATATCAATGGGGTACATGTGATGTTTGGATACAAACAACGTGTAATGATCAAACCAGTGTATTTAGTATTTAGGATATCCATCACCTTAAACATTGATCATTTCTTTGTACTGGGACTATTTCAAATTTTCTCTTCTAGATATTTTGAAATAAACAATATATTATTGTTAATTGTAGTCACCCTACTGTGCTCTCAAACA
This sequence comes from Mandrillus leucophaeus, assembly GCF_000951045.1. Classification (NCBI taxonomy): domain Eukaryota; kingdom Metazoa; phylum Chordata; class Mammalia; order Primates; family Cercopithecidae; genus Mandrillus; species Mandrillus leucophaeus. The sequence goes on along the minus strand of NW_012104176.1, from coordinate 301,602 downwards.
CTAGAACTTATTCATTCTACCTAACTGTGTGTTTATACCTACTAGTCAACCTCTCTTCCTCCTCATCTCCCACCCACACACCCTTTCCAGCCTCTAGTAACTACATTGTACTCTACCTCCAAGTGATTCACTTTTTTAGCTCCCACATGAGTGAAAACATGTGACTTTTGTCTTTCTGTGCCTGACTGATTTCACTTAACATAATTACCTCCGGCTCCATCCATATTGCTGTAAATGACAGAATTTTATTCTTTTGTATGGCTGAATAGTATTACATTGCATATATATACACCACATTTCTAATCCATTCATCTATTGATGGACACTTAGGTTGATTCCACATGTTGGCTATTGAGATTAGTGCTGCAGTAAGCATGGGGGTGCAGGTATCCCCTGGATACACTGATTTCCTTTCCTTTGGAAAAATACCCAGGAGTGAAATTTCTAGATTGGATGGTATTCTTCTCTTTAGTTTTTGGAGAGACCTCCATACTGTTTTCCAAATGGCTGTATTAATTTATATTCTCACAAACATTGTATAAGAGTTTCCCTTCCTCTGCATCCTTGCCAGCATTTGTTATTTTTGTCTTTTTGATAATAGCCATTCTAACTGGGGTAAGATGATATCTCATTGTGGTTTTGATTTGCATATTGCCTGGGGTATGTTTTTGTCCTTCTTCCAGTGATACTCTATGTTTCTGCACTATAGCTAATGCATGAAGTGTAAGATGTCTGTAGCCCAAGCTTGAAATCTATATCTATATTGGAAAGGAGTTGTTATACTAATGGTTTTCTCATATTAGGCTCTAGAGCAGCACTGTCCCAGAGAACTTTCTGCAGTAACAGAAACGGTCTCCATCTGCATTCTCCATCTGGTACCCACTGGCTGCATGTGGTTATTGAGCCCTTGAAATGTGGTTAGTGCCATGGAGGAACTGGACTTTAAATATTATTTAAATTTAAATAGCCTCATGTGTTACTGGCTGCTTTGCTAGACAACACAGCTTTGGCAGGACTATTTTAGATTTCATGTACTCATATATCAATTGTTACCTCCATGCTATATTGTTTTATTAAGTGAAGGGGAGAAAATACCTGATAAGCATACTGTTACGGAATATTGAAGACTTTGCTTTTTGGCAAACAAAACAAAACAGAAAACCAAAAGCACTTTGCAAAACTGGAAAATCGCCAACTCTATCAAATTGGCATTTTGGTACCAAGTGGCCATGAAGACTCTGAAGCTGGGTTATTAGAGGTCAGAACGCATTCAGCCATCATCAACTCAATCAGAAAGGAAGCCCAGCCCCAGCCCTGTAGACAGGGCTCTTGGGATGCTGTACACGAGCAGAAGTCATCTGCGCCTGCGCGTGGAGACAGGCGCGGCGGGCTGGGGTGCGGACTTCCACTTTTTACTTTTACACACTTTGGTCATGTTTATGTTACTTTTTTTAACTCAGAAAGAATAAGTAATTTCTCAATTTATGTCCTGTATTTTACAGCTGTATATTTTAGTGAAGGAAAAACCTTTTGCATTTTTAAAAGCATGTTTTTATTTTAAAGAGGGGTATAGTGGGTTACAAAACACAGTAAAAATCTTAAAATTAGAATTAAGAGTATGAAAGATCCACTCAAATTATTGAAGAAGTTCTGAGTCAATAAATATTTGTGGCTTTTTTTAAAGGTTAATTTTAAAGTTTTATTGTTGCTGTTTTCTGAGAGACTGGGTCTCTGTTGCCCAGGCTGGAGTCGTATAGTGGCACAATCGTGGCTTACTGCAGCCTTGAACTTGTGGGCTCAAGCCATCCTTCCACCTTAGCCTCCTGAGTAGCTGCAGGCATGTGCCACCATGCCTGGCTTTTGTGTTATTTGTAAGGAAAAGATATGTTACTTTCAATACTGAGAATAACACAGACTAATAGAAAACAGAATGCTGCCAGGAAGAAATTCTGCCAAATCAAGTCAATGAATTATAATTATTTCTAACCAGTCCATTAATTAACTGGGCACAAAAGGATGTTGTACAGAGTTCAAAAGTATTTTCCCAAGTAGGTTAAACATACCCCTCCCACCACATCTTGCTTACATGGACATTTCACTCCACAAACTCTAATTTTATTCAAAGAAAAAAAGTAAGTTTTAATATTGTCTAAATTCTCCGAATTCTCACAAACTATAACTAAAAAGAGTTCAGATAAAAAGCTTCTGGTATAAAGTAGGGGGAAAAAGACAAGAAAAAATACCCAAAGGGGTAGAGGAAAGAAATCAATCATGAGTATTCGTTGAGTACTACATATCGACATAGATTAAAGAGGGAAAAAAAGGACACATTTTCTGTTTTCAGGCACTTACATTTTAATCAGCGATTGACAATGTAATTATAAAAAGAAACAATATCGGCCAAATGTGAGTTTTTGGCTAGCATTTTTATTTCTCTGTTCAGTTGTGGCTAGAAAAGAATAGAGACGTTTCCAAATTCTGGGCCCTCAAGCAAAATGTTCCAGAAAGCAGCTTTCTAATCATTCTGAAAATTACTCTTATAAAGAAAAAACAAAAACAAAGTGCTCAAGAGATGGAGGCTCATTATAGAAAAATATTTAAAAATACAGAGAAGCAAAAGAAGATTAAAAATTACCTATAATCCTACTCTTCCAAGATATACTTTTATATGCTCTTGAATTTTTATATGCATATATTCGCCTGTGTTTTTATTTGCCAAAATAACATTTTACATATTGCTTGAAACCCGTTTATTTTTCTCACTTGATAATAAATCATCAACATGTTTTTATGGCAATAAACAACCACCATAACATTTTTAATGTCTACGAGTATTCTACTGCACGGGTATTCCAAAATTTATTTAACCAACTGCTGTTATTGGACGTTTAAGTAAAATTTTTTTTTCTTCCATCAGAAACAAAGCTGTAACCAACAGTCTCATTTTGAACCTTTGTTTACATCTTTATTTCCACAGGAAATGGCATTCATGGGTGAAAGAACATGGCATATACATTTGTAAGAAAATACTCCTCACGTTGAGTAAAATTTAAAATAGTGATAGTATGGGTGGTGGAATCTGACAGATATCTGATTAGTTAGCTCTGTGATCTCAGGCAAGTACACTGTTGAGTTCCACACTGAATCTGTAGAGGGAGAATAATGACAGCTGTGTGGCTTGTTGGGGCAGTGAAATGAATACATATATGCATATGTAGGTGTCCTGGGCACAGTGCCGGGCACACAATAGGTGCTTCATAAATTTCGGGTCCCTTTCTTCCTGAGTCCCCACCTGGTAGGAAACATATGTCTCCTCCACCATGTTCTTGTGTCAGAGTGGCTCCTCTTAGATTGTCACTGATTCTGCTGAAAAAGAGAGAGAAGGGGAGGCAGGTGCAGAGAGAGGGAGGAAGAAGAAGGAGGAGAAGAAGAGGGAAGGAGGAAAGGAGGGAGGAGGGAAGGAGGAGAGGAGGGAGGAGGGAAAGAGGAGAGGAGGGAGGAGGGAAGGA
>NW_012104176.1:280538-298036 GCF_000951045.1 Mandrillus leucophaeus | reverse complement strand
GGAGGAGAGGGAGGAGGGAAGGAGGAGGGGAGGGAGGAGGGAAGGAGACCGAGAAGAGAAAGATAGAGAAAAAAGGGAGAAAGAAGGTGGAAGATGGGAGGGAGAGAAGGAGCAGGGAGAGACAAAAGGAGGGAGGGAGGGAGGGAAGGAGGTATTAAGGGAATGGAGAAGGAGGTTTGGCAAACAAACAACATGGGCTTAACGTGCTGCTGCTTAGGAGAAAAGGGCTCTTAAATGCTTTTCATGTTTTTTAGTTGTTTATCTCTTGGCTAGAGTTTCCCCAGCCTAGCATGGAAGAGAGGCTCTACAGCACCACACTTTAGCATTTCTCTCTGCCCTTTGGGTATTAAGAAGGGTTAAACCCCACCCAACATGGCAGAGTACAGTTCGTTTACTGCAAGACTCACGTGTGGTCTTGAAAGGTATTTCCTCCCTTGCCCCACAGCCAGTGATGGAAAAGAAGATAGACTACACCAAGGACGCAGATGATGCCTGCAGATTGGGTTGTGTGTGGGCCGGCTGGGTTGGGGAGAGCGTCTTCCCAATCCACACTCACACCTGTACCCAAGTGCCCAGGGGACAGCCAGACAGGCTCTCTCCTGGCCCTCATTTCCTAGCTCACTTTCTCCAGAGGCGCTTTCCCTTGCTGGGATCTCCTAGGGGTCCCTTACATGCCAGAACGCATTTCAGTCAACTGCTGCCGCTCGAGGGCCATCTGCATTTCGGGATGCAGCCCTGCCCATGGGGTGTGAGGGTTGCCAGTGTTAAACTGTATACTAATCATTAAGGGAGCCTCACTTCCTTCCATGTCCTTCCTTCCAACAGCCATTTATTGAACACATCATGTATGTTGTATCACACACTACAACCACTATGCACAAGACAGACAAGCTCTTCGCCCTCTTGGGCATATATTATGATTGAATAGACAAAAACCAAGTATGCAGATGCACCCCTTATGATGAGGTTATCAGGGGATCTACTCTGAATTGGATGGTCAGGAAAAAAATACCCCTTTTCCAAGAGCTGGTGATACTACTTATACTTCAACCTTAAAGAAATGAGTTAGCCACATGAAAAGCCAGGACAACAGCAGATCTGGGTTCTTAGCGCACTTTTTAAGAACATGACCTTGATGGTTCAGGATGAGGTTTTTAGAAAAGTCAGATGCAGTTGATCGGGTTGTTTTTGAGATTTGCAACCTTTCTTTGTTGTCCAGAAATGGGCATGTCAGTCACTACATCATTACAGGAGATAAATGCTTTGGTCTGTTTAATGATAATAACTTACACTTACTGAATGTCTATGATGTGCTAGGCAGGCTGTGGGCACGTCCTTGTCTATAGGGGTCTATAGGTACAGGCTACAGGCACGTCGCTGTACCTAGTCTTCACAACAAACTTTTGATGTAGGAATTATTACCTCCAAAAAAGCTGAAAGAGGTTTTCCCAAAGTCATATTAGAAAGAAGTGGCAGAGCAAAAATTTGAACCTGGGTCTACTTGATTCTACAACCAGTGCCTTTTCTTTACCACATCGCTTCTCTTTCTAAGAGGTAAGAGTTCTGTTTGTGATAACATGATACCCTGCAAACCCTTGTTCCACAAAGCGTGAATAGTTTAATTTAGAATTCACCTAGATTCCCCGCAAATGACAAAGGCACGCCCCCGCTCCCCTTTACAAGAATCTGCAAACCTTGAATTACTTCCTTTCTTCCTTTCATTTTCCCCCAATTCGCTATAACCCTTCCCTTTGGAGCAAATAATCCAGTTGGATTAGTTGATGTTCACTTATGTTGCCAGAGACACACAACACCTGGTGTGGGGTGGTAGCCCATCCCTGCTTCCTCCCTGCTACCCATCTCAGACTCTGCCCCTCCCTCCCTCTTTTCATTCTGCCCCTATCTCTGAATTGACTTGAATCTCGTTGACATAACCAGTCTATGTTTGCATATTCCTTCTGATCCTGGAGCCTATCATCATTACAGATTCAAACGAAACCCCGCACTCTGGTCTCCTGTGATGGCCTTTATGGACGTTATTGACACGAAGCTACTAGGACACAGGAGCATTGAGCAGAAAGCATAGCTTAGCCAGAAAGTGCCTGATATTTCACAACAGAAATCTGTTCAGGGTTTTCTCTTATGATACAGATGCCCATTGAGGAGAAATGCCTTGAGTATTTTTCGTCAATAATTTAACAAGGATTAATATCAATAGCAGTTCTATTTGTATGGTACTTCCCAAAGTACTTTAATTCATATTAAGTCTTGTAGTCTTCCTAAAAACCAAGAGATGGCCATGAACCATTATTTTCACTATAGACAAAGGAGTATGAAGTGCATGCCTATAACGACTGGCCCCAGGGCACCCGGCTAGTAACTGAACCAGCTGGGGCTCAAACCCAAAGCTCTGGAAGTTGAGGCCAAGTGCTCTTTCCAAACACTCCATTTGCCTCTATAGACTGGAATTGCCCAACAGGTTCTTCCTGCCCACGGCACAGACAAAACCAATTCATGGAGACTGTTGTATTGCAGTTAAGCAAGAGTTTAATTAATGTGAAGCTGGCCATGTGGGAAAATTGGAGCTATCAGTCCAATGAGTCTCCCTGGAGGGCTCAGAGGTTTGCATTTTTCAGGCATAATTTGGTGGGCAGGGGAGAGGGAATAACAAATGTTGATTGGTTGGGGATGAAATCATAGGGGTGTGGAAAATCTCATGCACTAAGTCAGCCTCTAGGTGGGACCACAAGACTGGCTGAGTCACAAGCTGCGGGTCCCACAAGTCGCAGGTCCTGGTGAAGTCAATTGGCTATCAAAAATACAAAAGTCTGGAAAACATCTCAAAAGGCCAATTTTAGGTTCTACAATAATGACGCTATCTATTCGAGTAATTGGGGAAGTTACAAATCTTGTAAACTCTGGAACAATGGCTGGTTATCATTTAACTCTTAGCAGAATTCAGGCCCCTCTCATAATCCTAACCTTGTGGCCTTTCATTAGTTTTACAAAGGTAGTTTAGCTTTGAGAACGGATATTACCATCCTTGCTTTAAGTTTAAACTATAAACTAAATTCCTCCCCACTTTAGCTTGGCCTATGCCTGGCAATAACCAAGGACAGTGTGGAGGTTAGAAGTAAGATGGAGTCGACGGCGCTAATTTCTCTTACTGTCATAATTTTGCAAAGGCTGTTTCAAGATCGACACATGAGGCCTTTACTAACTGTGGCAGCCGGCTGGGAGAAAGGGTTTAGGGAAATGGAACACAGGATAAACAGAGAAAGTCAGTGTATGAGGATCGATTGACTGAATAAATGAATAATTCACTCATTCATTCATCCATTTAATAAACATTTATTAAACACCATCACTTACAGGATGATACTCCATGATAGTCTATATCACCACGGGGATGGATCATGCTTATTTATGGCAAAAGCCTGCTTGCATTTTTCTTCTTTTTCCTAGTTCCACAGATGGACTACATTTCCCAACTTTCCTTGGGCCTGAGTTTAGCGAACAGAATGTGAACTGAAAACCTTGCTCCTCCCAGCTCTTTCCCCTTGAAGCACATGATCGTGGAGACCTTGGAACCTTGGAACCTCAGAATGATTGTTCCTGTCAATTTGGCACACCATGAGACAGAAACTTCTATTAGATGAAACTACTGAAAGTTTGGAGTTTATCTTTCATAGTGATTAGTGTTACCTTCCTGGGTGTCTTAACGAGATTGCAGAAAGAAATTAAGACCTAATGCCCTGTCTGGGCACAGTGGCTCATGCCTGTAATCCCAGCACTTTGGGAAGCCGAGGAGAGCAGATCATCTGAGGTCAGGAGTTTGAGAACAGCCTGACCAACATGGTGAAATCCCGTCTCTATAAAAATACAAAAATTACAGGCTCTAGTGTATTGGCGCATGCCTGTAATCCCAGCTGCTCGGGATGCTGAGGCAGGAGAATAGATTGAACCTGGGAGGTGGAGGTTGCAGTGAGCCGAGATTGTGCCACTGCACTCCAGCCTGGGTGACAGCTGGAGACTCCGTCTCAAAAAAATAAAAAAAAAAACCTAATTCCTTAACGCATCCAATGTAGGTAATGAATTAACTTCTCTTCTGTGCCTCTGAAATGGGATGAGTTATATATCATTTGTTTTTTCAGAGAATTGAGAAAAGAGTCACTCACATGATTTTCCATGGAGTTTGATTCTCCTGTGGAACCCCTGTTAGAAAAGCTGAATATACTCGCACAATCTCTGTTCTCAAAGGGTTTATGATAATCTAGTTGTGGAAATCGGACAGATGTACACACTTCTCTGCAAGGAAATGCGAAGGGAGAATCTCATATCGCTTCACTTCACTTCAGCCTTTCAACAAGCCTAGAAAGGGGAGCTTTGCAAACATTATCATCATTTTACAGAAGAAGAGATTTCAAGGTTAAGGGTTCAAGGTTGCTCAGGTAAGAGGTGAACTTGAATTTGAACCCATGTCTGTTAAGTTCTTGCTTCTCCTAAGATAGCACACTGCAAAATAAGCAAGTTTAACCTACTCTACAATTCTCCTTAAGGCTCCCACAAGGACCAGAGGGCCCAAGACGGTTCTCCATCTTCAAGGTCAAAGATAACACTTTCCTTCTGGAGAGAGAAGTCCTCTCTCCAGCACCTCTGGGATCTTGGTCATCCCTGAGGTGCTCTGTCTTTATCAGAATTTTTCTACCCTGGATCTGTTTATGAGAAAGTGATAACAGTGTAATTTAAAAATACATAGGAGTGGATGAGTGAAAAATAAGAATCATCTTGATTCTAGCTTTAGGAAAGGGGGACCAATTTATGAAAACTTTGGGGGATGTGATCAGGAGAGCAAAGGATAGTTAGTTTACAAAGAGAATTAGGTTAACTAACAATCAGCTTCCAAAAGCTTAATTAAGTCTCTCAGCCCTGGAGTGAGGCAAGGAAATAATTGATTTCCACATTGCTGGTGGGGAAAATGAGGAGGGGGAGGTAATTTGCCTGTGGCCAACAAGGGAACCAGCATTTGTCCTGGGATTAAAATCTAAGATTTTCTGGCTCTTGGTCCTTGGTTTTACCTTTGAATCTGGAATGCTCAAGGCCCAGAAGTGAGAATCCCAAAGCAGGACTGTCAACCAAGATGCTCTATGCAAATAAGGGACCAGATAATTAATGCTTCGCTCTTTAGTAATTTTCTGTCCTTCAAAAAAGTAATGCAAACAATGCGCCACTGGTGAGAGTCAAGGCCATGTGGGTTTATTTTAATAAGCACTGGTACTTTTCCTTATAAGGTGTGGCCATCACCCAGAGGAGTTACCTGTGATGCTAGAAAATATTTGGAAATCTCAAAATTTAAAAAAAAAGTCTGGAAAAGATTAGAGAGAGAAAAAAAAAATGAAAGGGAGAAAAGAAGAAAAGAAAAATGAGGAACAGGAGGGGAGAAAAGCATTCTAGAGGAAGAGTAACTACTAATTATTGAATGCCTGCTCTGTGCAAGGAGCTTTTCAAATGCTTCTTCGTAAGAATTCCATGAGGTAGGCCTTTGATCTCTTTAAACGGATGTGAAAACTGAGGCTTTGAGGGATGAGGCTTTTCCCAAGCTAGGAAGGGGCAGGACCAGAATTTGAGTCCAAGTCAGTAAGTCAGCCTTAACCACTGCCTGGTACTGCCTTCTGCCTATAGATCTGACTGGAAGAGAGCAGGAAGGAAGGGGTGTTGAAAATTCATCTGCCTACAGGCCAGGCGTGGTGGCTCACGCCTATAATCCCAGCACGTTGGCAGGAGGGTGGATGGCTTGAGAAGGCTTGGTAGACCAGCCTGGGATTCCTATTTCTTCAAAAAATAGTATTTTTCTTCAAAAAATACAAATATTAGCTGGGAGTGGTGGGGCACACCTGTAGTCCCAGCTACTCGGGAGTGTGAGGCAGGAGGATTGCTTGATCCAGAAAGGTCGAGGCTGCAGTGAGCTGAGATCTCACCACTGTACTCCAGCCTGGGCGACAGAGCCAGTCCCTGTCTCAAAAAAAAAAAAAAAACAGAGAAAAATAGAAAAAAGAATTCATCTGCTTATTCATCTGCTTACTTGTCTGTTTTCCTCTGCTGTATTGTAATCTCCTTGAGTGTCAGAATCAACATTTAATCCTTTGTCTCCCCAGAGCCTAAAATAGTTCCTGAAAGACAATATATAATAAAAGTTTGATGCACGAACAAATGAATGAATATCTGCAATGAGCCCAAGGCGGAGGGTCAAATATCTTGCCTTCTCCTCTAACCCTAAAGTCATCTGTGGTCTCTCTGGCTCTCAAAATGTAGGGAACTGGTTTGTGGTTTGTCTTCCTCCATCCTCCACACACCCAATTCTATGGCCCCGGAAGTAAGTCCAAAGTCTTGTCTGGAACCTCTGGAAATTCCTGGGTTTCGGGACAGCGCTGTGCTCTCATTACCTCCCTCAGCCTCCTGACCCTGGTGTCTGTCCCGCTGTTCCCACTATATCCGTGAATCAAACCCTGACTCTGTCACTTGCCAGTTATGTGGCCTTAGGTAAGTCAATTTTGGATTCTGGGATTCAGTTTCATCCTCTGTAAAACAAGTGTCTTGACTTAGATAAGGATGGCAAACCCAAATGCCTACAAGCGTCAGGCAAGTATTGAAAACGAACGATGCAGAGCGCCTGAGATGACAGGAGTGGGGAAAACGGAAAAGCAGGCGGGAAAGGGCGCCCCCTGGCAGAGGGAGAAGCTACTACCCACCTTTAGCTGTTACGTAGGAATGAGCGCTCAGTGCGGTCACATTTCCTGTGTGTGTAGTGTGTGTGTGTGTGTGTGTGTGTGTGTGTGTTTGTAAGATGCGGGAAGTCTGGATTTTTATGTGAAAACTTTCAATTCTTAAATGTTAGTACAAAATTTTTCAGAAACACAACGTGAGCCAAACTCAACACATCTGTGTGCCGAATTCAGCCCATGGCCTCCAGGATACAGCCTTTAAACCAGGGATGCCTAACATCTTTTCCAGCTTTGAAAGGATTTGGCCTGGTGGCTCATCATCCCTTCAATCAGGATGTTTTTGGCTCTCTGGACTATTTTTGCTACAGTTTAAGCAGGGTGGACCAGGGCTTAAGTGTAACTGTTTATAAACACCCTGAAGAATTCCATATGGTATGCCGAATGTGAAGTTGGCTTAATTTGAAAAGATTAAATGTAGTCAGGCAATTGCAGAGTTGTCTGTTTTGCAAATCAATGCAATTTGTCGGTACAGGCCGGGAAGGAATGAGCTTTGGGAAGCGCAGCTGGTGTGACCAGCAAGCCCAGTAATAGTATCATAACAGGAAAGCCAGTGTGGCAGCAGCTCCCTTCTTCAACATTCACATTTCCTCTTTGCATATACTACACACACACACACACACACACCCCTCGCCTCTTCCCTGATGGCTGATTCAGTTTACTGTTTTTAAATTTGAACCATATCCAAATAAAAAAGGATTCCTTTACACATATCCACGGACAATGTGGAGAATACTTAGCAATCTGGGACAAGTGTCTCACCTGATCGCAGTAACTTTGGGTCATGGAGAAGCCCTCAGTTAGGTACCCGAAAGCTGGATACACAGACCCTCCTATGGTATTAACTAATGGTGGGAGCTTGGAGAATTATTTCCCCTCTTCAAGCCTTGGGTTCTTACCTGTGAAATAATAGGAATGAACTTGGATGTCTTAGCTCCCCTTTAGCACTGACAATATTCGCGATCTTTTGGTCTAGTATCCAGACATGTCAATGACCATGGATTTCTAGGGACACCACTTTGAGCAGCTGAAAGAGATTCTGGTCTAACCTGTCGTGTGAACGTAAGGTGGACCTCGAGGAATCTATAGATCCCACATAATCCTGGCACAGAGGGTCCCTTGCCTTTCTCCCCTCTGCCATTTCTGGTACAGTTCAACAGTGCACAAGAGGGTCAGGTTCCTTGATCAACACTTCTCAACCTGTAAGGAAACCATAAAGCCTAAAGGAGAAAAATAGGAGGAAAATTGTATGGAAATCAGCATTTGGACACAAATAACAGAAAAGCAACTCAAACCAGCTTAATCTTAAATAAGGGGATACTTTAAGGTCACAGGAAGCCCAGAGTTATTCCAGCAACTCTAGAAATGGTCAACAGGTTGTTGACGTCTTCAAAGACCCATATCCCTTCTGTTTCTCTACTTTGTAATAGGCCAGTTCTCCTCCTTGTAACGAAATTGCTGCCACTGTTCCAGGCATCATGTCTTTGCACACTTTTCTTCATGTGTACCTTCTGTAGAGTAAAGCTAATTTTCCAGTAAGCCCCTCAAAAGACCTCCTTAATGGCCAGAAATGAGTCACATGCTCATGCCTAAAACAATCATTAGCAAAGGAATGTAATTACTTTGGTTGGTTTAGAGCCAAACAGTGCAGATTCATGCTGGAGAAGGGAGAGGCTCTACCTCCCCCATGAGGTGCAGTAAACCTTGTATCTGAGCAAAATTAGGATTCTGAGTGCCAGGAAGAAAGGCAGGAAACACAGCTGTCAGGAAGGCCACTAACCGTGTCTTTCCACCATCCCCCCACTCCCACTGTAAGACTGGTGAGGAAGGAAGAAGAGAAAGCGTAGAGGAAAAAGGGGAGAAGGAGAAAAGCAGAGAGGAGGAGAAGGTGGAATTACAGCTTTGGAATCAAACAGACTTTGGTTCCAATCCTACCTTGGTTGTTTTCTAGCTGCCTGTTCTTGGCTTATCCCTGAGCTTGTCTAAGCTTGGGTTTCTTCACTTACAAAATGGAGAGAACATGGGCTTTTCATGAGGTTACATGAGGAGATGAATGTAAGGAGCCAAGCACAGTGTTTATCACAAAATAACGTTCAGTGAATGTTAGCAAGAAGAGAAACAGAAGTGGGAGAGGAAGAAGACTTTATGCAGAGCTTTACAGTTTGTAAGATGCTGTCACAAACATTGCCTCTTCGATTTGACAACATACCAGGAAGGCAGGCAAATGGGGCATCTTTATCATCTTTTTTAAGGGATGTTGAAGCTATAAACCAGAGACTATATGTGTCTAGCCCAAGGTTGTAAAATCTGGATGCAGGTCTTCAAAGTCCAGAGCTCCAGAAACACACAGAAAAAGTAGTTTAAAAAAGAAAGCATATTGAAAAAAAGAAATGCATATTATCATATTTAGAAAATACATTCTTATTGCAGCAAACGGAGGGATCCCTACAATGAGAAATCTGCTTTTTAGAGATCACCCCACGCCCAAATGGGGTGGTCTCCATCTTCCTAAATGTCTAATCAGGACATTTAGATTCAATTCAACAAGTATATTGAGCACGGACTGTGTATAAAGCAGGGTGGTTGGTCCCTAGAGGATAGAGAATTGGGTACAATACTCTGTACTCAAAGAGCTTACAGTTGAGAAAAAAATGCAGAGTAATTTTACTGATAAATATTTTTCAAAATGCAATGTATTTGAGTTAGTTCTCTTTTTCTGTCATTGCCAAGGGTGAATTAGATTTGGCATCTGTGGGGAGGCCGCTGCAACGAGGCTGGCTTAGATGCTCTCTCAGGTTCCTTCCAAAGAGAATATTCTTGAGGACAGGAAATCTGCTTTGCCAGAAAGGGCTTCTCTGAACCCTGCCAAGCTCTGGCACCCTGGAAGATGTTGTAATCCTCCTGACTGAGCTAGCCTCTGCCGCTCCTCATCTTTACCAGCCTGGGCCAGGATTAAATCAGAGAGCCCCAGACCGGCAGGACTCTCAGTTGGAGTGAGTGAGTGAGTGAGTGAGTGAGTGAGTGAGTGAGTGCTGCTCCACTCAGGTCTGAGTCAGCCGGGGTCGCGTCTGGTCTGGAGGTCTCCTAGACAAGTGAACCAGAGATCTCAGTGAGTCAGCCTCACTCTCCAGACCCTCTGGGGCATCCTAATGGGAAGAGGATTTCTAGTCATTTCTCAAAGGGGTCCTTAAACCTCTCAGAGCAAGCCCCTCCCTTTTGAAAAAAAGAGATGTGTATTATTTAGAAAACACGTTGTTAATTGCAGCAGAGGGAGACATTCTTGCAGCGGAACTGATCTCCTGTATCATGTACTGGTTTGGGGATAATGTGAGTTAACATTCTGAGACCCAAGTAGGTTTGCCTTGCAAGATAAGCTGGTGATACATTCGCATCTGAAAGACATGAAAATTCAACCCTATTGATATTGGTCTCATGTGATTGGCAGACCTGTCTTGTGAATGAACTTGGCTGTGGGAACAAGAGAATGGGGTTATGTGTATCAGACACAGCCCTCACTGAGGGCTTGGGTTGGGGTTGGGCTTTCTACCATGTCAGTTTCGAGGCAAATGGGAGATGAAGACTCTCAGAGGTGAGTGCTCTAAGAAGAGCCAGGGGGTGGTGGTAAGTGTTGGGATGTGTGTGTATCTGTGAGTGTGAGTGTTGGCTTGGGGAAGTAGGGTGTCAGGGAGAGCCAGCCATCTCGAGCTGCACGTGCTGGCTCAGACAGATTAAGCAGGGAATTCAGGGAACGATGGGCGAGGAGTATGAAACACTCGGCCTCATATAAGAGTGGACAGGAGGAGCACAGAGCCTTGGCAGCCTAGAGCTCTGACATGGAACAAGGGACCAGATGTGGGCCTGGGCTAGAGGAATGAGGATCAGGTGCCCTGGAGCAGGCCAAGGACACCAGAGGGACTAAGGCCCATGGCTACTTTTATATGGCAAACCTCTCCCCTTTTCAAGGCAGCTCCATATTTTTTCTAAAGAGGCCACGCTCGAGAGTTGTCCACCGACTAATGAGGCTGTGTTGATGGCCCAGGCCTCCTAGGCCTGCCTGAAAACATCTGCAGCTGTGCCAGTCCAGAACTGCCCCTCCCTTACACCCAGGCTTGTGGGACAGTGAGTCTTAACCATTTATTCTGGGGTACAGGTCAGCAGGTGGGTCTTGAGGACCTGAATCCCACATCGTACTCAACAGTCTCCCAAAGCAGTTTTTACAGTCTCTGCCCAGCACTCTCTGCTTCCCTCCTCTTCGGCGTTATCTTCCCCAGACTGGGGTCTGTGGATTGACAGTCCCTCCAAAGGAGTTCCTGTGTGGGCGTCAGGTGCATTGTAAAGAGCAGCACAGACAGCACCCCGTTCTCTTCCTGCATATCTCCCCAGGAGAGGCGCCAGGGCTGCCCGCCCTGCATTCTTGCTGTTAATACTTGGGGTCTGGGATGACATGGTCCCCCATTCCCCACTGTAAGTGGTCAGACAAGGTACCTAGTTTTTCGTGTACACAAGGGAAGAGCTGCAGGTGTTTAAATCCTTCGGAATATAAGCTCCTTGAGGACAGAGATTTTCATCTGTTTATATATCTCATGAATCCCCAGAGCCTGGGGTAGACAATAGCATATTTTAGGCACACAGCAAACATCTGTTGAATGTTGATTAAAATACAATCACCCATGCAAAGTGCTTAGCACAGTATCTGCATAAACATAGTTCATGCTATTATGAGTGGTTTAGAAGCTTCCTCAGAAAGTGTTTAAGAGAGCATAAAGAGGCCAGGCAGGATGGCCCATGCCTGTAATCACAGCACTTTGGGAGGCTGAGGTGGGCAGATCACTTGAGGCCAGGAGTTCAAGACCAGCCTGGGCAGCATGGTGAAACCCTATCTCTACAAAAATTACAAAAAATTAGCCATGCATGGTGGTGCATGCCTGTAGTGCCAGCTACTTGGTGGAGGTGGGGCACTGAGGCGGGAAGATCACTTGAGCCTGGGAGGTTGAGGCTGCAGTCAGCCATGATTGCACCACTGTACCACTGTACTCCAGCCTGGGTGACAGAGGAGACTCTGTCTCAAACAAACAAAACAAAACAAAAAAACCAAAACAAACAAACAACAACAACAACAAAAAAGAGAGCGAGCATAAAGAATACTTTATTTGTTCAGTCAAAACATATTTGTTCATTGGCTGGCGTGTACCAGGTGCTCCGTTAGGTTCAGGGGACACAGCAGGGAATAAGAGACACATTTGCTGATAGAGTTTATAGTCTAATGAAGGAGACAGTTGTTGAACGAGCAACTGAGTGTTAATCGATGTGCTGACCTCACATAGTTTGTGCAATAAAATGAGGTTGACTATACTAAAAAATTTGAACTGGGTACCAGACTTTAGTTGGACTACACAGACTTCAGTTGGACTACAGTCCCTTCTGTTGGTGTATTAGTTAAGGTAATGCTAGTCACTGTAACAGATACACCTTCACTAGCAGTGGTTAATACAAGAGAAGTTTATTTCCTGCTCACATGAAGCCTATACAGCTGCCTCTGATCAGCCGGCCATTCTCCTCCAGGCAGTGTTTCAGGGACCTGGCTCTGTCCTCTTCCACACTTGACTTCCAAGTCCCCTGTGTTTCTCTGCATCAACTTGGTGGTAGTAGGGGTAGAGGAGAGGGCTTGGCAAAAGGTTTTTATGGACCAGGCCAGGCAGTGGTGAGCATGATGTGTACTTCCATTCTGTAGGTCAGAAGTCAGGCCACAGCCACACTAGAACACAAGGGAGACTGGGAAACGTAGTCTAGGCCAGGGCTTGAGGATCTCTGCTGCAGTCTGCCCTTCCGATCACTAAATCCCTTTCACCCCCTTCTTCCCATTCATAGAACACACTGACCCATATCCTTAAAAAAGGTAACTCAAATCCCAGTTTAGTCACTGTGTCCAGCTCAGTGTCCTGAATCTCTGGGCGATATGTAATATCTCCAAGTCCAGATGCAATATTTCATGTTCATTGACCTGTGATCTAAAAAGACAAGTTATCTGCCACCATCCTGCATGTCCCCCATAAGCTATGATGGAATATAGATGGCAAAAGGCAACAAGCACTCCCATTCAGAAAAGGGCAGAATGGCAGTCACATGGCTGCCCCTGGTCCATAGCGACTGTACTCTCCTGCCAAACAGGAATGCTGCAGTCGGCTGGTCAGTCGGGGAATTTTGTTGATTAGACAGAAATTGAACTTCCTTGTCTATTGCTCTCTGTGGTCTGTTACTCTTCTTGGCCTCTTGTACTGTGAGAGTTGTAAAGCTTTTGCAATTTGGGGGTCTTGAGATTGGTTTAAAGTGGGATTTTCCAACCTCAGTCCTAGGGACCTTTTTACCTAGATAATTTCTTGTTGTGGGGAGTCTGTCCTATGTATTGTAGGATGCTTAGCAACATTCAGGGCCTCTACTTAATTTTTTAAAAATTTATAAATAAAAGAGGTTTAATTGACACATGGTTCCACGTGGCTGTGGAGGCCTCAGGAAACTTACAATCACAGCAGAAGGTGAAGGGGAAGCAAGGCACATCTTACACGGTAGCAGGAGAGAGAGAGAGAGCTCAAGGGAGGAAGTACCACACTTTAAAACCATCAGCTCTTGTGAGAACTCACTCACTATTAGGAGAATAGCAAGGGAAAAATCCTCTCCATGATCCCATCATCTCCCACCAAGGGCCTCTACTTATGAAGATGCCATGGGAAGAGGCATTTCTATCACAGGTATGACACCAAAAAATGTCACCAGCCATTGCCAAATGTCCCTCGGAGGGCAAAAACACTTCCAGTTGAGAACCATTGGTTTAAGGCTTAAACAAAGTCTTGGCTCATGGTTTCTTTGGCAATATCATTCCCTCAAAATCTTATTAGGCTTCTGATTTATATGCTTCCATTCAGTTCCATGACTAGTAACCATGGTCAAAATTGTTTTCTAAACAAGAATGTTATCTAATTTATTTCTTTGCCTCCAAACGTTTTGCTACCACGTAACATGATCTGCACCTTTATAGCTTCGAAAATCATTTTTTTAAATCACATGTCACTCACCATTAATTGAGCAGTGGGCACATGGAAGCTGATTCTGGAGACTGGAAAGACTCGCGCAGTGACAAAACACCTGCGATGGCTTAAAAGGAAGACCTCTAAACAAGGCCACAGATTTTAAATTTATGTTACAACAGCCTCCCACTTTAAGTATAAACTTCTGTGTTAGTTAAAGCAATGTTACAGAAGCAGTCCACTACAGAGTATAGATTTTCCTATTGTTAAGGTATAAAAATAGGCCAAAGGTCTTTTTTCCTGGCCCCCTTTTCTTCTTGTTTCTCAATGAGTAGCTGCAATAGCATGTTCAATGCTGGATTAGCTACCTCCTGGCTTGGAAGAGAAGTGGGAGCTGAATTTTGCAGCTATGTGGAGGTCAGAGAAGAATAGATATGTGGATGGGGCAAAAAACTCACAGTGGCAGAGGAGGTGAAACTGGAGGTAGCCTGGGGGAGCTCCTGGAATAGACTGCTGATTTCTGGGGTTTGGTGTGGGTGAGATTGCACTGGCCAACTTCATTCAAAAGGGCCAGAGTGGGATGAACACCACGAAAACCCCAAGACAGTTCATGAATCTGAATACCTGAGTAAGCCACACGAGCTTTGGTTTCTCAGCTTCCAACATCCCATTTAAAATTTGTGTGTATATTTTAGGTTCAGCAAAGAGGAAATAAAAATAATTAATATTTCCTTCTTGCTATACAAATAATAAAAAAATGAAACAAGGTAAAATACCTAAAATGTTAAACAAGGTAAAATATCTATTCATCAGGGAAATGCTAAATATACTATGATATACTAGAGAAATGCTAAATATACTAGTGATATACTAGAGTTTCTCATACTAGAGAAAAGTATGCCATAGTTTAACTCATGTGTACAGTGTTAAACCATTTACACAGGAAGCAAATCCCCACAACAATGCCATAAGCTGAGTCTGAGGATGAGTTATGTAAGTAAATGCATAGAAAGAGGTTTATGGACGGATAACTATGCCTGAGCTGGGAGAAGAAGGAGGGGTTAGTGACATGGATTGGGGTGATTGCTAAAAGAATTTCTTCCTTTCTTTCTTTTTTTCTTTTCTTTTTTTTTTTTTTTTTTCCCCCTGAGATGGAGTTTCCCTCTTGTTGCCCAGGCTGGAGTGCAATGGCTCAATCTCGGCTCACTGCAACCTCTGCCTCCCAGGTTCAAGTCATTCTCCTGTCTCAGCTCCCCGAGTAGCTGGGATTACAGGCATGCACCACCATGTCCAGCTAATTTTGTAATTTTAGTGGCGATGGGGTTTCACCACGTTGGTCAATCTAGTCTCAAACTCCAAACCTCAGGTGACCCATGTGCCTTGGCCTCCCAAAGTGCTGGGATTACAGACATGGGCCACCACTCCTGGCCTGCTAAAGGGATTTCAAAGCCACAGTCTTTCTAATGTAAATCAAATTTGATAAAAAGTAAAAGAATGAGATGGGTCTGTTTGCATGGATAGATGCTGGTTTAAGTTTTTCTGATTTTTCCTTCTTGAAGGAAACAATTCATTTTTGGGGGGATTCTTTGGGTGATTAAGTAGACAGAAAGTTCTACTATTAATTGTATACTTTTCTGAATTTTCTAGCCATGTTCATATGTTACTTAAAAAAAGTCCAATGGGCTATTCTGAGTGGTAAGATAATTGGTCTCTTGTTGCTCTTTTCTTTATATTCATCTGTATTAAAATAAACTAATACATTTTATTTAAGAGGAACTTACACAAAGCAATACATGATGCAGGTTGATAATTTTGAAATAGAGGAAAGCACAAAAAACAGAACTCAAGTCATCTATATTCTTCCTATCAGATATAATAATCATTATCAACGTTTTAGTGAAGTTTCCTTCAGTCTTTTTTTCTTCCGTCTATAAAATGTCTACTTTAATAAAAATAGAGTGATATTTTATGTTCAATTTTGTACTTTGTTTCTGTTACTTAATAAGATATTACAAGCATTTTCCCTGCCACTAAATATTCTTCAAACAATGTAGTTTGTAATGGATACATAATAGCCTATATATATATATACACATTTACAGTAGATAGTCACAATTGTGATACTAGTAGTTAATCCCTTACAGTGTATCAAGCAGTGCCTTTGACTTCTATTGTCTCCTTTCATCCTTCCAACACACCCATGAGATAATGTTATAATTCCCATTTTATAGATGAGGAAGTAGAGGCTCAGCGAGCTATGTTTGTAACTGGCCCAAGGTCCCAAAGCTAGTCACGTAGCTAAGCCAGGTCTCAAACACACATCTATTATTTTAGCTACTCTTAAGTAAAACACAGTAGAACCACCCCCAAAACAATTCTTTATCCAATCCACTGTTGCTGGACATAAGACTGCTTGAAAGTTTTTGCCATCTTAAATACCACTGTGATGATTATCCTTGCACATACAGTTTTGGCCACATCTCAGAATTCCTTGCTTACGTTAAATTCCTAAAAGTGGAACTGGGTCAAAATGAGAGAACATCTTTTATCTTCTTGCAACATATTGCCAGAGAGAACCAGACCCTTTTGCAGGCCTGCTTTGGAGCTGTAGGCAAACTCTTCCAAATGGGAATGGTAACTGCAGGAACTATGGACTCCAGCAATCATGGCTGTCCTGGGCTGAGGACTGAACTGGGGCTCATTGACATTGACCTCTAAATGATGTCACTCAAGTCACACCTGGCTCGCAGAGAGTTTTATCGAATTGCCTTGCAATGCTATTATGCTCCGTAAACACAGTTAGGCAGACGCAGTGACCACGGGCCCCTATTACATCAGGTAAGTGCACATCCTGCTACATGCCTCCTCTCATTTCTATTATTTCAAATGTCAAATGCACTTTGCCTCAAGTCTTCTTGGCCTTTAATTTTTAAATCCACATGCACTTAATTTATTTATTGGATTTCTATGGGACTTGAGGGGAAATTTAATTCGTATACTTCTGCTTCATCTTCACTTAACTCACTTGATGGCTCAAACAGTGTTGTTGGCTCTTTTAAATAAGAATTTTTTTGTGCAGCTTTTTTTTTTTTTTTTTTCCAGAGGCAGGAAGCTGAGGAGGGAGGATTCTCATTGAAAACAATTAGAAATTTAGGAAGGTGATGGACTTGGGGAAGGGCAGGCTCCCAGGCATTCATTAAAACATTCTTGCTAGTCAAGAGGTTGCAGAAAGGTACACAGAGTTGGGAAAGCAGTCTCTTTAACTTGGCTTAATTAACTTAATTTAAGAGCTCATCTCTACCATAGGGATATGCCAGGAAGCTCAGGGGCACCTCGAATTTTTAAATTTTCCTATTTAAATTAATTGATGCCATCAGTAACTCCCTAATCTGTCCTCCTTACGAAGATGAGATAATTTAGTAAGTTGAGATAATTCCTTTCCAAAGCATACCAAACTTGATATTTTCTTATGTCATTTCAACCTGACGATGGGTACATTTCAACCTGACGATGGGAAAATGTACGATGGGTACATTTTCATTAGGCTTCCTTGTCTTAATTTCCTTTTTTCTTATTATGAATATTTTCAAACATTCAGAAAAGTTGAAAGGATCATACCGTGAACACTCAAATGCATAACGCCATAATCTTTTTTTTATTATTATACTTTACGTTCTAGGGTACATGTGCACAACGT
>NW_012104176.1:263419-279608 GCF_000951045.1 Mandrillus leucophaeus | reverse complement strand
TTAGCCAGGATGGTCTCGATCTCCTGACCTCTTGATCCGCCCGCCTCGGCCTCCCAAAGTGCTGGGATTACAGGCGTGAGCCACCGCGCCCGGCCTTGATGGCATCTTTGAACACTGGTTTAACTAACCCTAAACCCCATCCCAACTCCACACTTTCTCTAACAGGCGCTTATGGTTTCTTATGGCTAAGTCAGATTATGATGGGCTTTCTGTTACTTGCAGCAGTGAGCCTTCTAGTTAAAACAAGACCCATTTGAGATTGGTCTTTCCTGCCTCATGTTATAAATTGGAATTTCTCAGAAACATGTGAAAATAGAAATGAAAGCACCGTTCTGGAAATAATAACCTAGTTAATGTCTTGCTAGAATGCTATTAAGTATGCTATGGGATTATTCTCCTTAATAAAGTAACATTTAGTGAAGAGACTTGCCAGAAAAATGCATGTGGTATTTTAGAAAGAGTCTTCCTATTTGAGTTACCTCCCTGTCGCACAGAACCACACTGGCCTGCACTATATTGAATGTGCTAGGATTCCATTTGTCCTAGTGTTACTTCAAATACTTGGGTTGCAGGTCAAGACTGAGATTCCACTGTTCTGCTCAGAAGACCCCTGCACATCCTTTGGATCCTGAGCAGGATGGTCCAAGCCCAGCTGTAGGGTGATGGAGGTGGAGTCGGTCATCCATAGGTGGCGCTCTGCCTCTGAACCACGATCCAGTCACCCCGCCCTATTGAGGTTAAAACTGGGAATTGGCCTACAGGAAGAGCCCGCCTTCTGAAAGGGACAGGAAAGGAGGCTTTAGGTGTTTTCAGTTATGAAGGCTCCTTAGATAGCCCTTGGCTGTAGTCCATTGAGAACCATGTGTAACCATTCCTAGGGCCTTTTACCTGGAAAGAGTAGTTTTAGGTATCCTAACACCACATGTTATATGACCTGATTGAACAAAAAGATGCTTGGTACATATAAGTGTTAAGAATCAGTACTGAAAAGTTTGGGAAAGAAAAATATAGGAATGAAATTGGAAGACTTGATAGAATCTGAATGTTCACTACTGATATCAGAGTAATTTCACTAGGGTAGGAAATAGAATCATTCAGTCCTTTATTTTATTCATTTATTTGGTATTCAACATGGGAGAGGATATGAACGCAGTATGTAATTTATTCAGAAATGGGTGTTGGAGTCACACTTGGATTTATTTCTACCTGAGCCACTTACTGAACTTCAATTTTTTTTCTTTTTTCCTTCCTTCCTTCCTTCCTTCCTTCCTTCCTTCCTTCCTTCCTTCCTTCCTTTCTTTCTTTCTCTCTTCCTCTCTCTCTTTCTTTCTCTCTTTCTTTCTCTTTGAGAAGGAGTCTTGCACTGTCACCCAGGCTGGAGTACAGTGGTGCAAGCTCGACTCACTACAACCTTTGTCTCCTGGGTTCAAGCAATTCTCCTGCCTTAGCCTCCTGAGTAGTTGGGATTAGAGGCATATGCCACCATGCCCAGCTAATTTTTGTATTTTTAGTAGGAACGAGGTTTCACCATGTTGGTCAGGATGGTCTCGAACTCCTGACCTCAAGTGATCTGCCTGTCTCGGCCTCCCAAAGTGTTGGGATTATAGGTGTGAGCCGCTATGCCCGGCCCAATTATTTTTCATCTGTAAACTGAAGATGAGATACTTAAATCATACAGCATTTCATTCCTTGATGCAACAAGTATTTATTGAGCACCTACTATTTGCCAGACATTGCTCTAGAATATAGGGGCGATGGCAACAAAACAAAGTTGCTGCTCTCACAGAGCTCTCTGGCAGACCGTATTTTCAAAGATGGCGGCACCAGTGTATTCCACACTCTCTCCTTGCAGGGTGACACTGACACACCTCCACAGAGAGGTGTGGTCTGTGTTCCCTCCCCTTGGGTCAGAGCAGGCCTGTGGCTATCAGGGAAGTGATACTGCATAACTATTCAAGCTCATCATAAAAGGTGAGGCAGAATTCTCCTGGCCTTCTCTCTTGGGACATATGCCTTGAAATCCCTACATTGATACATAAGAAATCTAGCTACCCTGTAGCTGCTAAGATGGAAAGGTCATAAGGAGAGACCACATAGAGACAGAGAATGATACCCACAGCATCCCAGCTGTTCCAGGCCCCAGCCTTTGATCTTTGTTGAAGACCCCGAGGGATAAGCCATCCCTACTGTGCCCTATCTGAACGTCATGCTATATAATCTATGAGCGTAATAAGCAGGGGTTTTATGCCACGGGTTTTGGGGTAATTTGTTATGGCACCCTTATAACTGAAAAAAGCTGTATGCAATTTGGGCAGAAAGATGCTAAGCCAGTAAACAACAAGATATTGTCAAACATGACCTCAAAGAACTAAAAATAGGGTGATGTGACTGAGGAAAGGGAGGGAGAGGCAACTCCTGCTAGAAGATTTTCCCCATAGAAATCCTGGCAGAAGAGAGAACATTTGAGCTGCGTCGACTTGAAAATATAAAAAGAAGGGCCAGATTGAATGTTCTGAGGATAGAGGTAACAGTGAATGCAACGGCCCAGGGAAGGCTGCAGCTGCGCACATTAGAGGAACTTTTTTAGCTGGTGCCCCTGGATTACAGAGAGGGGAGAATAACATCTCAGAGCAGACAGGGTCACCTCATATAGGGACCTGTAGGCCAGATCAAGGCTCTGGATTTTTATTTAAGTGTGATGGGAAGCACTGAAAGATTCTTAGCGGTGAAGAGAGATGGTTCCATTTACAAGATCCCTTTGGCTATTGCGTGGTGAAGGGATTGAAGGGTAAGAACTGAAGTAGAGATGAATTCAGAGATGACGGTCCGAGTCCAAGTGAGAACAGAAGGCGGCTTGGACTGGCATTGGAATCGGTAGATGTATTATAGTGACAAAAACAACAGTAAGTAACATTGCCTGAGTGGTTTCTATGTTCAGGCATTGTTTAAAGTGCATTACATAGATTATATGATTTTATCCTCACAACAACCCTATGATATAGGTTCCATTATTGTACCAGATGAGAGTTCAAGTTCCTCGCCCAATACCACATATTTAGTAAGTGGTACAGAAAGACTCCTAATCCAGGCAGACCCCCACAGTGTGCTTCTTCACTGGATGGAATCCAGCGGGACAATTCAGGGTATTCTGGAGAGGCCAGTTCTTGCTAAGTAATGGGATTTGGAGAAGGGCAAAGAAACACATCAAGAATGATACCTTGATATTGAATCTTCCCAACAGGAAGAAATGATAAATGCTTGAGATGATGGATATGCTAATTATCCTGATCTGATCACTACACATTATACGTATGGAAACATCACTATGTGTTCCATAAATATGTACAATCATCATTTGTCAATTTGAAGAACGAACGATACCTTGAAGTCTGACATGGATGATTAGGAGGGAGGTGGTGCCATCTATTGAGATGGAGAAGTCTATGGGAGAAACAGGGTCAGGGAGAGGCAAGAATTGTAAGAATGAACACAGGCCAGGCGCGGTGGCTCACGCTTGTAATCCCAGCACTTTGGGAGGCCGAGGTGGGCGGATCATGAGGTCAGGAGATCGAGACCATCCTGGCTAACACAGTGAAATCCTGTCTGTACTAAAAAAAAATTACAAAAAATTAGCTGGTTGTGGTGGCGGGCGCCTGTAGTCCCAGCTACTCAGGACACTGGAGGCAGGAGAATGGCGTGAACCCGGGAGGCAGAGCTTGCAGTGAGCCGAGATCGCACCACTGCACTCCAGCCTGGGCGACAGAGCAAGACGCCGTCTCAAAAAATAAAAAAAAGAATGAACACATCATAATGAACAATGAATGTAAGAATGAACAATAACAGTGATGCACTGATATTCATTAACATTCACTGTGTGCCTATCATGACCAAGCATGCTGCATATACCAACTTATTTAATTTTGTGATAACCCTAAGAAGTAAGGCACTGTTATTTCCTCATTGTACTGAAGATGGAACTAAGAAACAGAAAGGCTAAACAAATGGTCAGAGGTGACAGAGCTAGTAAATTGGGGACTTGGAATTCAGGCTGACTGGCTCCATGCTCGCTGCACACACTGCTTCTTATGAAACAAGCAGGTGTCAATGAAGAACAGTGCCCAGTGCATAGTAGGTGATTAATTAATGGTAGCTGTTATTATTAATATTGTTACTATCTAAATGTGGCTGACCTTCTCTGGTGTATATGATATTGTGTTACTAAGAAATAGAACACAATAAATTCTCTCAGGGAAAATGCCATGTCTATGGCAAGTCCAGACCCACACTCATGGAAATTCAAATGATTCAAGACTAACACAGAGCAATACGAAAAAGCCATAGAAGAGATGCCGCAAGGCAGTGTGTGATGAAGTGCAGAAGAAACATATATATCTAGCTATACAGATATTTTCAAACATCCAGAGGAATAGTAAAACCTTGTGCCAGGATTACTAACACACGTGCTTGCAACAGGACGATTCCTTCTCTATAATTCATTGCGCCCTGTCAGGACCTAAACCAAATGTCAAAGATTGGAATAGTGACATTTACACTGTTTTAATTACCCAGCAAGATTGGTGTTTGTGGACTTGTTAAGCAGTTCCCAAACAAAGCAATGAAATTTAATGGTTTTGCTGTGCAACAAAATTTACCTCCTTCTTTCTTTCTTTTGGTGGAATGAGGAGGGTGCGCAGTGGGGACAAATTTTTCCTGGCATAATTGAGACAAATTCCTTGAAGTTTTGGTACAATGAAAATTTAAAACATGAGCTGTTTCTACGTTTTTAGCTTCATGTAACATTGTTTTTTTCACTACAGATCCCGAATGCCAGAGATTCAAAGCAACAAGTCAAGCTATATTTTTGGAAAGTTTTTCATATTTTCTTAAGATTTCTGAAAAACAAAACCCAGAAAATTTAGAAATAGAGAATGTTGAAGAAACACGCAGATAATCTCACATAATTCCACCACACAACTACTGATTATCTTGATGTGTTTCTTTATACATTTTTACCCCTGTACTTATTTACATAGTTGTAATTCTAGTGTATTCATAAATTTGTATCCTGCTTTTTATATGTAAATGTTTATCAGTCACACCTTTCCATATCTTCCACATTTTGCTGGGAGAGTCCATTAAGTGAACATACCTTAATTTCTAAGCTGTGTAACTAAATCACTTTTAGAATAAGGAAATGAATAAATAAAACAAAATATATAAGTTAAATAACATTACTCTTTCCCCTAACATTGAACCCTTGGCAAGGCCTCCTATCTGGGAGTTGAGAGTTCTGTCTCTGGAGTCTGACCTGATTTAAATCTCAGTTCTGCTACTTGCTAGCTGTGTGACTTTGGACAAGTTACTTAACCTCTCTGAGCTTTAGTTTCTTCACCTACACAATGTGGATAATGGCGGTGCTTACTCAATGGAATGGGATAATGTGCACTGAAATACTGCAGACCTGTCACATTGTGAACTCTTAATGAAAGCCAGCCATCATTGCTATTATGATGATCATCATCATTATTGTTTAAACTTCCATGTACTTCCAAACATGATTTTGGTGGAATGAGCACTGAATTAGAAATCCGAAAGTTTGAGCTTGGCCAGGCATGGTGCCTCACGCCTGTAATCCCAGCACTTTGGAAGGCCAACGCCGGTCGATCACTTGAGCTCAGGAGTTTGAGACCAGCCCTGGGCAATATGGTGGAACCATACCACTACAAATAAAATGAAAAAAATTAGCCAGGTGTGATGGTTTGTGCCTGTAGTTCCAGCTACTTGGGAGGCTGAAGTGGGAGAATTGCTTTAGCCCAGAAGGTCGAGGCTGCAGTGAGCTGAGATCACACCACTGGACTCCAACCTGGGCAACAGAGTAAGACCTTGTCTCTTCTCTTCCAAATATATATACATATGAAAGGTTGAGCTCTAGACCTGGTGAGCCACGTACTTGTTCCTAGTGTCCTTACCTATAAAATGGAGTGTTAAATACCTGTCTTGTCTCTTTTAAAAATAACTGTGACAAAAGGAAAAAGCTATGTAAATCCAAGACCTCATGCACATAAGCATTGCTCCTCGTGATCTGAGAGGCACAGTCCGGTGCTTTGTGGCTGGCATTCTCCATGCTGCAGGAGAGCCAGGGGGCCGGGTAGGGGCGGTTTCTGACACCTCTCTGATGACCAGGTCTCATTACAGAGCCAGCTTTGCTCCTTAGAACAATGCCGGCAGAACACAATACTATGCAAAGGTCGGCAAAGGCGTTCCCGCACATGCTGGGTATCTCTTCTTTCCTTTCCTTTCCCTTGCCTGGTCAGCAAAGGCGTTCCCGCAGCATGCTGGGTGTCTTCTTTCCTTTCCTTTCCCTTGCCTGTTCACAGAAGGCTCAGAGCCACATGGTTCTGCTGTGTTAAGGAAATCCATACCTCAGGAGTTTTTTTTTTTTTTTTCTTTTTGCTGTATTCATTTATTTTAGGTAGTCCATCAACGCCATTTGCACTGCTCAGGTTAGAAGTTGTCAGCATTTCCCACTTAGGCTGCTATTTCCAGGGAATGATGATTTGATTGTAACATTTGTTCCAGGCAGCAACGGGCCAAGGAGAGGTCTTAGCTCAAAAGCACCTTCCACCTACTTAAAAGCAACAGCCACCACAGCATACTCCTTGTGTGACCAATTTAAAATGATGGAAATCAACAACAACAAAACCTCTGGTATTTTGAGTTCTGGAGGACAGAAAGGGTTGTTTTGACAGTGGTGTGAAGTTTATGACTGCGGGTCATCAAGAGTTCATTGTCTGCCATTCTGGCCTGGGCGTGATTGCAGGAGCTGCCAAAACGTCACTGAGCGCAAATGTGAGCCAGGTGCCTCCTCTGGGGCGGACCGGTTTGGAGGCGTTGCCTCCTCCTTGCCCTTTCTCTTCCTCTCCTGTCTCCTCTCTTCACAGCTGGAAGACGGAATAAGTGGAGAGAGGAGGTCACAGTCAGCTCTCTCCTTTTTGGGAGTTTGCCCAGTGAGGAGAGCAGGCTTGGCAGCAGCAAGAGAGAGAGAAGAAGGAGACACATTATTATAACAGGCTGACCCTCCACATTGCACATCATTACACTTATCACCTGAGAAGCCTGTTAGGCATGCGGCGAATGATTGATGTTGCCGAGCTCATTCCTTCAAGTGCTATTTATTGAGCGCCTACTAGGCTTCTTGTGTTTTGTGTCTTGCTGGGTACGTGAAGTTGAACAAAAACATGCTGTCTCTTCCCAGAGAACCGCAGCTAATGTGAAGACAGTCAAAAGTGAATGTGCAATTACACACCAGGCTTAGGATTCCAAGGAGGTGCCAGACGGGGATGCGAGGGGCATAATTTGGACCGTCAGGATAGAGAAGCCCTCTCAGAGGAAGTGGTGTTTACCTGGAGAAAGGAAGGCGGAGTCAGAGGCTTGGGGAGTGCCTGAAGTATGTGCTTGGGGCATGTACCAGGTGTCTTGAATTTTGTCTGAGCCAGCATACAGTTGGATGTGAGAATCAGAGAGCTCTTCAAACAGGCTTAAACTAGAAGGGAGTTTTGTTAAAAAGGGGAGGGGGGAGATTTGCTCGAACCCATGGGTAGAAAGCCTGGCTAGAGCTCACAGGGAGTGGACTGGGAAATGAGTGGCTTCTCCGCTTCTCCTTCTGGAAGTGATATGACCAACTGCGTTTTGAGTAGGAATAGGAGTAACCTGGTGCTGATGGGGAGCCATCTAGGCCTGGGTGGCAGCCTACGGGAAGAGTCAAGGCAACAGGACCCTGTGCGGGAACTCTAAGGACTTAGCATGGTTGTTGAGCTGGAGTCTAGGATGCCTGTGTAATAAGCCGAGGAAGCGGGTGATAGTGGAGTGAAGCTGCAGGAAGGTTAGCAGGGGCCACATCATAAAATGCCTGTGTGCTCAGCTGAGGTGTTTGCTCTTGGCCCTGAAGGTTAAGAGTCCATGAAGGAAAGTGAAATAATCTGGTGAAGATTGCATGTGGAGGATGAAGGGCGGCTGGAGGCAGGGAGACCCAGGAAGAGGCCCTTCTCCATCAGCGTTTGAGACGAGCATCTGCTATTTGTTTGAGCCACCCGGCATCAGGATGCACTTCTTGTTTATTTGGGGGGATTTCTCACTTCATGAGTATTGATGTGGGATAAAGACGGCCTCCCCTGCTAGAAGCTGCAAAGATAAACATTCACTTTCTCAGCCTCCCTCATAGCTGGGACACAGCCATGTAACCTTAGCTTGGCCAATCAGAAGGTCCTATGTGACGTTTTAATTACTCTCTCTCTTCTCCTCTTCTTCTCTTTCCTTTTCCTTCTCTTCCTCTTCCTCCTCCTTCTTCTTCTCCTTTTGCCGTTCTTCTTTCTCTTACCCCACCTCTTCCCCTCCACTTCCTCCTCCTCCCTCTTCTCCTTCCTCTTCTCTCTATCCCTCCCTATCCCTCTCTCTCTCCTTCTCCCTCTTCCTCTTTCTCTTTCCCTCCTTCCCTTGCACTCCAGCTCTCTCTTCCTCCCTGTGTTTCCCTTTCTCTCTCTTTTGCGCAGTGGAGGCTGCAGACACTGAGAATGCAGTAGTGCGGACTGTAGTATCCATGCATATGGTGGTGGCTGCTGTTTCTTCTATTTCTGATCAGGCCTTCACCCTGGAGTTGGTCATCCTTTACCAAATCTTATCCTCAAGCTCATTCTCTAATACTCCAGTGTCGACTGTGAAATGGTCAATAATCTTATTTATTTATTTATTTCTAAAGATGAGGGCTTGCTATGTTGCCCAGGCTGGTCTTGAGCACCTAGCCTCACCTACTTATGTGCCAGGACAGCAGGCCTGAGCCACTGCGCCTCCCCAATAATATTAGTTTTAGACAATTTAATTCTGTATACATTTATAGGAAGTCATAAAGATAATACAGGGAGGTTCAATGTACTCCTCACCCAGTTTCCCCCAATGGCTACTTTTCAAATGAGTGTAGTAAAAACTAGAGAATGGATGTTGGTAAATATGTGTGCATAGTTTTATGTCATCTTATTGCATGTGTAAATTCATGTATTCACCACCACAATCAAGACACCTAACTCCTCGGAGCGCTTCTCACTCCTAAATGGTCATTCTCCCGGCCCCAACCCTCCATTCCCAGCTCATTACAACCATGAATCTATTTTCCATTTCTACTATTTTATCATTTTGAGGATGTTTTTTCAGTTGCCATCATACAGCATGTGTTTTTTGGAGAATGACTTTACTTTTTACTTTGAGTAATGCTCTTAAGATCCATCCTAAGTGTTGTCTGTAACAATACTTTATTCCTTTTCGTTACTGAGTAGCATTCCATTGTATAGATGTAGATGTACCACAGTTTCTTTAACCATTTACCTATTGAGGGATACTTTTGTTGTCTCCCATTTTTGGCTATTGCAAATAGTGCTGCTATGAACAATCATGTTCAGGCTTTTGTGTAGTTATGGGTTTTCATAACTCCAGGGTAAATGTCCAACTGTGCAATTACTGGTCACATGGTAAGTATAGGCTTCGTTTTTCCTATTTTTTTGTTTTTTGAAACTGCTGAACTATTTTCTAGAGTGGATGTGCCATTTTACATACCCATCTGCAATGCATTAGAAATCCAATTTCTCTGCATCTTTCCCTGCATTTGGTATTGTCACTGTCTTTTATTTTATCTCTTGTAATAGGTGCACAGTGATAGCTCACTGTGGTCTTCATTTGTATTTCTCTAACAGCTGGTGAGGTTGAACATCTTTTCATGTGCTTATTTGCCATCCATATATTCTCTTCATGGCTGTTGCCCATTGTCTAATTGAATTGTTTTTCTTTTAATGACGAGTATTGAAAGTTCTTTGTATATTCTAGAAATGAGATCTCTGTCAGATATGTGGTTTGCCAATATTTTCTCCCAGTCAGTAACTTGTCTTTTACCTCTTAATAAGGTCGTTTTAGGCAGAATCTCTAAATTTTGATGAAGTTCAATTTATTTTTTATTTTATGGGTTGTTCTTTTGGTATAATAGCTAAGAACTCTCCACAAAGTCCTAGATATCAAACTTTTTTCCTATAATATTTTCTAATATTTTCCTATAATTTTCCTATAAAATTTTCACATTTTACATTTAAATAAATGTACAATTCATTGAGTTAACTTTGTATAAGTTGTGAAGTTTAAGTCAAAGTTCTTGGTTTTTTTATTTTTATTTTTATGTTTTTATTTTTATTTTTGAGACAGAGTCTCGCTCTGTTGCCAGGCTGTGGCGCGATCTTGGCTCACTGCAACCTCCGCCTACCAGGTTCAAGCGATTCTCCTGCCTCAGCCTCCTGAATAGCTGGGACTACAGATGCGCACCACCACACCCAGCTAATTTTTTGTATTTTTAGTAGAGACGGGGTTTCACCATGTTACCAGGATGGTCTTGATCTCTTGACCTTGTGATCCTCCCACCTCAGCCTCCCAAAGTGCAATTTTTAAAAAATCTGTGAATATCCGATTGCCCTACTACCATTTGTTGAAAAGACTATATACTGCCTCAATTAAATTGCTTTTGCATCTTTGTCAAAAATCAAATTTACATATGTAGAATTGTTCATAGTATTGCCTCATTGTCTTTTTCATGACTGCAGGATCTGTGGTAATATACCAGGCCTCATTTCTGACTTTATTAACTTGTGTCTTCTCTTTTTCTTTGGCAGTCTTACTTGAGATTTGTTAGTGATATTGATCTTTCCGAACAGTTAGATTTGTTTCATTGATTTTCTCTATTGTTTTTCTGTTTTCAATTTCATTGATTTCTGTTCTTCATTATTTCTTTATTTCAGTTGCTTTTGGTTTATTTTGTTCATTCGTTGTTCTAGTTTCTTGAAGTGGGAGCTCAGGTTATTGATTTGAGGCTTTTTCTTCGTATAACACTAAGCATCTAGTGTTATAAATTTCCTTCTCAGCACTGCTTCAGCTATGTTCCATAGACAATTTGTTCAACATATGAACAAAATTCGTACATTGAAGTCCTAACTCTTAGTACCTCAAACTGTGACTATATTTGGAGATAAGGTCTTTAAAGAGAAAATAAAGTTACATTAAAATTATTAGTGTGGGCCCCAAACCAATACTGAGGCATTTATACGAAGAGAATATTAGAACACACATAAGTACGGAGGGAGGACCACGTGAAGCACAGGGAGAAGGTGGCCAACTATAAGCCAAAGAGACTGGCTACAAAAGAAATCGACCATGCCAACACCTTGATTTCAGACTTTTAGCCTCCAGAATGGTGAGAAAATAAATTCTGTTATTTAAACCATCCAGTTTCTGGTACTTTGCTATGACAGTCCTAGCAAACTAATATAACCATGTTTTAAGATTTCCTTTTTTCTCGTGATCCACCTGCCTTGGTCTCCCAAAGTGCTGGGATTATAGGCATGAGCCACTGTGGCTAGCCTGGCCAACATGGTGAAACCCTGTCTCTACTAAAAACACAAAAATTAGCTGGGCATAGTGGTGCTCACCTGTAACCCCAGCTACTCTGAAGGCTAAGGCAGGAGAACTGCTGGAACCCGGGAGGCGGAGGTTGCAGTGAGCCGAGATTGCACCACTGTACTCTAGCCTGGGAGACAGCTAAACTCTGTCTCAAAAAAAAAAAAAAAATTCCTTTTTATCTTTGTGTTACTGATTTCTAGTTTTATTTCATTGTGGTCAGAGAACATAATGATGTCAATTATTTTAAACGTGTTGAGGGTTTTTTTTTATGGCTCAGGTTATGGTCTACCTTGAGATATGTTCTGTGAAAACTTGAAAATAACACATATTCTGCTGTTTTGAGTTGAATGTTCTATAAATAATCATTAGACCTGATGGCTTGATGGTATTGAGTTCTTCTTACAACCTTGCTGATTTTCTGTTTCATTCCTATTAATTTTTGAGAGAGATGTGTTGAAGTCCTCAATTATAATTGTGGATGTGTCCATTTCTCTTTTCAGTGCTACCAGTTCAATATATCAGTATCATATACTTTGCAGCTTTATTGTTTGGTACATACACATTTAGGATTGCTATGTATTTATCACTATGTAATGTCCTTCTCTGTCCTTGGAAAATTTATTTGCCCTAAAGTATAGTTTATCTGATAACCACTCCTGCATTCTTTGGATTAATACTCACATGGAACACTTTTTCCATGTTGTACTGCCAATTTATGTATATCAATATAGTTGAAGTGGAATTTTTGTGTGTATATATAATGTATGCATATAGTTCTGTTACTTTTTTATCCACTCTTTCATTCTCCATCTTTTAATTGGTATATTTAGAACACTTACATTTAATGTAATTACTGACATTTTAAGGCTTAAGTCTGCCTTTTGATTTGTTTGTTTTCTGTTTTTTTCTTGTTTGTCTATTTTATTTTTCTTGCCTTCCTTTGGATTACTTAAACATTTTAGAATTTTATTTTCATTTATCCATAATATTTTGGGTATATGTTTTGTGTAGCTTTTAAAAAGTTGCTCTAGGGTCTACATTATATAAACATAACTTATCAAAATGTACTGGTATTGATATTTTACCAGTTGCGTGAAGCATAAAATCCTTACTTACTTTTATGTCTCTTCACTTTCCTCCATTACCAATAATTCTTAAATATTTCCTCTACATACATTGAGAACCACACTAGTCTGTTACAATTTTTGCATTAAACTTCAAACATAATTTAGAAAACTTAAAGAAAGTCTATTGTATTCACACATATTTTTGCTGTTACAGTGTTCTTTCTTCTCTCTAATGTTCTAAAGTCCTTCTATTGTCATTTCTTTTCTGTTCACAGAACTTCCTTTAGCCATCTTTTTTAGGGTAGGTTGGCTAATGACCAATTCTTAGTTTTATTTCATCTGGGAATATATTGAGTTCCCCTTTATTCCTGAAAGATATTTTCCCTGAATGTAGAATTCTGGGTTGACAGTTCTTTTCTTTCAACAACACTTGAAAAATGTGGGGCAGATGAAGTGGCTCACACCTGTAATCCCAGGAATTTGGGAGATCAAGGCAGGGGGGATTGCTTGAGCCCAGGAGTTTGAGACCAGCCTGAACAACATAGTGAGATCCCATCTCTATAAAAATAAAAAACGATAATTTTTTTAGAAAGGAAAATTTGCCACTTCCTTCTGGCCTGTGTGGTTTCTGATGAGAAATCCATTGACATCTGAATTGTTTTCTACTGTAGGTAATGTCATTTCTCTCTGACTGCCTTCAAAATTGCTTTTTGTCTTTAGTTTTCAGAACTTTACTCTAGGGTGTCTTACAGTGAACTTTTAAATTTTGGTTGTGGTTCACTTGCCCTCTTGAATGTAAGTTTATATCTTTTGCCAAATTGAGGACATTTTAAGCCATTATTTTTTCAAATATTTTTTCAGCCCCGCACTCTTTTTCTTCTCCTCCTGAAACTCTGATGACCCAAATATTAGATCTTTTGTTATAGTCCTGCGGAAAAGTGAGGCTTTGCTCTTTTATTATTTAGTCATTTTCTTCTCTGATATCAGGTTGGGTAATTTCTATTGCTCTTTCTTCAAGTTCCCTGATTCTTTTCTCAGTCCTCTCCATTCTGTTGTTGAGCCCACCCGCTGAGTTTAAAAATTTTAGTCATTGCCTTTTTTAGTTATAAAATTTTTATTCGGTTCTGTGGGTCTTCTATTTCTGAGACTTTTTTTTTTTTTTTTTGCCAAGTCTTAAAAAATTATTTTACGCATGCTCGCAATTGCTTGTTGAAACATTTTTACTTTAAATTCCTTATCTAATAATTCTAACACACGCCATCTTGGTGTTGATGTCTACTGACTGCCTTTTTAAATTTACTCTGTGCTCTTCCTGATCTTCAGTGTGAAGAATGATTTTTTTATTGCAGTCTCAATATTTTTATTTTTATATGATACAACTCTGGATCTATGTGTAATAAATACTGGAATTTGGCAGGCCTCCTCTGACATTGCTCTGCCGAGTGAGTGAAGCGGGAGCAGACCTCATTATTGCCACCTGGGGGTGGGAGTCCAGGTTTTTCTCTGAGGGGCTCCGTGGTACTGCCGGGTGGAAGGGGCTTTTAGGCTCCTCACTAGGCCCCTGATACCTGGGAGGGGGAGGGGCACATTGTGACTTTCGCGGACACTGTGGGAGAGTGACCTTGTTACTACTGGGTGATGGTGAAAGGACGGGGAAGGGTACCTCATTATGGCTGGGTGGGGGTGAATATACAGCCTCCTGAATGGCCTCCACCAATACTGCTGGAGAGGAGTCATTACTGCCTGATGCTGAGGGAGATACACATCTTGGCTCTGTACTTGGCTTTCTCTGACACTACCCCAGGGAGGAAGTTGGGGTACCTCACTACAGTCTGGCAAGAGTGAGAGTCTAGGCTATAGGCTTTTGCAGGAAAGGTAAGTGTGGGGTTGCAGGGCTTTTCATGTGTGTGTGTGTGTGTGTGTGTGTGTTTTGTGTGTGTGTGTTGTGTGTGTATGTGGTGTTTAACTAGGGTGGTTATTGTCTAACATTTTCTGGTGTGTTTGGTTTTCCCTGTTCTGGTCATTTGGCAAAAGAAAGCAGGTTTCCTTAGGGATGTTTTTGTCTATACTCATTGACATTTCTGGGTTTCCAATCTCTCCAGTATCCAATCTAGGGTATATGAGGCAAAATAAAGCCCATGTCAAAATAAAACCCTTATCACCGTGTCATTCCTTGGATCTCAGGTTTCCTAGACAGTTTACCTTCTTTTTTTCACCTTTTGGAGACTTCTTATGTTTATTCATATAATGTTCAGAGTTTTTAGTCATACTTGATGGGAGGAATAGGGGAAAGTATGTCTCTCTTACTGAAAGTGGAGGCAATTCATCATCCTTTAACTCAACTACTTTCAACTTAATCAATCAAAGTCAGCTTCTGTTGTTTAAAACTAAGATCCTGTTTGACATAGAGTTCTTAGTAACAGAAAACCACTCACAGTAGTTTTAGTAGAGCACAACTTATTAGAGGATAGCAGACAAGCCCTAGAATTTCCTGATATTTTTTCCAGCTTTACTGAGGCAAAATTGACAAGTAAAAATTGTATATATTTAAGGTGTACAAAGTGATGTTTTTATACAGATATAAATTGTGAAATGATTACCATAATCAAGCTAATTAACACATTTATTACCTCACATAGTTACCTTTGTGTGTGTGTGTGTTTGTGTGTGTTGAGGACACTTAAGATACACTCTCTTAGCAAATTTAAAATATACAATACAGTATTATTAACTATAGTTACCATGCTGTATATTAGATCTCTAGAGCTTGTTTATCCCAAATAACTGAAACTTTGTACCCTTTGACCAATATTTTCTCATTTTCCCCAATCTCCAGACCCTGGAAACCACTGTTCTACTCTCTGCTTCTGTGAGTTTGACTCAGACTTCATATACAAGTGGTATCGTGCAATATTTGTCTTTTTGTGTCTGGCTTACTTCACTTAGCATAATGTCCTCCTGATTTATCCACATTGTTGCAAATGATGGGATTTGCTTTTTAAAAAAAGGCTAAATGATACTGCGCTTTTATGTAATGGAACTTATAGTATAAGTTCTATTATTATTGCAATGTCCCTGTATTAGTTTATTAGTTCTAAGGGTTTTTTTTTTTTTTTTTTTCTGGTGGAGTCTTTAGGGTTTAGGATACTTGATATAATCCCAATCTTCTTGAATTTACTAAGATTTGTTTTGTGACCTAATATCCTGGAGAATATCCTAATATCCTGGAGAATATTCTGTGGTCAATTGAGAAGAACGTGTGTTCTGATGCTGTTGGATAGAATGTTCTATATATAGGTCCATTTGGTCAATAATGTTGTTCAAGTCCTCTGTTTACTTATCAATTTTCTGTCTTAATAATCTTAATTAATTTCCACCTTAATAATCTATTCATCATTAAAAGTGGGATATTGAGGTCCCCTCATATCATTGCATTATCTATTTTTCCCTTCAGCTTTGTTAATATTTGCTTTATGTACTTAGATGCTCCAATGTTGGTTGCATATATATTTATAATTGTTATATCCTCTTGATGAATTGGTTCCTTATCATTATCTAATGACCTTCTTGGTCTCTTGTGACAGTTTTTGGCTTAAAGTCCATTTTGTTTATTGTGAGTATAGCTACTACTCCTCTTT
>NW_012104176.1:261173-263369 GCF_000951045.1 Mandrillus leucophaeus | reverse complement strand
AAAATATACAATACAGTATTATTAACTATAGTTACCATGCTGTATATTAGATCTCTAGAGCTTGTTTATCCCAAATAACTGAAACTTTGTACCCTTTGACCAATATTTTCTCATTTTCCCCAATCTCCAGACCCTGGAAACCACTGTTCTACTCTCTGCTTCTATGAGTTTGACTCAGACTTCATATACAAGTGGTATCGTGCAATATTTGTCTTTTTGTGTCTGGCTTACTTCACTTAGCATAATGTCCTCCTGATTTATCCACATTGTTGCAAATGATGGGATTTGCTTTTTAAAAAAAGGCTAAATGATACTGCGCTTTTATGTAATGGAACTTATAGTATAAGTTCTATTATTATTGCAATGTCCCTGTATTAGTTTATTAGTTCTAAGGGTTTTTTTTTTTTTTTTTTTCTGGTGGAGTCTTTAGGGTTTAGGATACTTGATATAATCCCAATCTTCTTGAATTTACTAAGATTTGTTTTGTGACCTAATATCCTGGAGAATATCCTAATATCCTGGAGAATATTCTGTGGTCAATTGAGAAGAACGTGTGTTCTGATGCTGTTGGATAGAATGTTCTATATATAGGTCCATTTGGTCAATAATGTTGTTCAAGTCCTCTGTTTACTTATCAATTTTCTGTCTTAATAATTTTAATTAATTTCTGCCTTAATAATCTATTCATCATTAAAAGTGGGATATTGAGGTCCCCTCATATCATTGCATTATCTATTTTTCCCTTCAGCTTTGTTAATATTTGCTTTATGTACTTAGATGCTCCAATGTTGGTTGCATATATATTTATAATTGTTATATCCTCTTGATGAATTGGTTCCTTATCATTATCTAATGACCTTCTTGGTCTCTTGTGACAGTTTTTGGCTTAAAGTCCATTTTGTTTATTGTGAGGATAGCTACTACTCCTCTTTTCTGATTACCATTTACTTGGAATATTTTCACCCATTTCTTCACTTTTAGCCTAAGTGTATCCTTAAAACTGAAATGAGTTTCTTGTAGGCAGTATACAATTAGATCCTATTTGTTAAACATATTCCATTCAGATAATCTATGCATTTTGAATGAGGAATTTAATCCATTTACATTTAAACTAATTATTGATAGGTAAGAACTTAGAATTGCCATTTTGTTAATTGTTTCTGACTGTTCTGTAGTTCCTTTCTTCCTTTCTTCCTCTCTTGCTGTCTTTCTTTCTGATATGAATATTTTTTAAAAATATTGGCATGCTTTGATTTCTTTCTTTTTGTCTTTGTATAGCTATTACAGGTTTTTGCTCTGTGGTTATCATGAAGCTGATCTAAAACATCTTAAGGTTATGACTGTCTATTCTAAGCTGGTAACAACTTAACTTTTACCGTATACAAAAACTCTACACTTCAACTTTCCCTTCCCCAACATTTTATGTTATGAATGTCACAGTTTACACTTTTATGTTGTATATTTATTAACAGAATATTATAGCTGTAGTTTTTTTAGTATTTTGTCTCTTAACTTTAATACTAGAATTAGATGAGATTTACACACAGTCAATATAGTACTATAGTATTCTGCATTTGACTGTATTCTTACCTTTTCAATGAGTTTTATCCTTCCATATGTTTCCATATTGTTAGCATTCTTTTACTTTAACCTGGAGAACTCCCTTTACCATTTCTAGTAAAGTAGGCCTAGTGGTGATGAACTCTTTCAGCTTTTATTTGTTTGGGGACATCTTTATATTTCTTTCATTTCTAAAGGACAGCTTTTCTGGCTATAGTATTCTCAGTTGAAAGATTTTTTTTTCTTCTTCTTTTAGCACTTTGAATATATCATCCCAAATTCTCCAGGCCTGCAAGGTTTCTGTTGAGAAATCTGCTGATATCTTATGATGGTTCCTTTTAAATGACAATTTTTTTTCTCTTACTATTTTAAAAATTCTCTTATTTTGACCCTTGGGAATTTAATTATAATGTGTCATGGTGAAGATCTCTTCATGTTTAATCTATTTGAGATTCTTTAGGATTTATGAAACTAGATGTTCATTTTCCTCTACAGACTTGAGAAGTTTTCTGTCATTATTTCTTTAAATAAGTTTTCTTCCCCTTTCTCTTTTTCTGCTCCTCTGGAATTGCCATAATGTATATGTGGGTCACTTGATGGTGTCCTGTAAGTTCTATATGACTTTTTTGCTCTTTT
>NW_012104176.1:243374-260313 GCF_000951045.1 Mandrillus leucophaeus | reverse complement strand
GGTCAGCCCATCCAGAGATTCTGGATGGGCCAATTTGCTGCTAGAGTGCTTGGGCTGGTTGGTCTGGTGCCTGGACCCCTTGAGTGGATGGGCCTGATGCCTGGATTCACAAGGGTCAACTTGGAGCTTGGATCCACATAACCAGGCATGGAACCTGGGTCCACTGGTTGGGCCTAGAGCCTGGATCCATGAGGCTGCCCTGGAATTTGGGTCCATGGGGATTAACACAATCCTGGAGTGGGCCTCGAGACTGAGCCTGTAAGGGTGGGCCTAGGGCCCAGGTCTACAAGGACTGGGGTTCAAGGTTTGACCTGGCACTGGGGTGGGCCTGGAGCTTGACTCTATGGGTTGAGCCTGGAGCCCCAGGCCATGGGTCCAGCCTGGTACTTGGGAAAGCTTGGTACTCAGTCTACAGGGGCCAGCCTAGAGCCTGAGGCCATGAGTGCTGGCCTAGGGTGGTGGAAGATAGCCTAGTACTGGAGTGGGCCTGGAGCATGGGTCTTCAGGGATGAGCTGGGAGCCTAGGGCTATGGAGGTCCAACCGGGAGCCTGGGTCTGTAGGGGCCAGCCCTGACCCTGAGGCCATGGGCACTGGCTTATTGCTGGGGCAATAGGGGCCTGGTGCTGGGATGGGCCTACTAAGGGGA
Source organism: Mandrillus leucophaeus (assembly GCF_000951045.1). NCBI lineage: Eukaryota > Metazoa > Chordata > Mammalia > Primates > Cercopithecidae > Mandrillus > Mandrillus leucophaeus. Next base: position 259,666 of record NW_012104176.1, on the reverse strand, counting down.
TCTGGAAATATTATAAATGAAAACCTATATTTAAAAAGCAAATGGAATTGAGTCCAAAATTTGCTGTGATATTCCTAGGGAAAAAGAAACCAGACAGAAACTTATATTGCTATAAACCAAATTGTGTCCCCTCAAAATTTACACGTGAAAACATTAGTCCCCAATGTGAATGACTTTAGAGATAGAGACTTTTTAGAAGTAATTAAGGTTAATTGAAGTCACAAGGGTAAGGCCTTGATCCTAGAGGATTAGTATCCTTATAAGAAGAGACATAAAAAAGCACTCTCTTTCCCTGTCCACCATGTGAGGACACAGAGAGAAGGAGGCCATTGGCAAACCAGGCAGTTAGCCCTTGCTAGTAACTGACCATGCAGGCATCCTGATCTTAGACTTCCAGTCTTCAGAACTATGAAAAATAAATGTGTTTTTTCAAACTCCACTCTATGGTATTTCATTATGGCAGCCTGAGTAGACGATGACATGCGTACTGTATATCTCCAGTTATCAAGAAAGCAAACTGTTATCCAGTTCTGAGCTCTGCAAGTAACCCAACCTGCAGGTTGCTTCGATAAGAGACATTGAACAATATATTAGAATTTGATAGCAGTTTCTCAAAACACATACAGATGACCTTATAAGAGTTCCTGATAAAAAGTGGGTGCCTGAAAGTTAAATCATAGTTCTTTGAAAAGATTTAGAGAACTGAGTAGTGTCACACAGGCTCTGAGCTTTTTGGTGATGGGACTTAATAAAAGATGTGTGGCAATCAGCAGTGAGGTGGACTTCCTGTTAGTTACTGGGAATTGGCATTATTCCTAGCCCATATTTTCTGTGCTATAACCCATAATATGGGACAAGCATGAGGGTACAAGGGTGGCATATGTGTGAATTTCACAAGTACCAAATGACAGAAAGGGGATGAACATGGCTTTGGAGAAGTGTCTGATCAGGGTCACTGTATTAGTCCATTCTCACATTGCTATGAAGAAATACCTGAGGGGCCGGGCACAGTGGCTCATGCCTGTAATCCCAGCACTTCAGGAGGCTGAGGCAGGTGGATTATGAGGTCAGGAGTTTGAGACCAACCTGGCCAACATGGTAAAACTCTGTCTCTACTAAAAATCCAAAAATTAGCCGGGCTTGGTGGTGCATGCCTGTAATCCCAGCTACTCGGGAGGCTGAGGCAGGAGAATCACTTGAACCTGGGAGGCGGAGGTTGCAGTGAGCCAAGATCTTGCCCTCCAGCCTGGGGAATAGAGTGAGACTCCGTCTAAAAAACAACAACAACAACAGCAACAACTAAAACACAAAAAAAGAAATACCTGAGAGTGGGTAATATATAAAGAAAAGAAATTTAATTGGTTCATCCTTCCACAGGGTGTACAGGAAGCATGATGCTGTCATCTGCTCAGCTTCTAGGGGGGCCTCAGGAAACTTACAAACATGGTAGAAGGGGAAGGCGAAGCAGGCACATCTTACGTGGCTGGAGCAGAAGCAAGATGGGTGCAGGTGCTACACACTTTTAAACAGCCAGATCTTGTGAGAACTCTATCATGAGAACAGCACCAAAAAGATAGTGTTAAACTATTAATGAAGGATCCAACCAAATGATCCAATCACTTCCCACCAGGCCCCACCTCCAACATTGGGGATTACAATTAAACATGAGATTTGGGTGGGGACACAGATCCAAATCACATCAGTCACAAACTCAAAAATATGTTCAGGAGCCAGAGGCTGCGTATAGAGTGGCCCAGAGAGTGTATACCTGGTCAAAAGAGAGTAGCTGATCTTTCAAAAGTCAAAAGATGCCCTGCAAGAATATTGTGCATGTTGAAAGCCATCTAAGGGCAGAGTTCTGCAAGAGGATCCCCAGTCAATGGGTAGCACAAACTGCAAGACTATTAACTCTCAGATATTAATTATCCTATCCAAATCCTAAGTAATAATTAAAACGAAGATGGCTGCTGAGAACTTGGACTTCAGGTAATGTCAAAATACTTAAGGTTCCTCAAAACAATTATTCCTTAAAGTAGTAATGACTATGTCAGGACTTTATCACAAAAGTTTGGAGGATAAATATCCTTCCCAATGCTGCAGAGTGCAGTTTTCTTTTTTCTTTTTCATTTGCTTGGGCTTGTTTCCCAACCATGTGTCCTTCAGTGGGGTTTCTAAATGGTTTAACAATAACACCCTCCGGAAGAAGTGCTTGGTCAGGATATTTGTCACTTTTTTGCAGCCATGGAAAATGCACACAGGGATTGAAAGGCCCAGTTCATGCAGCATTGCTCAAAGGATTTGAGGATTCCATTACTGCACAAATCCTTTAATTAAAGCCGGTTCCTCCAGGCCCCTGTTGCCCGAACCCAATCCAGAACGTCCCAGGTGACCTTGGGAGGCTTGATTAATTGACAAGTTGGCAGTGCAACCATTCCTTCTAAGATCCCAAGATATATCTGCTAAAACAAAAATGCCCCTGGACACCATTTGGTCCCGCGTTTGTGGCAGCTCTTAAAATTTATCTGCAACTTCTCCCCTGTGTGACTAATGCCTGCTGCCTTCTACTCAGTGACTGTTGTGACCCGTCACCCTTCTTTGTGGCAAAGAACTCTTCAGCAAAGAGGTATTTTTGGAAACTCAAGAGGGCGTTTTTGCAATTTGGCAACAGGAAGTAACATTCTCTACTGGGTTCAAGTCACTGTCGATATCAAAATGACCAGATTTTTGAAAAGTATCTCTTCCTTGGCTTTTCAAAGCTTCAGCAATAAGCAATTATATCTAAGAAGCACCAACCTCTAGATTCTGCTTATCAGAAGAGTGAAGTGAAGGTAAACCGGATAATGTAGAAAAGCCAAGCATGCTACAGATGAGAGTATTTTTCCATGGAGACTCTTGAGGGTGGCTCTAAATGTCTCTTCTTTATAATTCTGGGTATTCATGCTTTATCAGCACCCTATGGATAACACCCTAGTAATAGTGAGTTTTAATTCATCTTTTCAGAAACTACAGAAACAAAGGAATTCAACCAAAGGCAAACTTTTAAAACTGTTTGAAGGAGAGTGGTCCAGTGATGGGTCAGGGCATGCATATTTGAAAGAAGCAGCTTGATAAAAACTATATAATAAAGAGAGAAGAATTTGGAGTTCCCAAGGCAATCCCAGAGGAAAGAGATAAGAAGACTAGGGAGGAGAAAAGAAGGAGGAGGATGCCAGGGAGGCAGAAGTCTGTAACATTATGTTATGATTCCTCTCTGTGAGCTACACCTTCCATTCTCAGCAAAACCTATCAAATCAGATGCTCTTACAAAAGCCAAATACATTTTGGGGCCTCGTGGGTTAGCCTCAAGTGGATGTCATGGGCAAAATAATGTCATCCAGTGCATTGCTCACTCCAAAGTTTACTTGAATATCTGTAATATCATAAAAGGAAATGCAGATCACAAATCACATGGGAAGGAGGATAGAGCAAGGATTTTCAAGTATGGAATCTGGGCCAGGCAGCCTAAGTTTGAGTTTTGGCTCTCTTGCTTACAAGCTGTGGAATCTTGGGCATGTCGCTTAACCTCTCTATACTTTGGTTTTCTCATCTGTAAAATGAGGATGATAATAGTACCTACTTCATAGGGTAGTGATGAGAGGTAATTGCATTAATAATTGTTGTACCCTCAAGATCGTACTAGGCACATAAGAAGAGCTACATAAATCGTTGCTAAATAAATAACACATCTTAAGATATATTTTCCCTAACACTTGACCTAAAAGACCATTTCTAGTTTTCCTCTCTCTCTCTAATCAGTTTTCTACTCTTTTCTTTTACACTCTCTTTGGAATCTCTGCATTTTCCAATGCAGTCCCCAACCTTTGATTCTCCAGCTCTGTAGTACCCACATTTGCATAGTAAGAGCCCACAGTGGGGTGAGAGAGGAATAAGAAAGAAAAATGCAGAGTATATCACATCCAAATTTTCCCTTTAACTCAGGATGAGTGGGTGGTAGAAGAGCTGTGAATTGGCATTTTTGGATAATATTTTCTGGTTATATTTGATGTGAGTGACTGTAGAGGGAGAATCGGAGGAAGGACCTGAGTTTCATAGCAAGCAGCAGATCTGAGGCAGCATGAGAAAACATGGACTCTGCAGGTGACCTCAAGAGCCTGTAGTCACATAGGAATTCACAGAATCCTCCGCACCTTTTGACTTCCATCGGTTCTTGGAAATGTAGGAAATGTGATCCAATTTCTTTAACATTTTGAGAGATGTGAAGTCTCGCTCAGAATATAGAAAAGGGCAGAAATGGATTTCTTTTCTATAAAGATACACATTTGTCAGGACCCTTAGTATAACAGAGGGATTGATGGGGAGTGGTCAAGAATTTAATCTTTTGAACAGTAAGAAGGACAATTTATTAGGTTAAATAATGCATTTTTAAAGTGTGTTTGGTATGCATGAGATGGCACACATACAACATTCATTTCTACATGCGAAGAATCATGTGCTTATGAATGTGGAAATGAGTATATACAATATGTGGATTTAGATGAATATGTTTGGTTAGTAAGATATATGAATGATGTAGTAAAAATGTAAGACTTTACAATCTGGCGACCCACCGAATGAAGTGAGTTAAGGACACAGATGAAGACTGTGGTCTCGTAGGCTAGTGGTCTCAGCCCTCTTGGCTCCAATAGTACGTCATGCTACTGACATTATAATGAGCAACAACACGTGCAAATAAAGTAAATGGAAAGGATGAGAGAGAACAAGTGGTTGAGCGACTAACCCAAGACATATAGGTATGAGCTTGGATTTACATGGCTACTGTTTCTCCTTCTAGCCTGATCAAGACCAAGGTAAAGAAATCAAAAGTTGGTGCCTCCCACATTGCCTTGCCCATCCTACTTGTTGAAGCGTCCCTGGACCACAGGGTGGCAGAATGTCTCCTCCTGGTGGGTTTGGAGGCTTGGTGTGAACGGCCTACAAATGTAAGCCTTGACTACTCTCCCTTACCCTGCTGCCTCCAAAGAGGGGTAGAGCATGCAGGATGGCTGGTGGACTCCAGTGACCTCTCACGTGTATTTATATTTATGTGATGGGGGTAGAATTACACAACCAACCTTGTCTTTCTCTCACCCTCCTAGTAGAAATGCAGGCTGGTCCCATTAGCTCTTAGACAGTAAAACTTTCTTTGGTCACCTTTAATCACAGACACAGATCGACTTAGGTAATTTAAAAATGTTAACTCCTGGCCAGCCGCAGTGGCTCATGTCTGTAATCCCAGCACTTTGAGAGGCTGAGGCAGATCACCTGATGTCAGGAGTTCAAGACCAGCCTGGCCAACACAGCAAAACGCCGTCTCTGCTAAAAATACAAAAGCTAGCCAGGCAAGGTGGCAGGCGCCTGTAGTCCCAGCTACTCAGCAGGCAGGAGAATCGCTTGAACCCGGGAGGCGGAGGTTGCAGTAAGCCAAGATCGTGCCACTGCACTCCAGCCTGGGCGACAGAGCAAGACTCCATCTCAAAAAAAAAAAAAAAGTTCACTCCCATTGGAGGTAATGATTAGCCTCATTTTTTCAGGTAAGAAAATGAAAGTTGAGAGACAGTAATTGACTTAACAAAGGTCCAAGAAGTGGGAAAGCCAGCATTTAAACCCATATCTGTCTCACTCAGTAGGCCGTACTTCCCCCTCTCTACCAGGTGCCTCCAAAGAGACACCCTCACTCTCTCACCTTTCTCCCTCACCTGCTGTATCGACCCCTGAGCAAGTGATGTGTGAAAGGTTGCCAACCAGTTGCATCCTGTCCTTTTAGCATGTCCGGCGTGGGTGGTGTTCTTAGAGGCAGAACTCTGAGATCACGTGAAAAGTATCATCTACCATTCTGTCACACCAGGAGAAGAGAAAATTGTTTGCAAACGGTTTCTTAGCCTGCAGTCCATAAATAGCCTCCTGGTGGGAAGATAGGTACTTTCTTTAATTTCTTTTTTGTGCTAAATTATCTTTGTGAAAGTAATGTGCTTTTTAAATGTAAAAATATTGTTGATGTGTAGTTTCACTGCAAATGAATGTAGGATGGAAAAGATGTTTCTATATGTGGTTAGTAACAGATATAATAGTAATTACCCTGACATCCCATTGATGAGAGGAGATTCCTGTGGATAGGAATGCATGACAACACACCCTATCATTGTGAATGGGCACTCCTGCCTTTGCTCACATCAGATCTAGCTTGAGTGGAAAAATATCAATGAAAAGAGATGAGGTCCAAATTTACATATATCCATTGTTTCCATTTATATGACTGAACATGATAAGGATTCCCTACCTCTCCGAACCCCGGTGCTTCTTGTGTGGCAAAGTTAATGTTTGTCCATCGTGACATTGGACAATGCAGACATTTTTTCATGAGAAAGCTTAATTTTAAAAGGCTGGACCTATATTTAAACTTGTATTTGTCTCAACACAAAATCCTTTGGTTGAAACATCTTACACAGTTATTTATTTACCCTTCAAATAAAATCAGCCATATACAGTTGAAGAGATTTGGGGAAATCCTTGTTCTGTGGAGCTGACGTAGCTTATTTGGGACTTGAGGTAGATAAAGAAAATGGAAGCAACAGTTCTGTCAGATGGAACCAGCCATCTGGAATTATCACCGTTTCTTTTAATGTGATAACCTATGAAGATGTGTTGCTTGGAGTTGCTGCAGCTATCTTGTGACCGTGAAGGGGACATGAAGAGAATTACAGAGAAGCTTACCCAGAACTTTGATGCTGCTGACCTGCTGAATTAATAGTGCGATTTTCAGACTTATTACCTGGGAAAAAATACATTCTTAGGGTTTAAATCAATTTAGTTACATATTTTGTTGCTTTTTCTCCATCACGGTTTAAAAAATGTGGATAGAATCCTCGATTTTTCATCCTCTTTTGGACAATGCTGGTGCTCTTTGGCACAAGTCTCTCAGTAGAGACTTTGGGAGCACTGATTCTTCTGTGAGTCAGCATTTAATATCTTCAAAAGGAAAAGTCAGACTGAAAGGATATCAAAGATGATATGCATGGACCATGTCAAGCTGCATATTACCATTTCAACTTCTATTTCAAAGCAAGCACCATCGTGTTTTAAAAATTGATTTTTTTAGCATATTTAAGATGGACTTTCTTTTCTTTTTCTTTTCTTTTCTTTTCTTTTCTTTTTTTTTTTGAGACAGAGTTTCACTCTTGTCACTCAGGCTAGAGTACAATGGCATGAACGTGGCTCACTGCAACCTCCATCTCCCAGGTTCAAGCCATTCTCCTACTTCAGCCTCCTGAGTAGCTGGGATTACAGGCATCAGCCATCACGCCTGGCTAATTTTTGTATTTTTAGTAGACGGGGGGGTTTCACCACGTTGGCCAGGCTGGTCTCGAACTCCTGACCTCAGGTGGTCCGCCTGCCTTGGCCTCCCAAAGTGCTGGGATTACAGGCGTGAGCCACTGCACCTGGCCTAGAATAAACTTTTATTGTGCATTTTTTTCTTTCTGGAATGAACCATTAATTGCTGCATCATTGAATAAAAGTGAGAGACATGATATATTAAACCATAAGGCTGAACATTTATAAAGTAAATCCATTTCTAGTGTACTAATTTTTCCTTCTTACGTTTTTAATGAGCATTTTTCTGGAGAAGGGTTTTATACCCTTCATCGGATCCTCAAAAAAGTTTGAGACAGAAAGAAAAAGTTCCCTTGTGGAAAGTCTACCTGATGGGCTGTTGTGTGAGAGAATTACAGTAGCTTGTAGCCTTATTGGAAAAGAAATTTGGGTTAATGGAGGCAACGTGGCACCGTAGGTGCAAGTGTAGCTTTTAGAGTTTGACATCGCCTCTGAGAGCCTCTGTTTTCTAATGCAAAAGATGGGATCATAAGGATTCATCTCATAGGTTTAATGTGGTGTATAGTAATTCACTGAATACAAAATGATTTTATCGTGTCTAATGCACTATCATAGTCATTAGCATCTCAAGGTCACAACCAATGACCTTGAGAATCACCTGCAGGGCTAAACTATTGATGCCAATGGAGAGACCTGAGGCAAAGATAGGAAGAAAGCACAGGTGAGGGTCAAGAGGTGGAAATTAGCACAGAAGAACAGAGCACGCCTTTGGCACTTACTCCTCTGTGACCTAGAACAAATGACCTCCTTTCTCTGAGCCTAAATGTCTTTATCTTCAAACTAGAGATAATAATGTTCACCTCATGAGGATATTGAGAAGGTTAGATAAGAAAAGGTGTGTGTGGACAGCAGCTGGCCCAGTGGGGTGTTCAGGAAATGAGCTGTCCCTCCCTCCTATGGTCCTCCTCCCTCCGTCTCAGTTCTGTGTTTGCTCCTAACAGGTGACCTGAACATCCATGCACAGGTGTGGGTGAATACATGGAATAGTTCCATCAGTACAGATGCACAGGGAAGTTGAGGCCTCAACAGTGGTTACATGGTAACCCCAGGCCCTGGTGGAGGCCACTCTTGTCCTGCGTTGGGCTAACCTGCCCCACTCTGTGTCCCGTGGGGCAACGGTGCAGCACGAGCCCGGGGGCACCGCCCAGTATCTGAGGTTCACATTGTGAGAAAGGAGTTGGATCAAGGCGGTGGTGGTAGGAGAAAGGTGTTAGCACTTGTGTTTGTGAAAATTGTTATTGCTGTTGTTATTTTGAGGCAGTCACATTGCCTTCCAGAAAGCTTTAGAGAACTGAGGAGGCGATAAAATAAAATTTGAAGGGAATAGCATTCAACTCATTCAACATCCTCTTGAGTCCCTCACTTCAGTTTAGTCATCCTTAGTACCCTTACCCATTTTATTTTATTTTTTTAGCACATAAGCCTTGAAATGTAAGTATATATGTTCTACTTGTTTGTCGTCTGCCTTCCTTCTAGAAGGTAAGCTTCATAATGGCAGGGACTAGATCATGTTCACTGAGCGTAGAACAGTGCCTGGAGCATTGAGGATAACATAACCAAATTATTGAATAAACACAGGTCTAAATGTTTAAACAAACTATGGGTTATAGGAAAAATTGTTTTTGAGATAGGGTCTTGCTCTGTTGCTCAGGCTGGAGTGCAGTGACATGATCATGGCTCACTGCAGCCTCGACCTCCTAGGCTTAAGTGATCCTCCCACCTCAGCCTCCTGAGTAGCTGGGACCACAGGTGCACACCACCACACCTGGCTAATTTTTAAAATCTTGTAGAGATCAGGTCTTCTCATGTTGACCAAGCTGGTCTTGAACTCCTGGCCTCAAATGTTTCACCTGCCTCGGCCTCCCAAAGTGCTGAGATTACAAGTGTGAGCCACTACACCCAGCCCGTATAGAAAATAATTTTAATTGCTGTGACAGGATTCAAAGCCTAAACGTTTGCTAGAATTCCATGTACTTTTTTATTACATATGGAAATTGCCTTGAGCCAAGTTCCTGTACCATAGTCCCTTCCTACACTTCCAGTCTTTATGGCTGTGGTAAGATGATACATCCCCATGCCATTTACTCAGTGCAGCAATATGACTTGCTTCAGTCTATGAAATGCGAGTGCAGGTAATGTGTATCACGTCCAGGCAGAAACTTTGAGAGCTAGTGTATTGTTTGCTGTACTCCTTCTTTCTTCCTCCTGATCTTGGAGTCATGAGTCCAGATGGAGCTTCTGCCAGCCTGGGTTTCTGAGTGGCTAAGGCAGGTATAGCTCGCTTGTCAACCCGTGATGGATGGACGTGGGCTGTGGTGAGAAATGAACTTGGTTGTTTTCAGCTGCTGAGGTTTTCAGGTTGTTATTGTAGCACAACCTAGCCTATTCTGATGAATCCAGAGCTCACTTCCATCTTTCCTCCTTTATTGACTCATATCTTTAGCCCCAAACACAGGTAACTTGGAGCCTGGGAATGGAAGGGATTGCATTTACAGAACACTTTCCAAGCGCCAGGCTGGTGGTGGCAGTCATTCTCAAGCCATTTTTTTTTAAGAGACAGGGTCTTGCTATATTGCCCAGGCTTGCCTTGTACCTCTGCATCCAGTTCCAAGCCATTTTATTTCAACCTCTTTACAGTCAGTGAGATAGGCAGGGACTCCTAGCTTCTTCAGTGTAGGGCTGAGGAAATGAGGCCCGGGAAAGGCTAAACACCTGCCGCAGGGCTGTTTGGTTTCCACTCCCAAGCTTTCACTCTTTCCACTACAGCAACTGCCTCCCACTGAAATGCAAGCTAAGGTCATTCTGAGAGTGGGCGTTTGAATCTTAAAAAGAAATAGTAACCTTTACTAATGACCTGGTAATTGTTTTTATAGCTTCCCAACGAAGTGTGAAGTGTTCTGAGAGACAACACAAGACAATTTCCTTTGATGGTGAAGTTTTCCAAAGAACAATTGCCTCACTCTTCTGGTCTGTTGGTGCCTTGGCTTTGCTGTGATATTATACCGATGCTGAGCGCAAGCCTGGGAACTTTGAAAAAGCTGCCCATGTTAGAAAGAATGTTGGGCTCAGCCATGCCTTTATTTTAAATCATTAATCCTGTCTTACTTTTATAAAAATGGTCACATAATAATATATGAACCAATAATAAATAGTGACATCTATCAAATTCTTATGCTATCCCATGACTGAGCTCTCAGCACTTAAAGTCACCACCCTCTTCATCCAGATCCCGGCAAGCTGCATGGTGCAAGGCGAGGGCTCCATAAATATCTCTGTAATGAATGAATTATCCTACAACAAACATTTGTTGGACCTGCTGCTTTGAGCCCTGCTCAAAGGCAATGACATGTTTTCCATGTGAAAATTTATTGAGGGAAGGGGGGGAAAGGCTAGTGTTCAGACAACTTGGTCATCTAATTCATATCCAAAAGCCATTCTAAATCCCAAGAACGACGTTTGGATGTGAATTGGATGTGATTAACAAGAAGGCAAAGAAATTAATTCTAATTGAAAACATTAATGATTTTGTTAGCTAACATATTAGAGTTAGGTCAAACTTATGACATGTTAGAGTTGCCTTTTATTGGCTTTAGCACAAATAATTGGACTCAGCCTGTCCAGAGCACTACACTTCTCGTAGGATAATGTCTTATGTTGAGACATTTTGAAGTTTATTTACAAAGCCCTTCCCAAGAGTTGCTTAATTTTATTCTCACCTTTCCCCTATGAAGGCAGATACGTTCAGTATGAGTTGCAGCTGCGGAAGTCTAGAGATTCTCAGGAACCTGCCTAAAACCACACACTAACCCAAAGGCAGAGGGGGCTGGAAACTGGGACGCCAGCTATAATTTCTGGTAGGTTCCAAGGGGGCTAAGCAGGTGATTGTTGTACCTTTTGTGTTGTTGTTGTTGTTCCTTTTAAGATAGCATGTTGTAAGTCTAAGATATATTCATTTGGTTTTGTTTTGTTTTTTGAGACAGAGGCTCACTCTGTCACCCAGTCTGGAGTGCAGTGATCTTGGCTCGCTGTAGCCTCCACCTCCCAGGTTCAACCAGTTGTCCTGCCTTGCCCTCCCAAGTAGCTGGGATTACAGGTGCCTGCCACCATGCCTGGCTGGTTTTTGTATCTTTAGTAGAGTTGGGGTTTCACCATTTTGGCCAGGCTGGTCTCGAACTCCTGACCTCAAGTGATCCACTCACCTCGGCCTCCTACCACGCCTATAGTGCTGGGATTATAGGCGTGAGCCACCACAACTGGCTTATTCAATGTTTACTGCATAGATTTTCCCTGAAAACCTGTATAAGATGAAAACCTGAAATAAGATGATATACTGGTGATGGTGAATTTTATGTGTCAACTTGACTAGGCTATAGTGCCCAGCTGCTTGGCCAAACACCAGTGTAGATGTGGCTGGGAAGATATTTTTTTAAGAAGTGATTAACATTTAAATCAGTAGACTCTGAGTAAAGCAGGTGATGCTTCATAATGGGGGTGGGCCTCATCCAATCAGTTGAAGGTCTTAAGAAAAAAGACTGAGATCTTCCAAAGAAGAAGGAATTCTGCCTCCACACTGCCTTTGCACTCAAACCTGCAACATCAAATCCTGGCAGAATTTCCAGCCTGCTGGCCAGCCTTACATATCTCAGACTTGCCAGCCCTCATAATCGTGTGAGCCAATTCCTTAAAAATAAGTCTCTTTCTATGTCTCAGTCTCTATCTCTATCATGTATAATAGGATATATGCACACGTCCTATTGGTTCGGTTTCTCTGGCGACCTCTGACTAATACAATACCTTATGCCTTTCTGGTAGATGAAGATGATGATGATAATGACAATGACAGTGCCCAGTTTTTAGTCCCCACTATATGCCAGATACTTTTCTTGAGCTATCACAAATGAAGAAATGAAAATGAGTTGAAATAACTTACCCAAAGTCAGAGAGCTAGAAAGCGACAGAGAATAGAGCCAGCTTTCTGGTCCTAACCACTGGAACAAATATTTCTAAGATTCCTCTGGCAATTCATTATCTAAGCTGTCTAAGGATGCTTTACGGCAAAAATTAGGCAGCTAACTATGTTTTCCAGATGTGATATCTTATTCTTTGAAAAATGATAGTCCATTGGGCAAGTCATATTTGTGTAGATGTAGTATAATATTTGGAATTAAAAGAAAGAGGAAATCTTTCTATTTGCTTCCTTTCCAAATTCATTACCACAACAACTCCAATACCTGTCACCTGGAACTCAAAAACCGAGTTCCATCTGGATGACAGAAGACAAAAGACTATTCCTGTCTTTTTCCATTGGTTTTGGGTTTGGAGATGTTTGGGTTTTGCATGGGGGAGAGTGATGATAAATGATCCTGAAGCCCAAGCTTTCTCTTTGCGTGCAGCCTGGCCCTCAGGAATATAAGCTAATGTTCCAGAGAGATGAAAAAGAGATAGAGTTTGAGGGCGGCCGCCACCTGTCCCCGTGGAGTACGTGCACTACAGGTGCCATTTATTTCACCTGTCACACGTACACAAATGTGTAAACCTCAGGAAAATCAGCTTTCCATCTTTCTCTGAGAAACTTGATGTGAGCTTTGGAAATTAAAAAAAAAAAAAGTGGGGAGCATCCTTCACATGCTCTTATTTTTAGCTCCTCTCTCCTTTGCAGAATGGCTAACGCCAACTCAAACTATTTCTGCAAAGAGTTGCTGGGGACAAAGTGGAGATGTGGGTAGGCCTCCTTGAGCCGGGCTCTCAGAAGCAGGTGAGATGCAAGATAAAGCAATCGCTTTTCAGCCACCTTTGACGTAAGTGCTGGAGATTTCTTCAATTAGCTTAATCCTTTCCTCCTGACATGCACTTTATAGGAAAGCAAATGCCATAATTATCCTCCCCCATCCTCTCTAATCCCTGTCTGCGTGGCATGCCGACAGATGCTTTTCTGCTTGCCCGCGCTGCCAGCCTCTTGGAGCCCAGTGTCACAATGAGGCGGGCTGTGTGTGACAGATTGCTAAATCTGGCCTCCTCCAAGCAGGAGACTCGGCGTTCAAGTGGTGCCGGCTGCTCACGCCTCCCTGCGGGGCTGATGCAGGCCTGGCTTCAGGCAGGCCCAGAAAGTTCTGGAGGGCTGCCTTGTGACTCAGACAATCCCTTGCAGAGATGGTCAGCCCTGCACCACTGGCAGAGCCCATCACGGGTAGCTCACCTCGTTTAGGATTTAAATCTGGGACCCTGCCACAAAAGGCCTTTTTCCTCCAGGGAAGAGTGTCCAGCACCCAAATGCCATGGCAAGCATGGGGTTTCTGTCATTTGATAGCAACAGGAATGTTACCTGATCCTGTCCCGCTGACTAAATGCAACAGCGGCCCATCTGTTGGTAGCCATGTACTCATCTATGTATATCTGTTATTTACATGCTTAACACATTATATATTTTTTTGAGGTCATTGTTTTGGTTCCAGGAACTGCTTTAGAATTCAGTCCTACTTCTGACTTCCTATGTAACCCTTGAGTCACAGCCTCTGAGCCTCAGTTTCCTCATCTGTATGTTTGTAACCATTTTCTTTTGCAAGATCTTTGTGAAGATTGAGTAATATCATCAATACAATGCAGCTAGTATATAGTGGTACTTAACAAACGTGATTTATTAATGAGACTAACTACAGCATAGTAACACTATTGCTACTACTACTAATGTACATTTTGCTAGTGCTTTAGTTCATTCTAGTTTTCAAAATAATTTCATATATCATTTCTTCATCTTCTATAGAGGCAGATATCATATCCCATTTTTTTTTTCCAGATAATGTTTGAGATGCTGGAGATCATAGAGATTAGGGGTTTGCATACTAAGGCCAGTGGACCAAATCTGGCCTACTGTCTGTTTGTGTAAATAAAGTTTTATTGGAACACAATCATGTCCATTCCATTCTGCATTTTCTGTGGCCACTTTTGCACTGCAAAGGCACAGTTGAGAAGTATAGGCTCACAAAACTTGACGTATTTCCTATCTATCTCTTTATAGAAAATGTTTACTGACCTCTGACATAGATGATATGTGGTAGAACCAGGACTGAAATAATGCACCTGTCTACGGATGCCTCAGTCCAGGGTTACATCAGGAATATGCCTTCTCTAAATGGAAAAAGCAATGGTGGCAGCAGACAGCAAAATAATTCTGAAATTGTTTTTGAATGTTTTTAATCTACCTAAAACATATTTCTTCATCTCTTATCATAGTGTGCACAGCAGTGTCCCACATCCAGAGCTTAAGGTAGTTCAGAACTTGGGCTCCCAGGCAATGCCCTGAACTAGAGTCCACATATCAAGCTCCTGGCAGAGCCAGGGTGGGAACTGCAGCTTCTGATTCTGGAAGAATTTCTAATGAAGGCTTGTTTCTCATCTCATCATTATCTCCATACAAGTATTTCTCGTTACTTATTCTGTCTTCTTCCCACTCACTGTTTCCCCTATTCCTGAACTCAACTAAAGTCTAAGCATCCCAGAGTGTTGCCATGTGGTCTGGCGTTGCTCTCAGAGGTTCAGGGGTACAAATCCTACAGGCAGAAACACAGCTTTTGTGGCCCCTTCCTGCTTTCTCTCCTCCCCCAACATACCGTATTTCGCAGAAGTCTACTGCGTGCCAAGCCCAATCCTGGATGCTGGGGAGACATCCGCAGAGGATAAGATATGACAAGAAGCACACAGTCTAGTGGGGAAAAGTGGGCCAGAAAGTAAAGGAGTCATGATAAAATAGGATCAGTTATTCGCTAAGGGCATGCAAATTGTTTAGTGGGTCTGGAATGAGAATTTGAAAGAAAAACTATGAGACATGGTTGAAGTTGGAGAAGTACAGAAGGGGAACGCTCCCTTGGGGCCTTATTTCGATGCTAAGGGGTTTGTGTTATTTCCTGAAAGAAGTAGGGAGTCCTTGAGGATTCAAGACAGGGAGCAACCTCAGCTTGTCCTCACATCTGCAGCGCCTACAGCCTGCTGCCTGCTTCTTGTCTTTTCCCTCCCCAGATTCTCCCGACTTGGGCGGGTGTGTGTTTTTACCATCCTATGTCCAATCTCCCTCCACAGCCCACTCCCAGGGAAACTGCTACCCCTTGACCACACTTCAAGGCCTGGTAGTGTGGACACTAGCAGTGGCTCCACCTTCAGGGGAGGAGTGCTGTGCAAGCCCAGAATTGGCTCAGGGCTGGCATATCAGGAATGCAGCGTCCTGGGTATCTGCATTCTAATCTGGAATCCTCTGGGGGTGGAGGATGAGATAGCGCTTTGTTGGGAACATTCCTTTAGCCTGCAGACTCCTTGTTCCATAGGGAGGGGTGCAGCTGAGACCCAAGAGTGCTGAGAGCCAGAGCTGGGCCCTCTATGTACAGAATCCAGGAATGAAGCCCAAAGCAAAAGATTGTGCCTCTTGCCTCATCAGATTGGGCAGGACAACCCTTGAGGCAGGGCCAGTTAAAAGGCTGCTAACGTATTTTATAGGATATCAGTGGTGGTCTGAAACGGGCAGGAAACAGGGTCGAAAGGAAAAAGACCAATTTGAGAACAATTCAGGGAAATAAATGGACAGGTGTGGCCAGGCACGGTGGCTCACGCCTGTGGTCCCAGCACTTTGGGAGGCCAAGGTGGGTGGATCACGAGGTCAGGAATTCAAGACCAGTCTGGCCAAGATGGTGAAACCCTGTCTGTACTAAAAATACAAAAGATTAGCCAGCATGGTGGTGGGCACCTGTAATCCCAGCTACTCAGGAGGCTGAGGCAGAGCATTGCTTGAACCCGGGAGGTGGAGGTTGCAGTGAGCCGAGATCATGCCACTGCACTCCAGCCTGGGCAACAGAGCGAGATTCTGTCTCAAAAAAAAA
>NW_012104176.1:238190-243284 GCF_000951045.1 Mandrillus leucophaeus | reverse complement strand
TGGTCTTGCCCGTGTCGTCTGACCACGTTCCATATTGTAGCTGAAGGGCCTGCTGTGTGCAAGCCCAGGACAGCCTCCAAATACAGAGAATGACAAAGGGGAAATGCAGGGTTCTAATTAAAGCGTGTACCTCTGTGCAGAAGTGGGCTCTGAAGGGTGAGTGTGAGTCAACCAGTGAAACAGGGTGAGGTGGCAGGTGCAGGAGAGAGGAGAGTGGTGGGGAAAAGCATTCCAAACAGCAGGACTGTCAGGAGGTGAAGACACTGAAATGTCTGCAAATATTCTCTACAGCAGGGGTGAAAGAGGGAGGTGGCAAATGGCAAAGGTAGGCTTGACTCAGACTGTCTGTGGCATTAGTGCACAGCTGTGTGTGTGTGTGGTGTGTGTGTGATGTGTGCACATGTGCACACTTAAGTGCGGAGGGAAGGCGCATAGGAGATACATCTCCAAGCAATGCATTTGAAAAGGTTGCATATCTCCCCAGCCAGTTAGAGGACTGTTGGCCTCAATGCTCACCTCCTCTCTTTTGCATGGGTGTGTAAAAGTGCAGAAGTAATTTAATCTCAGAGATGAAGATAAGAACATCACAATGACAACAACACACACATGCCCAAAGCAAAATGAGCAAGAGCTTCAAACAGCTCTTCATCCCACACAGATGAAAATAATTTGATATTTGACACAACTAAGGATCTAAAATGCAGGCAAGAGTGACATGACTTAGTTGCCAATCACACTGCTTTGAATGAGTTCTTCCGTTGTGTTTATGTTTGAGGCCACAATAGCCCCAGAGGACTCCTGGGTCAGTTATCTATAGTTGGAACATTGTGTATACTCTCTTTGCACAAAGCAGGGCCCACTTCCAAGAAGATATTATGTTTTCCCCATCAATAAAGCTTGATTTTTATGGGTGTTTAAAACCATACTAGCAAAACCCATTGGTATTATGGGTAGGTGTTGAACCGGTTCCAGGATGCAAGTCAGCCATCGTCTATCATGCTCATGAGCTCAAATGCCCTAAAATATTGCCCTTGAGGTTCTTCCCAGAGAGACCAGCCTTGCCAATTTTGCAGTATTGTTGAAATAAGAAAGAATTTCTGGAAGATTGTTAGGCATTTGGAAAGAACCATGCATTTTCTTGAGGGGGCGCTGACTGACTCTAGTTTTAGGCTGCCTTATTCAAAGGCCACTTCTACCTCATCTCTTTACTACCAGTCCTCCTGTTTTCTCTTTTAATATTCATGTGGTTTCTAATATGGGGTTGGTGTAAGGCTTAAAATTAAGGTCCAATATTATCTGTTCCTTGACATCTGATAATATTGGGAGGGTCTCAAATGCCTAATCACAAGTTCCCCTTCCCACTCTAGAGTCCCACAGATAGAGTCCAGTGACCAAAGGAACCTTCTTGTTAAATGAGCCAGGTGTAGCTTTTGCTTATCCCTGAGTAGCAAGTTTCAGTTCTCTGCTAGTCTGCAGAATTATCTAGACAAGCCAATCTATCCTCTCATGGAAACCAAGGGGGACCCCACCCTCTTAATACTACACAGCCTGCCTTCCACAACCTCTTGTGGTTCACTCTGTGCTCGACTGCATCTCCTGTGTGGCCCTGCATGGTGCAGCAATTCTTCTCTTTGAGTGTGAGCATATGTCACTAGTAAACTGCTGCTGATCTTAGCTGTCCAGTGTTAGGTGTCTCATGTTCAGCTATTCCTGTAGCCCTAGGGAGAGAATCTGCTTGTCATCAGTGGGCTGAATAGGAGGTGATTAAAATAATGAGAGGTAGACAAACCCTGTCTTCAAACCCCTGTCCTCCCCAGTTTTTAGCTGTGTGACCTGGGAAATAACTTCTCTGAGTTCCCTCAACTGTAGAGCAGCATCTGCTTTATGAGTTTTTTGGGAAAATTAAATGAGATCATTTACTCAGTTAATCTTTTGTTTGTTTGTTTGTTTGTTTGAGATGGAGATTTGCTTTTGTTGCCCAGGCTGGAGTACAGTGGTGTGATCTCACCTCACTGCAACCTCCGCCTCCTGGGTTCAAGCGATTCTCCTGCCTCAGCCTCCCGAGTAGCTGGGATTACAGGCACACACCACCATACCTGCTAATTTTTGTACTTCTAGTAGAGATGGGGTTTCACTATGTTGGCCAGGCTGGTTTCAAACTCCTTACCTCAAGTGATCTGCCCACCTCAGCCTCCCAAAGTGCTAGGATTATAGGCATGAGCCACCAAGCCTGGCCTTACTCAGTCAATCTTTACTGAGACCCTCCTAGGTGCCAGGAACAGGGACTGTAGCCAAAACTGCTACAGTCAGTTTTTGCTGACTGTAGCAAAAACTACAGTCATTGGGTTTTTGTCCACAAAGAACTAATATTCTAATGGAGGGCATAAACAACACGCATTTAAAAATTAACGAGATGGTTACAAACAGGTGCAGTGCTATGAAGACACAAAATGCATCAAATAACAGGAATAGAATTGCTCATGCTGGGCAGAGGATTGGGGGTGATATTAGATACAGATAGAATGGAGGGCTCTGGATGGTAACGTTAGAGCTGAGACCCGAATGATGAAGAGTCAGCCATTAGACGATTTTGGGAACAGCTATTGTAGGCAGAAGGAACAGCAAATGCAAATGCCTCCGGTAGGAGGCAGCAGGGCCTGTTGGAGCAAGGCGAGAGAAGTCAGCGTGACAAGTACACATGAGGAGTGATATGGTTTGGCTCTGTGTCCCCACCCAAATCTCATGTTGAATTGTAATCCCCAGTGTTGGGGGAGGGGCTGGTGGGAGGTAATTGGATCATGGGGCAGATTTCACCTTGCTGTTCTTGAGATAGTGAGTTCTCATGAGATCTGATTGTTTAAAAGTGTATGGGACTTCCCTCTTCACTTTCTGTTCCTCCTACTCCAGTCATGTAGGACGTGCTGGCTTCCTCTTCACTGTCTTCCACGATTGTAAGTTTTCTGAGGCCTCCCTAGCCATGGCTTCTGTATGGCCTGTGAAATTGTGAGTCAATTAAACCTCTTTTATCTACAAATTACACAGTTTCAGGTACTTCTTTATAGCAGTGCAAGAATGGACTAATACAGAGAATTGGTACCAAAGAAGTGGGGTATTGTTATAAAGATATGTGAAAATGTGGAAGTGACATTGGAACTGGGTAATGGGCAGAGGTTGGAACAGTTTGGAAGGCTCAAAATAAGATAGGAAGATGAGGGAATATTTTGAACTTCCTAGACTTGTTGAATGGTTGTGACCAAAATGCTGATGGTGATATGGACAGGGAAGTCCAGGCTGAGGTGGTCTCAGGTGGAGATAAGGAACTTACTGAGAAATGGAGTAAAGTTCACTCTTGCTATGCATTAGCAAAGAGACTGGCAGCATTGTGCCCCTGCTCTAGAGATCTGTGGAACTTTGAAGTTGAGGGAGATGATTTAGGGTATCTCACAGAAAAAATTTCTAAGCAGCAAACATTCAAGATGTGGCCTGGCTGCTTCTAAAAGTCTATGCTCATTTGCATAAACAAAGAAATGATCTGAAACTAGAACTTGTATTTAAAAGGGAAGCAGAACATAAAAGTTGGAAAATTCACAGCCCAACCATGTGGTAGAAAAGAAAAACTCACTTTCTACGGAGGAATTTAAGGCTGTAGAAATTTGCATAAGTAAAGAAGAGCTGAAGGTTAATATCCTAGAAAATGGGGAAAACGACTCCAGGGCATTTCAGAGACCTTTATGGCAGTCCCTCCTATCACAGGCCTGGAGACCTAGGAGGGAAAAGTGGTTTGGTGGGCCAGGGCCAGGGACTCACTGCTCTGTACAACATGCTCAGGACATGGTGCCCCGCATCCCACCTGCTCCAGCTCCAGTCATGGTTGAAAGGGGCCAAGGTACAGCTTGGGCTATTGTTTCAGAGGGCACAAGCCCCAAGGCTCAGTGGCTTCCATGCGGTGTTGGGCCTGCAGGTGCGCAGAAGGCAGTTGAGATTTGGAAGCCTCCACCTAGATTTCAGAGGATGTATGGAAATGCCTGGATGTCCAGGCAGAAGTCTGCTGTAGAGGCAGAGCCCTCATGGAGAACATCTACTCAGGCAGGCATAGGGGAAATGTGGGGTTGGAGCCTCTGCACAGAGTCCTTACTAGGGTATTGCCTAGTGATGCTGTCAAAAGAGGGCCACATTTTGAAATGTCAGAAGGACACGAGATTTGGAAAGGGTCAGGGTGGAATGATTGGAATGATATGGTTTGACTCTTTGCCCCTACCCAAATCACATTGTGAATTGTAACCCCCAGTGTTGAGGGAGGGACGTAGTGGAAGGTGATTGGATCATGGGGGTGGATTTCCCGCTTTCTATTCTCACAATAGTGAGTTCTCATGAGATCTCATTGTTTAAAAGTGTATAGCACTTCCCGCCTTGTCCTCTCTCTCCTGCCACCATGTGAGGATGTCCTTGCTTCCCATTCACCCTTCTGCCATGATTGCAAGTCTCTTGAGGCCTCCCACCCATGCTTCCTGTACAGCCTGTGGGACTGTGAGTCAATTAAATCTCTTTTCTTCATAAATTACACAGTCTCAGGTTATTATTTATAGTAGTGTGAGTATGGACTAATATAAGGAGTATGGCACATAAGGCCTAGTGTGTGCCTTCCTGAGGAAGCCATCCAAAGTCAAAGCCCTCCCACTGTAACTACTGCAGTGCATTGCTGGAAAGTACAAGCTCTGTAATTCTGAATTAGAAGGTATGCAAAGGGGTGAGCTGGAAGGAAGGCATGGTGACTTCCTGTCTGCATCAGTGTCTGAACCAGTGAAAGGTCTGACTGGAGAGCATTTTTAAAGAAATGCAGCTTTTCCAGAGATCAGAACATAAAGACATCTAGATCAAATTTTGGCAAACAGAGATCCTGTTGGGAACTGTTGCTGTGAATAATTAATAACTCCACTTGAAACTACCACCTCACCTGATGGAAATTCCTTCCTCCCCTCCCCTCCCCTCCCCTCCTCTCCTCTCCTCCTTTCTCTTTCTTTCTTTCTTTCTTTCTTTCTTTCTTTCTTTCTTTCTCTTTCTTTCTTTCTTTCTTTCTTTCTTTCTTTCTTTCTT
>NW_012104176.1:224476-238115 GCF_000951045.1 Mandrillus leucophaeus | reverse complement strand
TCTTTCTTTCTTTCTTTCTTTCTTTCTTTCTTTCTTTCTTTCTTTCTTTCTTTCTTTCTTTCTTTCTTTCCTTCTTGATGGAGTTTTGCTCTTGTTGCCCAGGCTGGAGTGAAATGGCACAATCTCAGCTCACTGCAACCTCTGCCTCCTGGGTTCAAGTGACTTTCCTTCCTCAGCCTCCCACGTAGCTGGGATCAAAGGCACACACCACCACGCCTAGCTAATTTTGTATTTTTAATAGAGATGGGGTTTCTCCATGTTGGTTGGGCTGGTCTCGAACTCCTGACCTCAGGTGATCTGCCTGCCTCGGCCTCCCAAAGTGCTGGGATTACAAGCCTGAGTCACTGTGCCTGGCCTGAAATACCATGCTTCTATTAGTTATTTCTGAAGTTCTATAAGAGTTCAATTTCTTCAGTGCTTGGTTGGGCATCATATCTCCCTGGATTTGCACCCAATCTCCATTACTTTCTAGGTACATAGAGCTTGAACCAAGTTCTTAAGGGCATAAGCCTCAGTTTTCTCCTCTATAAAATGGGGATGATGATGATGATGATGATATTAGCAGTACCTATCTTAGACAGCTTTTGGAAAGATTAATCAAGACAATCCCTGAGAAACTCTTAGCATACTATGTGTGACTCTGATAAGAGTCCCCAGTGTTAATAAATATTTTCTGAAATATTGTTTACTATTAATTACTTTTTTTTTCAATACCCAGATTAAAGTTACAAATGGCTTTGGTTTGACTTGATATTCTGAATTATTGGGCTGTTACTAAATGAGCATTTCCATTGTCCATCTGCTCAATGTTTCTTGATGTTAAGTGGATTTATGCAGATTTTTTGTGGGTGCCATCCTTTAAACTTTCTTTACACTAAAACAATACAGCATTTTATTTTAATATTAATACAGGTCTCCTGTAGAAATAGAAAATACAGACACATATTCAGAAGATAATAAAAATCATTCATAATTTCACTCAGATCTGTACCCAGATCTGTCACTAATGTTTTTCCTTTTAGGCTTTCCTCTATGAATTTTAAAACATAGTTTATATTTTATATGTATTATTTTTATTCTCATTTAAAAGTTGGCATATTATAAGCATGTGCATCTTATTTAAAAATTCCATAAACATTTTAAATGTCTACGTAATATTCTATTATTTGGATTTATCATAATTGTCTTAATAGTTTTCTTACTTCTGGCTATTTGGGTTATCTTTTATGATGTAATTTTCTATTACGTTATCTGTTATAAATAGTGCTGGGATAGCAAATGTGGACATCTAATGCCCAGCTCCACAGATACGGGTCTTTAATCAAAGATAATAATTTCTTTGATGAGTTTCACAGTAAAGAACATTGCTACCTTATATGGGGAAGAAAATACTTCAAGTGATACAGGATAGTGGTCGGAAAACTATAGCCTGTAAGCCAAATCCAGCCAGCAGGTTTTTGTAAATAAAGTTTTATTGGAACAGCTAAGTTCATTTGCTCCCACATTGTCTGTGACTGCTTTCATGCTGCAAGGGCAGAATTGAGAAGCTCGGGTTTGTAAACCCTAAGATACTTACGGTCTGGCCCTTTACAAAAAAAAAAAGTTTGTGATTTCCTGATGTAGAGTGTCAGAGAACTAAGTAATCTTATCCAAAATCCAACAAAAAAAAGAGAGACTTTAAAAAGTCTCTCTTTAATTTTTGTATTAAAAACAAATATAGAAAAAATTAACATGTAATAATAAAACCAAAATAAAATAAACCTCCAAATGCAGACATCATGGGTGTGCCCAATTCCACTCTCCATCCCTCCTGGTCTACATCTTAAAAGTTTGGATCAGGCGATGATTGATAGAATAGAACAGAAACTCAGGGGACGACTTGGGTATGAATGGAAAGTTTGTCATAATAAAGATGGCACCAGAAATCAGTCCATGGGGAAGGAAAGGATTACTCTGCATATGGTATTGGCATATGGTGTGAATCAGGAATTTGACTCAAACCATATACAAAGATGAACTTCAGATTAAGACCTAATTGTGAAAGGTATAGCTATAAAACAGTGCTGTTAATATAGAGCTTTTTGGTAATCTGAGAAAACTATAGACTCCTCAGAATAACATTTTTAAATGCATAAAATAAAATAGGATTATCAAAAGAAACAATTATGTACAAATTTTAAAACTTGTGAAGAAAAATACATGCTTCTGTATTAAAGCATTGATATGGTTTGGCTCTGTGTCCCCACCCAAATCTCATCTTGAATTGCACTGCCTTAATTCCCAAATGTTGTGGGAGGGACCTGGTGGGAGAGAATTTGAATCATGGGGGTGGTTTCTCCCATATTGTTCTCATGGTAGTGAATAAGTCTCAAGAGATCTGGTGGTTTTATCCTTCTGCTTTGCATCCTTCTCATTTTCTCTTGCCACTGCCATGTAAGAAGTGCCTTTTGCCTCCCGCTGTGATTCTGAGGACCCCCAGCCATGGAACTGTAGATCCAATTAAACCTCTTTTTCTTCCCAGTCTTGGGAAGCATGAAAATGGACTAATATTCGTGAAAATAGAATAATACAAGCATTACTCAGATCTGGCAGCAAATCTAACAACTATAGCAATTTTGAAATGTGGCACTCAAAAACAATTTTGAAATATATACAACAATGGTAATGTAAGCTAAAAATATACTTTTTTTGGAGACAAAATTGAAAGCCTACTACTATCACTGTGGCTTGTTGCCCACATTCATAATCAGAAGAAATACTAAATGTCCATTAGAGGTTACTGAAAATAAAAATGTATTTTTTTTCCCATCCAAGTTCACTGACATCTTGAATTCCAGGTTAATGCCAATCTGGTTAAAAACCCCTTCAATAAAGATGATAGCAGTAGAAGAGATTATTTTTGAGTCCTTAAAGCTAGGGAAGAACTTCCAAGATAGTGGCCCCAAAATGCACAAAGAATTGATGGATTTGTGTCCTTTAAAATTCAGAAATTTTGTTTAATAAGATGACAGACTAGGAGAAAACATTTGCAACCTTCAAAACCAACAAAAGATTGACATCTAGAATAAATGAGGAGTTTCTGCAAGTCAACAAGGAAAAGGACAAGAAAACCAAGTAAAAATGTATGAATAGACACTTCACGGAAATGAAAATCTTGTATGTGTAATAGCTATGTGATGAGATGTTCACTCACTTGTAATAAATGAGTGGAAAATTAAAACATCAATGAAGTAGACACTGAATACCATCCTATTTTCCATAAATAGAAAGCCTGTTACCACTGGTTGGGTGTGGTGGCTGTAATCCCAGCACTTTGGGAGGCCAAGGCAGGCAGACTGCC
Source organism: Mandrillus leucophaeus (assembly GCF_000951045.1). Taxonomy (NCBI): domain Eukaryota; kingdom Metazoa; phylum Chordata; class Mammalia; order Primates; family Cercopithecidae; genus Mandrillus; species Mandrillus leucophaeus. Next base: position 234,775 of record NW_012104176.1, on the reverse strand, counting down.
TGAGTTCAGGAAGTTTGAGACTAGCCTGCACAACATGGCAAAACCCCGTATCTATGAAAATACAAAAAATTAGCTGGACATGGTGGCGTGTGCCTGTAGTCCCAGCTACTTAGGAAACTGAGGTGGAAGGATCGCTTGAGTCGAGAAGTTGAAACTGCAATGAGCTAAGATTGTGCCATTGCACTCCAGGCTGGGTGACAAAGGGAGACTCTGTCTCAGAAAGGAAGGAAGGAAGGAAGGAAGGAAGGAAGGAAGGAAGGAAGGAAGGAAGGAAGAAAGAAAGAAAGTAAGTGTGGGAGGAACAGTACAGTTGGCTCCCGGAACTGAAGCCGGGACAAACCGGTTAGGAAAGTCCCTGCCAGAGGTCATAAACATGTCAAGAAGAGTAACTGAAATAGCTCGAATGGCGGGAGATGGCGGGAACCAATCAAGAACAGCCAACTCGCACTGTTCAAATATCAACCAATTCCAAGCTTGCGTTGTTCAAAAGACCCCTATGACTCTGTACTTGTTTACTGCTGACTATAAAAGACAGTTGCTACCCCTCCTCAGGGCTCTCGCTCGACACTCGGTCGGGGGTCCAGGTTCGAACCTGCAATAAAGATCCTTGCCGCTTGGCTTTGACTGCAGTCTCTGGTGGTCTTCTTTGGGGAATAAACGGACTGGGTATAACAAAAGAAAGAAAGAAAGAAAAGAAAGAGAGAAAGAGAGAAAGAGAGAAAGGAAGGAAGGAAGGAAGGAAGGAAGGAGGAAAGGAAGGAAAGGAAGGAAAGGAAGGAAAGGAAGGAAAGGAAGGAAAGGAAGGAAGGGAGGAAGGGAGGGAGGGAGGGAGGGAAGGAAGGAAGAAAGAGAGACTGCTACTACCAAGCATTGGCAAGGATGTGGGAAAATGAGAACTCTCATGCACTGTTGGTAGAATATAAACATTTATAACCATTCTGAGAACAATCTGGTGGTATATACTGACACTAAGAAACACATATATTATGACTCAACCCTCCTATCCTGGGTATATAAACAGGGAACTCTGGCAAACCATCCTTTAATTGAACAAATATGAAGATATTAATCTCAGTGCTGTTAGTGATGGTGGATACCAGAGGCAACTTTTTATAAAATGTGGAAAGCATGTCCTGGTGGGGGCACAGTATGTAGCACCTGCAACCATAAGGTCCAAGGAACTATGTATGGACAGCAACCCAGATATATCCTTAACTTATACTATTGAGTAAGAAAAAAGGTTAAGAAAATCAAGAGATATTTAGCACAATACTATTTAATAACATACCCACAGAAAACGACACTACATATTTTGTAAGATATCTGTATCTTGAGAGACTGAATGTACACATGAACAGTGGTAGGACCATATTTGAAAATAGAGCTAGGACTCACAACCTGCAGCATCCTGCCCAGGAAATCAAACCTTTATCTACAATAGCCAACCCAGGAAGCCAGCCTGCTGTAAGTCAGACATCTAGAAAGTCAGATGCCATCTCTAGTAACAATTCAAGAAGCTAAGCAGTAACTTTTGTAACAACTGATCTCAAATAGCCAGGACTTGATTAACAACTGACAATTTCCATAATTTTTGTTCCCACTTCCAACTCGAGGTCAATTAACGAAAGTCAAATATACACCCCCAACCAATCACATAAGATGCCCCACTTTTAGTCTCCTCCAGCTTCTTCAGGCCAACAGCCTCCCATCAGGGCACACCCAAAGCTTTCCCTTTCTCCCATAAAGCTTCCCCATTCCTCTGCCTGCCTTTGAGTCTCTGCCAAACCCAAGTGGTGTTGGCTGTCTGTTGCTATACAACAAGCTCTGAATAAAGAGCCCTTTGAATAAAGAGTCTGTTCTCATTTGGTAGGTCTTTGTTTATTCCTACAGTCTCCAAAGAGACTTGCAGGGCACATGAGTGGTGCCTTTTGAGGGGTGGGAATGAACTGGATTGGAGAATGGAGCTCAGGGCCTTGCACGAACCTGTAGACCATGTGCCATGAGCAGAGGAAGTGATTCACCAAACTGTTGGAGGTCCACACAAAATACAGACAAACATTTTAAAAATTAGTTCGTTTTTGGGCCGGGCGCGATGGCTCAAGTGTAATCCCAGCACTTTGGGGGCAGAGGCAGGTGGATCATCTGAGGTCAGGAGTTCGCAACCAGCCTGACCAACATGGTGAAACCCCGTCTACTAAATAAAAAAAAAAAAATTAGCCGGGCGTGGTGTTGCGTGTCTGTAATCCCAGCTACTTGGGAGGCTGAGGCAAGAGAATTGCTTAAATCTGGGAGGCGGAGGTTGCAGTGAGCTGAGATGGCGCCACTGCATTCCAGCCTGGGCAACAAGAGCAAAACTCCATCTCAAAAAAAAAAAAAAATAGCTTGTTTTTATTTCTTTTTGCATGGTATTTTTCTCTTCTGAAATCTCTTCTACTCCTCCTGCCCTTTTTCAAGCTTCCCTCTGCTTGGGGACTAAGTATCCAGATCGTTACTCCCCAGGTAGAGCATTCAGGGCATGAAAGGAAGGAAGCCACACTCCTCTGACCAGCCGGTAGTGGAGGTTCCCAGGGCCCAGAAAGGTCCCTGCCAAACCTGAGCCTCTCTAAGAAACTCTCAGCAATGTCTCAGGTAGGAGTCTTGAATCCAGATATTCCCCCTCCGGCCTGGTTTTACCTCTATTAGAGCACAGTTTAAGCCAGTGTCCTCCTTTTTAACCACTCAATGCTGGAGATTAAGGGAAAAAATAGCCCCAGTGATTTCATCTCACTGTTTTTCAGTGAAAATTACTTTGCAGGACTATTAAATCTTCTGTGAAGGTTATAATAGAGGACTTAGGTTCAGTTTAGCCATTTATTAAGATATAGGCTACCAAGCCCCAATAGAAAAAATAAACAAACAACTAGCAGTTTACTTGGATTTATGCACAGTCTGTCTAATCAATCAATCTGTAAACATTATGTAAATGTGTGTAAACCCAAACCTAGCCCAGACTTTACGTATGCATTGTTATGTAAACGATCAATCTTGTTAATGCAAATATTAATATAAACCTGACATTAAACACACGTTTACACAGCCTTGCTGGTTGAAGTTGGCTTGATTTCATTGAAATATAAATAGCAATAGTGCTCCTTTCGGGGCTTGGGAAAATAGACTGACCTGAGGTCACTGGATGACCAGTCTCCACTTTCCTCTGATTGACTTCCAACCCCTTCATTCAATGCATCTTATGAAGAATTGGGAGACAATTTGAACTGCAACTCATCAGCCCCTACGGGTGTCTTTGTTTAGTATATCCCAGCTCCCTGTGGTGGGATCTCTCTAGGATCACCTTCAAAGCCAGATGATCCCATCTCTGCACCAATGATGAGGAGGGGTCCGTCACCAGCTTTTGGTGCAACATTGGTTGAAACATTGCAGTTGGGCCATTTTTCCAACCAGATTTGCTATTAAGAAGCCTCCTGGGCAAGTCTCAAGTCACTTTGCCCCAATCCTTTCTGCTGACTGGCTTCGTATCCTTCAGGTCTGTTTTAAATGTCACCTCCTCAGACAGGTCTTCCTTGATCATCTATTCTAAATAGGTTACCTCCTAGATTATCCTCTAGCACAGCACTCTGTAAATTACACTCATCAAGCTTTTCTCAATTTGTGATAACATATTTATTTACTTATGTGTTAGCTTTTTCCATCCTCCTCACCTATAGCTTCACAGGGGCAGAGCTACATCTGTTCACCACTTTATACTCAGTGCCAGGTACACGTGATGTGCTTAAAAATATGTTGTTGATTGGATGGACACACACACTCAGGAATCTCGTGGTTTAGCTGAAAGATCTGCCTTTATTTTCATAGGCAGCCTCAGGAACTTGCTTAGCTGTGTCTTTCCATTAGGACGTGGGACGTGTCCTGAATATATTGATAATCTCCATGGCTTTCCTCAGTGCCTTCTGCCAGAGCTGGATTCTGTTCTCTGAGATCCCACCATGGCATAATAATAGTAGTAGGAGAAATAGCTATCATATATTCAACTCTGTCTCAGTCTCTTGGGGTTGCTACAACAGAATACCATTGACTAGGTGGCTTATAAACACCAGAAATTGTTTCTCACATTTCTGGAGGCTGCAAAGTCCAAGATCAAGATGCCAGCAGATTCGGTGTCTGATGAGGGCTGGCTTCCTTTTGAAGGAGGTTCATAGGTGGCTATCTTCTCCCTGTGTCCTCTCATGGTGAGAAAAGTGAGGGACCTCTCTGGGGTCCCTTTTATAAGGTACTAATATGGTTTGGCTGTGTCCCCATCCAAATCTCATCTTGAATTGTAGCTCCCACAATTCCCACATGTTGTGGGAGAGATGGAGTGGGAGGTAATTGAATCATGGGGAGCTGGGTCTTTCCCATGCTATTCTTGTGATAGTCAATAAGTCTCATGAGATCTGATAGCTTTGTAAAGGGGAGTTTCCCTGAGCAAGTACTCTTCTCTTGTCTGCCACCATGTGAGATGTGTCTTTCACCTTCTGCCATGATTGTGAGGCCTCCTAGCCATGTGAAACTGTGAGTCCATTAAACCTCTTTCTTTTGTAAATTGCCCAGTCTTGGATATGTCTTCATCAACAGTGTGAAAATGGACTAATACAGGTACTAATCCCATTCAGGGGCTTAGTCACCCCATGAGCTTATCATTCCCAGAGGCCCTACATCCTAATACGATCACATAGGGGGTTAAGTTTTGACATATGAATTTTGCATGGGACACAAATATTCAGTCTGTAGCAAATATTTAGTAGTTTTCAGATGTTATACTGGAGACTTTACCCTCATCATCTCACTTGAACATTAACCTTCAAAGCAACTTTTTGTTTTTCTTTTCTTTTCTTTCTTTTTTTTTTTTTGAGATGAAGTCTCACTCTGCCACCCAGGCTGGAGTGCAGTGGCATGATCTTGGCTCACTGCAACCTCTGCCTCCTGGGTTCAAGCAGTTGTCCTGCCTCATCCTCCCTAGTAGCTGGAATTACAGGCGCATGTCACCATGTCCAGCTAATACTTGTATTTTTTAGTAGATACAGGGTTTCACCATGTTGGCCAAGCTGGTCTCAAACTCCTGACCTCAGGTTATCCACCCACCTTGGCCTCCCAAAGTGTTGGGATTACAGGCATGAGCCACCGTGCTCAGCCTCAAAGCATGTTTTTCAAAAGATCAAGCCTTTAACAAGGAGTCCAAGGCAAAAGCTTGGGCTGGGGACAGTGCAGTGTACATTTTAGGGTCCATATTTGAAATCAGTTGGAGCTGAGTTTGAATCTTGACTTTACCAGCTATAGATCTTGGAGAAGACATTTGCTCCAGGCCCTCATTTCTTAAGTTGTAGAATGAGGATGTGAATATTTGTTTCCCAGGGTTGTTGTGATGATTAAATAAGATTGAGTGCATAGCACAAAAAGAATTTAGTAAATATTAGTAACTATTTCCAGCTTCTATACAAAAAAGTTCAGAAACCTGGAGACCAAGAACCAGATTTACTCTCTTTGACTTCTGTGTCTTCTTTGTCCTCTTGAAACCCTTCGCTGTGTCACCCAGAGTTCCTTCAAGGAGGGAATTTGTATGGGCATCTTTATGGTGCATCCACTGAGATTGGTCACCCCAAGCTGAGACTGAGGAGTGATGACTGAGAGCCCTGCAAGTGGAAGAAAGAGGTGCTGAAATGGACCAGAAACTTACACACACATTTGAGTCTTAACCCCAAAGGCCCTGAAGCAAAGGGAGCGGAATCGGACTCTAGGAAGACACAGCTGGTCGCTCATGGTGTTTGGCCAGAGTACTTACAGAGTATATTTAGTTATGTCTGACTCCCGTGGGGAACAGGGCCTGCGTCTTATTCATCTTTGTAACTCACAAGGCAACACAGTGCTGTTGCATGGTGGGTGCCCAATTCCTGTTTGTTGAATAAATATTCCCTTCTCAACTCCTCCTACTAAGACTCATTGGATTTCTACTTTTTTGGTGTTTTTTGGAGGGGATACTTTCAATGTTGTCTTTGATCTTCACTTGGGTGGGGCTTGGGGAGTGCATTGGGAAGGAGGTCACACAAATAGAATTCCTCTAGGCTCTCTATATCCCTAGGGGATGCCTGCCTAAAACTTGCCTGCTTATGCAGAGGCTCAGGCCTTGTAGAGGGAGCTCAACTCCAATGTGTCAAATCCCGAGACTCCCATAATCATTAATAGCAGCTGCAAGCTCCAAGAGCTCCTTGCAAAAGTAGAAACAGCCACAGAAATGAGAAACTTTTTATTGCCTATAGCAAAAGAAAGCAAACTAAAATGAAGGCTGAACTATTATCCTTACTTTTTTTTTTTTTTTTTTTGAGACGGAATCTTGCTCTTGTTGCCTAGGCTGGAATGCAATGGCACTGTCTCGGCTCACTGCAACCTCCGCCTCCCGGGTTCAAGCGATTCTCCTGCCTCAGACTCCCAAGTAGCTGAGATTACAGGTACCCGCCACCAAGCCCGGCTAATTTTTGTATTTTTAGTAGAGACGGGGTTTCATCATGTTGACCAGGCTGGTCTCGAACTTCTGACCTTGTGATCCGCCTGCCTCAGCCTCGCAAAGTGCTGGAATTACAGACTTGAGCCACCGGGCCTGGCCTTATCTTTACATATTATTAATAATGACAGCTTTTATTTGAACAGCACTTTGGAATTTAAAATATGCTTTTTCCTGTATTATTTCATTCATTGCTCATCACGCACTTTGAGGTATTACAGCCAATTTGCAGATGGAGAGACTGCTCAGAGACAGGCCACAATAGCAGCTGGAGCCCCAAAGAATAAGCTACCAGCATCCCTTAGTGAGAACCCATGTGTTCCCTGGTGTCTCTCCGGGATATCTTAAGGGAAATAAGGGCATAAGAGTGGTCAGCTAGATGAGTGACTAATTCTTCTGACTGTTATAGGTTTACAAACTCTTTTTTAAATTAGTTTTTTTTTTTTCTTTTTTTTTTGAGAAAGGTGGTATCAGCCAGGATGGGATTTTCCCCAAAGAATTCTTTAGCAACAGTTTCAGAATCTTTACTTTCCACCTTGGCAGTCCCCAGAGACAAACTGAAAGGACTTCGCTTAATGTCTCATCCGAAGGGTATTTGCAGTGCTGGCTTCATCATTCAAAGCAGGAAAGGCCTTTGTCATGGTCAAATGGCTTTAATGTGTTTTGAATGCTACATAAATTCAAACTTGATGGCTCATTTATTTGTTGGATTGAAGTTTTATACAATAAACTAAGCCTTGGTATTTACTAATAACTTGTGAACTGCCCTTTGTTTATTTAGAACAGCCAGAAGGCAAAGAAGTTGACAGAGTCCCTCATGGCCAATACGATGTTCAGATCCTGGCATTTCCTGGGACAGTTTATGGATCGGTGGGAGGGGGTCATAAGAAGGCTGTTTGTGGAGAAGACAGGGGACACAGTGGGGAAAAGTCGAAGAAGGGGAAACATTGTAGGTGGGTGTTTTATTCCAGACTTATTTTGACGCAGACCCACCACAGTGGCTTCATCCACTGAGTTCAGTGAGCTGGGAATTCAGAGCTTTGAGTGACAGGCCAGGCTTGGCCAGTGACTTGTGGCATGACCTTGGGAGATTCATTGCTCCTACTGTGTCTCACTAGCTCACACTGAGAAGGGAAAGAAAGTGTAGAATAAATTCAATTCATCATTCTAGGTGAGCTTCATTAAACTACTGTCCTTTCAGGAAATCTGTGCTCTTTACCCCTATCCCATCTGCAAGCATTTCTCTCTTTCTGAAACTCCAATAGGCATTATTTGTCCCCATAGATACTGTGGGTGGGAACACAGGCTTTGGTGTCACAGCTGAGTGTGAGTCCCAACTCTGCCACTCGTGTAAATTGAACAGGGAGAGAATGTTTCTGAGCTCCCACTTCCTCACCTGCAAAATGGGAATAACTATAAAGGTAACCCGCTATGTTGTTGTGAGAGAGAAATGGCGATGGACGTGTCAGGTCATCAGCATTTAGAAAGTATTCCTTATAGAGAGGAGTGATGTTAATTATAGCGTTATGTTTTGGGATTTGGAGTAGAGTATAAGTGCCCGAAGAGAAGGGACCCCACGTTTGCGGTTCTTTGCCACACCCAGTGCTTGGAGATGGACTTGCTTTCTGTGATAATGGATGTTCACAGCCTGCCTCTCAGGGACAGAGGATGTGCCTGCCACTGAGGACTTGCTGAAGGGCAGCAGCATCTTCAGGTTCATCTGAAGGGTAAGAATGAGTCATAGGACACATGTGAGCAAAATCTCGACATCTCTACATTTCCCTAGCTGGGGAAATCTTTCTTCCTGTTAAGATTGGATGACAGGGCCTGCCTTCAGCACCTCCCCATTTCCACACACTTAGAGATTCCAGCAGACTCATTGGCTGGGATGAGTCCTGGCCTTGAGAAAGATACACCAGGAAATGTTTCGCTGGGCTAGAGCCTCGACTTGAGTTTGTTGGTCTCTGGCGGACTCCTATCTGCTGTGCCTGTCTGCTTGGGTCCTGACCAAGGTGTGCTTGGCCCTGGACTTCTCTGCCCTCTGCTGCATCCGGCACTGGCAGGCCTTTCTTCATTCTTCCATGCTGGAGTCTTAATCTTGTTCCAGTAGCCACATCTCCCCTGGGTCGCTTGGATTAATTCAGATTGGTCTAAGGCAATCATTGGAGCCTCATTCGCCAAATTTGGCCAATGAGAATAGAGCTTCTGAGTAAGGCTTCTTAGCTCTAAAAAAAAAAAAAAAGGGTAAAAGTGATAAGAAGAAGAGCTAGTACCCCGTATCAGTCAGGGTTCTCCAGAGAAATAAAACCAGTAAGGTGTGTGTGTGTGTGGGGGGGGTGTGTGTGTGTGTATTAGGGCTCTCTAGAGGAACAGAATTAATGAAATAGATATATAGATATGTATAAAGGAGAGTGTATTAAATATTAACTCACACGATCACAAAGTCCCACAGATATGCCATCTGCAGTCTGAGGAACAAGGAAAGCCAGTTCGAGTCTCAAAACTGAAGAACCTGGAGTCTGATGTTCGAGAGCAGGAAGCATCCAGCACAGGAGAAAGATGTAGGCTGGGAGGCTAGGCCAGTCTAACCTTTTCACGTTTTTCTGCCTGCTTTATATTTGCTGGCAGCTGATTAGGTGGTGCCCGTTCAGATTAAGGGTGGGTCTTCCTTCCCCAGCCCACTGACTCAAATGTTAATCTTCTTTGGCAACACCCTCATGGACACATTCAGGATTAATACTTTGCATCCTTTAATCCAATCAAGTTCATACTCAGTATTAACCATCACGGGGTGTGTGTGTGTGTGTGTGTGTGTGTGTGTGTGTGTGTGTAGAGAGAGAGAGAGAGAGGGGGAGAGAAAGTTATCATAAGGAATTGGCTCATGCTATTATGTATTAGGCAGTCTCACAAGTCCAAAGATCTGCATGCTGGAGACCCAGGAGAGCCAATGATTGAATTCCAGCCTAAATGCAAAGATCTGAGAATGAGGACAACTGACCGTGTAAATTCCAGTTGAAAGGTTGATAGGCTGTAGACCCAGGAAGAGTTCGTGTTTCCTGAAGGCAGGACAAAAGCCAGTGTTCCAGTTGGAAGGCAGTCTGGCAGGAAGAATGCTCTCTTACTCGATGGAGGGGCATCCTTTTTGCTCTATTCTGACCTTCAACTGATCGGCTGAGGCCCACCCACATTAGGAAGGGCAATGTGCTTTACTCAGTCTACTGATTCATATGTTAATCTCATCCAAAAATACCTGCACAGAAACACCCAGAATAACGTTTGACCAAATATCACCCTGTGGCCCAGTCAAGTTGACACAGAAAATGAACCATCATATCCCCGTTTTAACTTGGTGTGGCTTGAGGATTGAATCATGTCCCCCCAAAAAGATATATTGAGATTCTAACCCTGGTGCCTCAGAATGTGCCCTTGTTTGGGAATGACTTCATTGTAGATGTAATTAGTTAAGATGAGGTTGTACTGGTGTAGAGTGAGCCCTTAATCAAATATGACTGGTGCCCTTATAAGATACAGACACAGAGAGAATGTCATTTGATGATGGAAGAAGAGATTGGAATTCTGCAGCTGTAAGCCAAGGAACACCAAATGTTACACTACACTGGATGCTAAGGGAAAGGCATGGAGCAGATCCTCCCTCAGAACCTTTAGAAGAAATCAACTCTGCCAACACCTTGATTTTGGATTTCTGGCTTCCAGAACTGTGAGACAATGCATTTCTATTGTCTTAAGCTCCCAGTTTGTGGCACTTC
>NW_012104176.1:221113-223336 GCF_000951045.1 Mandrillus leucophaeus | reverse complement strand
GGCCCTTCAACCTCATCTCTTATGACTTGGTTAGAGTTGTCAGCTGCTGAAGTTACCACTGTCTGTCTCACCTCAGGGCCTTTGCACAGACAGCTTCCTGGAGCTAGAATACAAGCTGCCTCCCTTGGCCTGCCTAACACCAACTCATTCTCCAGGCCTCAGCTCAGCCACTCCTTCCTCCAAAGGGCCTTTTCTGATTGGTCCTGCTATTGCTTGGTTGGATATTTTCAGATTCTAGAAGAACATTGGTGCTAAGGGGAATATGGCGTGGGAGGCTCCATGTTGTAGTTGCACCAGCACTAAATAGGGAGTGAGAAGATGCTCCAGTGTCTGACACTGATGAAGTAGTGGAGTCCTGGGGAAGTCCTTTTTTCTCTTGGGCTCAGTTGCTCTGCCCACAGAATGAGGGAGTAAGGCTATGCCAGTCATTCTCATGAGGGAGTAGGGCTACACCAGTGATTTTCATTGGGGAGTAGGGCTATGTCAGTAGTTTTCATGGGGGGACTAGGGATACACCAGTGGTTTTCATGAGGGAGTAGGGCTACACCAGTGATTTTCACTGGGGAGTAGGGCTATGTCAGTAGTTTTCATGGGGGGAGTAGGGATACACCAGTGGTTTTCATGAGGGAGTAGGGCTATGCCAGTGGTGTCCATGGGGGAGCAGGGCTATGCCAGTGGTTTCCATGGGGGAGTAGGGCTATACCAGTAGTTTTCATGGGTGAGTAGAGCTATGCCACTGCTTCTCATGAGGGCATAGGGCTACACCAGTGGTTTTCATGAAGGAGTAGGGCTATGCCAGTGGCTTCCATGGGGTCATAGGGCTATGTTGGTAGTTTTCAAACTATGTTCTTCAGAGCTCTAGGAATTCTGGAGAAAGCTGCCCAGGTGAGAAGGGAAAAGGGGGCAAAAGCAACTTTTGGATCCCACTCCTAATTCTATTCAGGTCTCTTTTAATATCTGCATCGTATATTGTGCTTTTATAAGAATTTGTTTTGGAAAAAAGAGGCATTAACAGCTTAAAAACATTAGAAAACCACTGATCTTTGTAACTAGGGTCTTATCCAGCTCAAACATTATGTTGTAACACAGATACCTCCAGCAGAGAAAGAGAGGGAGACAGCTGAGGGTACAACGGTGATTATGACGAAGTCTATGAGAGGACACGAGGAGAGGACATGAGGAGCTGATGGCTTTGGCCCAGTCAAACCTGGCACGGGATCTATAGAAGTGAGAGGTTTTGCGACGAGACTGGACATTTTGGGTTTGGAGTCAAAAGAACTGGGCCTGCTGGACTCCAAACCAGTGAGTTATACCCTTGATGCTCAGTGGAATTACCTGGAAGCTTTTGAAAAGCATCGATGCCAGAGTCTGCTCCTCAAACAACGGAATGAATCTCTAGAGGAGGGCTGTGGCACCTGAACCCTGCAGAGGAGGAACTGTGATTGTCTTGCTCACCATTATGGTGCTGGTGCCCAGCATATATGATCAGTAGGTAATAAGTAACAGCAAATATTTGTTAAATAAATAAGCGCATTTCATATTAGCAACTGACAGGCTTATATCTCCTTATTCAGATTACTGAGACTTCCTGAGGCTCAGTTTCTTTATCTGTAAAATGAAAAAGTAATTTCTACTCAGAAGTGATGCTATGAGAATTAGGGATAGGTCAGGTACCTTGCAGAGCATACGGCACATAGCAGTTGATCTGTAAGTGGTGCTACAACGATTAGTGACAATTGATATGACTAAGATTCAGACCAAAAAATACTGGGTTCCAATAAGGCTGCCTTGTATCAGTCAGGAGACTAAATTATTCTCTGATGACAAATATCCTCCAAGTCTCAGGGGGCATAACACAGCAAATAATTTATTTTACCTGCATTACTTGTCCCTCACAGGTTGATTAGGGGTTGTCAGAGTCTCAGTCAGGTGGAACATTGCCAGTCACCATGAAAGTCAAAAGGAATACCCTGGAGCTCCTTCCACTGGCAAGTCTGATCCCAGAACTGACCCACAACTGGGCCGTCACATGGTTGCATCAACCACTGGGACCCAGCAAGTACAATCACACTATGTGCCCAGAAGGCAGAGAACTGAAACTTACATTGATGAACAATGAGAAAGATAGCACTGTAGCTCTATAGAAGTCATACATGACTCTATACACACTTAACTTCCAACAATGACAGCAGGAATCAATGACAGCTTGAGGCACAAATTGCT
>NW_012104176.1:199884-220498 GCF_000951045.1 Mandrillus leucophaeus | reverse complement strand
TTTTTTGAGACAGAGTCTTGCTCTGTTGCCCAGGCTGGAGTGCAGTGGCACGATCTTGGATGACTGCAACATCTGCTTCCTAGGTTCAAGCGATTCTCCTGCCTCAGCCTGCCTAGTAGCTGGGATTATAGATATACACCACCATACATGGCTAATTTTTGTGTTTTTTAGTGGAGACAGGGTTTCATCATGTTGGTCAGGCTGGTCTAGAACTCCTGACCTCAAATGATCTGCCTGCCTTGGCCTCCCAAAGGGCTAGGATTATAGGTGTGAGCCACCAGGCCTCTTTCTTTTGGAATCATCACTCAACTATAATGCTTAAACCACTTCATGAGGTAAAATTTATATGCCAGAAACTTCACCTGTTTTAAATGTACGATTCAATGATTTTTGTAAATGTTAGAGTCTTGGAACCGTCACCAAAATTCAGCCATTTTATTCTTCATTTCTAATCTGAACCATTTCAATGAAAAATATTTTTCTTACTTTACTAGCTAGAACCTCTAGCCACAATGTTAAGTAGAAAGTGGCGAGAGACATCTTGCTTTGTTCCTGATCTTGAGGGGAGAGCACTAAATCTTTCACTATTAAGTATTACATTAGCTGTAAGATTTTTATAGATGCCCTTTATCAGGTTGAAAAGTTCCTTTCTATTCCTAGTTTGTTGAAAATGTTTTACTTGAATGAGTGCTGGATTTTGTTAAATGCTTTTCCTGTATGTGTTGAGATAATTGTGTGGCTTTTGTCTTTTATTCTATTAATATAGTGCATTACACTAATTAATGTTCAGATATTAAATCAATCTTGCAATACTGAGATAAACCCACTCAGCCATGGTATTTAATTCTTTTTATATGTTTCTGGATTCATTTTACTAATATTTTGTTGAGGAGTTTTGTATCTATATTCATGTGACTATTAGTCTGTAGTTTTAATTCCCTGTAATATGTTTGACTAGCATCAGGATAATGCTTGCTTCATAGAATGCTTTGGAAAGTGTTTCCACTCTACATTTTCTGGAAAGATTTTGGAAGGATTAGTATTTGTATTATTTAAACATTTGATAGAATTCACCAGTAAAGCTATCTGTCTCTGGGGTTTTCTTTGTTAAGAGATTTTAAATTCAATTTCTTTTCTTGCTATAGGTCTATTCATGTTTTTATTTCTTCTTGAGTTCATTTGATAATGTGCATCCTTTAGTTTCATTTAAGTTACATTTAAGTTACCTAATTTGTTTCCATAACATTGTTTACACAAATCTCTTGTAATTATTTTAATTTCTGTAGGATAGGTAGTAATATTCACCTCTTTCAGTCCTGATTTTTGTCTTTTGTGTCTGTCTCTTTTATCCCCTAGTCAGTCTAGTCAACAATTTGCCAATTCTACTGATTTTTTCCATGGAGCAAATTTTTCATTTCATTGATTTTTAGAATTATTTTGTTTCTATTTCAATGATTTTCACTGTAATTTTTTATTATTTCCTTTCTTTGCATGCTTTGGGTTTACTTTCCTCCTTCATTCTTGTTTCTTAAGACAAAAGCTTAAATATTGATTTAAGATCTTTCTTTTTTACTAACGTAAGCATTTAAAGCTATACATTTTCCTTTTGGTACTGCTTTAGCTGTACTTAATAAATTTTTGATATGTTGTGTTTTCATTTTCATTTACTTAAAAACATTTTTCAACTTCCTTTGTGACTTTTTTCTTCGACTCATTGGTTATTTTGAAGTGGATTGTTAATTTTCAAATATTTGTGATTTCCCAATTTTCTCTGTTGAGGACATCTAATTTAATTTCTTGTGGTCAGATGTTTCTTCCCCAGCACCTGCAATATGTCCTCCCACTGTCTTCTGGCCTCCATTGTTTCTGATAAGGAGTCAGCTGTTAATTGTGTTGTTGCCCCGCTATACATGATGAGTTATTTTTCCCTTGCTGTTTTCAAGCTTGTCTTTAGCTTTCAACAGTTGATATATTGTGTATCTAGATGTAGATCTGTTTATACTTATCATACTTGGAGTTCATGGAACTTCTTAAATGTGTAGATTAATGTCTCTTATCAAATTTGGAGTTTTTGGCAATTATTTCTTTAAATATTTTTATGCCCCTTTTCCCACTTCTCTTGTTCCAGGATTCCCATTACATGAATGCTGTTATCCTTGATGGAGTTCCACAGCTGTTTGAGAATCTGTTCAATTTTCTTCATTTTTTAAAATTTTTTCAGATTGGGTAATTTTTATTGATTTATCTTCAAGTTCACTGATTTTTTATTATGGCATCTCAGATCTGGTGTTGAGCCCTGTTAGTGTACTTTCCATTTTACTTACTTTATTTTTCAACTCTAGTCTTCCATTTGGTTCTTTTTAAAATAAAATCCCTATCCGTGTGTTGATATTCTCTATTTGGTGAGTCATTGTCATTATAATTTCCCTTAACTTATAAAATATAATTTCCTTTAGTTTTTGAACATAATTTTACCAGCTGCTTTGAAATTTTTTCTGCAAATTCTGACATCTTAGAAGATCTCCAAGAGACAATTTCTATTGACTTTTCCCCTGAGCTTTTTCCACTTTCCTGTTTCTTTTGATGTCTTACAACATTTTTTGGAAATTAGAAATTTTAAATAATGTATTTTAGCAACTGTAAATTCTCACCCTCTCTCCAGGAGTTGTTGCTGCTGATTTTGATTGTGTATTGACTTTCCTGGACTTATTCTGTAAAGTCTCTCTACTGTAATGTGTGGCTGTGATATCTCTGCTAAAGTTTCCTTTTTGTTCTTACTTTTTCCATAAATTTTAATTCCTATTGTTAATCCTTGGTTCAGCATAGCTTACTAATTGATCAGAGGTTGTGCTCAAACACATCAAGTCAGTAAGGCTTCTAGCATTTGCTGATGGATCACTATATGGATTGCAGAACACATTTAAAGTTCAGGCAGTTTACAGTTCTGTCCCTGCTCTTACCTTCTATGGAGATTTTGTGCCTTATTTGCATGTACACAAGATCTCACATTCAGCCAGGCATATGTACATAACTAATGTCCTCTTCAGTCTTTTTTGCACATGCAGTCAGCCTTGCACATAACCACAGCCTTTCAGACCGTTAGGGATATTTTGGAACTTAACAAGGCTCACGATGGCTGTCTAGTTACTTAGAGCTCCCTGTCAAATTTCTGGCTATGCTTCTGATCTGTTGCTTATCCTAACCAATATTATAACCACAGACTAGCTGCAACCTTGGCCTTCCCCATTTGTTTGCTAATGAAATCACTATTGTGAATCAACTACTCTTTTCCATGATGTCTGGGGGCATGGGATATTTTCCATATTCATTTCAAATCAAGTCAGTCTTCTCCGGCTCTGAAGAGCTATTGGGTTTTGCAGTGTGCCCTGACCTGGTCGATCTACTACACTGATGGAATTGAGGGGATGATGGGTGCAGCCCCAGGTTAAAATATCAGCTTTCCAGTGTCCTCAGCCCGGTGTCAGTAGGTTTATTTGAAAAAACTCTTCTCAATTTTTTGCATGATTTTGGTCAATTTTGTTTCTCCAAGTTGTTTTTTGACAATTTTGTTTGGTTGTTTCTTTGGGGAAGAATTTGCTGAGTTCCTTTCTCTACCTTTCTCAAAGTTTCACCTCTTCAATGTAATTTTGTTGTTACTGCTTTATTGTGTGCTGCTTTGCTAGGACTGCCAACCAGGGACCCCACCCCCCCCCTTTTTTTTTCACCAGGAAATACACCTAAGACATAGCTGAGCCATCAAACACTCTCCTTCCAAATTTTCAAATAGGAGTAATATAAAAACTGAAAATAAAGTGTTATACTTCATTCATTTTAGCAGCACCCTGACTGAATTCTAAATTATCTCATGCTACCTCTACTTCTAGGGCTCCTCTGGTTCTCATCATGTACAAAGCCTGGTTCTGTGGCCTTTCATCAATTCTAGAAGGACTCCCATGTCTGTCCAATAAATACCTTTCCTTCTCAAGTTAGCCAGAGCCTGTTTCTGTTGCTGGCAAACAAAGAATCTGACTGATACAGCTTTTCAAAGGATGTGCAGAAGGGAATCTTCTAAAGACTCCAGATAAGAGGCCAATTATTCACTTGACAGTTTTTGGGACTGCTACAACACACGCGTGCCTGTGGGATGCTCCTATGCCGACGGTATGTTGTGTGCCTGATGAAATCCCACTGGAGGGGCCAAGTCTGCACCTGTCACCAGTCACAAAGAGAATCCAATTTTTATCCATTTCATCTGGAGAACCATCTGGGCTGGGAATAGCAGTAATAATAGCAAATCATTGTCACCAGATTTCCTCATTGATAGCACACTTTTTTGTTGTTGTTGCTCTTGTTAAAAATCAAGTTTTCAAGTCTACTGGTAAATAAACAGCCGGCAGTTGTTATAAAGCCTGTCCTGGCCTGTATGCCATGGGATCTGGACTGGTCCTAAGAACATGGCATAGTGAGAACTGGCTACTGGTAGTCTTTTCTGGAGGGGCAGGAAGTTGCAGGGAGAAGAAGGCCATCGTTGAAAGAACCATTCAAGGGAGTAGTGGGTAGCAATGGTTTGCTTATCAACATCAGGTATAAAACAATTTTGGGTTTTGTTTGATGTGGGCCAGCAGCAGAATGTGGCTGATAAAAAAGCAATCTGCGTTATTAAACAGCATTAATAGAGGTATATTATATTAAACAGGGAAGTTGGTAGTCCTGCTCTGTTTCATCCTTCTTGGAGTACTCAAAGTTATATCTTCATTGGAGACATCACACATTTTATGTGCTAGAGACTATCAAGAACACATTTAGAGGACAACAATCAAGGTGGTGAATTGACTTTGGCCACCATTTAATGAACACTGGAAGGAGCATTTAATTTGCAGAGTACAAAACAAGGGGGTAGAAATAATAGAGAATGGGAAGTAACATAGCTATTTTCAAAATCTGCAGAAATGAGATGTGGAAGAAGTATAGCATTTGTTCTCTCTATCTCCAGTGACAGATCTAGGATCAACAGGCAGACGCTACAAGTAGATACATTTTAATTTCATATGACTCTATATAAAATACTTAAATATGTTTTCTATAAGGTCACGTAGAAGTGGGCTTTCATTTTGTAATTTTAGTTAAAGTATGTATAATTGTGAGGACTAACACTGTTAATTTATAAATACTGACACTGATGAGTGACAGGCAGGTGAAAGCTGTAAGAATTGTGTGTTTGGTTAAGGTTTTGTTCGCCTACTCTTTTAAAAATTAAATGCAGTGATTCTTTCACAAGTTGTAATCTGTAGTAACAAATATGCATTTTCTATTTTGAAATTGATATAATGCAAACCCTATTTATAAAACGACTATGTATATTTTTAACATTTATTTATTTTAGGAGTTTTGTAAAAATTTGCAGAACCACGTATAGGAGCTCTGACAAATGAAACAAGATATACAAATAAAGCCTTAGAAGAAAGATCAAATAGTTGACAAGTGAGAGACTAACAGTGAACCTGGAGGAAAGAGTGGGAATTAGAAGAAGAGCAAACAGCTCTATGACTGTCTGTTAGAAGGAGTAGAGGAGAATAATCAATCACTGTAATCAAGGTGGATGGGCATAGCATAGAAAATGCTGTTAGAATGGTGTGCACTACATTGATCTTGGACAGTAGTACTATACTGTATACAGCCATTTAAATCATGGTCCCCAGTTATAGGCATAAGACTCAGGACGACAGCTAGCTTGTCCAATAACTTTGGGTCAATCAGAAAAAGGCACACACTGGGCGGATGTAGTTCTGTAGGTGAATTGCTTGGGGAATAAAATATAGGCTGGATTTTGGCTTTCATACATGGCCATCTGCTGAGCACCTTCATGCAGGGAATAGCTGTACCTATGGATATGAACAGTCTCCACATCATCTATTCATATTTTCTGAAACTCATGTTTGGAATTTTCTATCTAGACTCTAAGGTTTGGGTCACAGGGATGAGATTATTCATTTTGTTTGGAATGGAATGGAATATATCAAACTCCACACAAATGGCAAAGAAGAACTTTCAAAACTATCCAAATTTGAAATGCAAAGCGTATTAGGAGGAAGTTATTCCCCATAATTAAAAGTTTAAGCAAAGTTTTGGTTATAGGATGGAAGAAAATAGCCCAGTGACTACAACTAAGATTTAAGGTCCAAGTGGAATTAGGAGCAAAATTGGTGAAGCTGAGCTTGGGAACGTGGTTTGCAAACAGCAGCATGCATCAGAATCTCCTAAAGGTTACAAGTACATAGAGCTGGGCCCTGGTCCCAGAGTCTCTGATTTCATAGGAGTTCTAACAGGTCCCCAGGTAATATTGATGCTGCTAGGCCAGAGACCACATCTTGAGATTGGCTTAGAGAGTCAATTTGCAAACTTTAATGTAGGCGCAAATCAGCTGGAGATCTTGTTAAAATGCAGATTCTGATTCAGTGGGTCTGGGGTGGGGCCTGAGATTCTGCACTCCTGAGCAAGCATCCAGATACTGGCCCAGGGACCAGGCTTTGAGCATCAAGGGTCTAGAGTTGGTTTCAGTGGCAGATGCAGGGCTTGTAGTTGCATAACAAATTATTGCAGCTGTAGAGACCAGACAGTGTTGGGCAGGGAACGAGGTAGCTCACTCATTGACTCTGCAGATATGAGCAGAGCACCTACTCTGTCCCAGGTGCTGTTAAAGTGCTGGGACACTGCAGTGAACAAGACAAAGTCCTTGCTTTCATGGAATTCCCATTCCTGAGAAGCAAAATCATGTTCATAGTGCACTCTTCAATCTCTCAGAGGATTCTTTTTTTGGCTTCAATTTTTCATATCACAGCTTATCCTGAGGAAGGAGAAAGATAAAGGACTAGAGAAAAGTAGAATAACTCAAAGTACTTTTTTCTTCCATTTTATTTAAGAAGTCTGAACATTTCTTAGACTTGTAAATAAATTTTTTGAAAAGATGTTCATATATTTATACAGGCATATTCATTTATACTTCCTCCAAATAATTTCTAACAAAATATACATCAAGACACATTATAATGTTCTTGCCATATGGGGATATAGACAGAGGCATGACATGAATATGAACTTTTAAATTGGGATGGTTCAAAAATATGGATCAAGACAGTGTTTAGAGGGAGTAGACAGTATTTTAAGGGAGCCAAGGGTGATTTTCCACTGCCTTCTAGGTTCCTCCCAGGAAGTCTGGGAAAGCAGCAGACTAGGTGAGGCAGTGAAATGTAGTGGCCAAAAGCGTGGGTTCAAATCCTGTCTCCATCAGTTACAAATTGTGTGACCCTGGCAAGTTATTGAATGTCTTTGATACCTAGTATCTTCATCTTAAAAGGGCGGATAAAGTCTACCTTGCAAGTTGCTTGAGAGAATGAATGAAATGAATGTATGCATGACTCATGGTTAACTCTCAATCAATGGTAACTTGGTATCAGGCTGGACATAGACCAGGATGTCAGCATAGTTCAGGGCTCTTTTTGAGATACATGTAAGCAATTCTGAGGAGAAGATCTAGCCCAAGCTACGAATGTTCTCCTGGGCCAACTTTCCAGAAGGAGCCTGAGAACACAGCAGAAGAATTTTATCAAGAAAAAAAAAAGCACTAACTAGATAGTAAAGGGCTGAGTTAGACTGAGCAGGGGAAGATTCTATGGCTACGACGAGTGTAAATTCCCTCCTAAGATTAGAGTACTGAAATTTTACGACAGGTTCACCAGAACAGCTTTTGAATTTGTGATGCTTTTAAACATGCTTTAAGATGACAACACCCAAACTGGTGAAGTTGCAATAAAAGTTCTATATCATAACCTGCTGGTGGCAAATTGGTACTTTTAGGAAAGTAATTTGGCAGTATGAATTAGAAATTATGAAAATATTCATACTCTGTCACTTGATTGTTCTTCGTTTGGAAAGTTATTCTAAGGAAATAATCCGCAAGAAGGAAAACAAGGGAGATGATTGTTTTCATTACCTATATTGGAGAAGAAGAAAAACACAGAAAGCAGCTATATAATTCAAAGGATATTTATGTAACAATATAATCTAGTCATAATTGGGGCATATTAAAATTACTTGAAAACATAGCAGTTTAGGCCGGGTGATGTGGATCATGCTTGTAATCCCAGCACTTTGGGCAGCCAAGATGGGAAGATCACTTTAGCCCAGGAGTTTGGAGACTACCCTAGGCAACATGGCAAAACCCCCTCTTCACAAAAAAAATACAAAAATTAGCCAGGCATGGTGGTGTGTGCTTGTAGTCCCAGCTACTTGGGAGGTTGAGGTGGGAGGATCACCTGAGCTTGGGGAGGATGAGGCTGCAGTGAGCCATGATTGCACCACTATATTCCAGCCTGGCTAACAGGATAAGACTGTGTCTCAAAACAAAAACAATTTTAAAAAATCAGTTTTTTTTTTTTTTTTAAAACCAGTCATGTTCATTTGCTCACAGTTTTATGAGTCAGAAATTCAAAAAGGTTGGGAAGTTCTTACTTGGAGTCTGCCGTGGACTGCATTCAGATCTCTGTTGGGGCTGTAGTTCTCCAATGGCATGACTAGGCTTGTCATCTGAGATGGATCACTCACACGACAGGCAGCTGGTTTCAGCTGAAAGTTTAGCTGGGCTGTCATCCAGAGCACCTACACTCTGCCTCTCCAGCATAGCAGTCTCAGGATAATCAGATTTCTTTACAGGGTTTTTGTTTCTCCCAGAGGTAAAGTCCCAAGAACACCAGGTGGAAGCTTCCTAGCTTTTTCTGATCTGATCTTGAAAGTTATGCTGTGTCATGTCTCCTGTAATCTTCTGGTTAAAAGTGAGTCATTAATGCTGGCCCAAACTCAAGGGGAGGGGATACACGCTCCACCCATCAATGGGAGGAATGTCAGAGGAATTACAGACATGTTTTAAAATTGCTACAGTCTTATTTGCATTCCTTCCACGTGCAACATACCCTCTCCCTTATCAAGACCTCCTGAAGGCTCAACTATGACAGCATCAGGCTCAGGCTGGACGTTCAGGATCTCATCATCTCAGTCACGTCCAGGTGTAAATGCACCTGCTCAAGTTTCTGAAGACCTCAGGACTAAAGAGATCAAGGGTTGGAATAAATAAAATAGATACTCCTATTCAAAAAGGAAGGGATGGCAAGCACAGAGCAGTCACTAGTCCAGAGAAACTTGAAATTCAACTGAGTACCTGTCACCAGCTCTTGGTTCATGTCATCTAGTACTGTGGATTGTACTGATGTACTAAGTACTAAGTACATCAGTACTGATTCCCTAGTACTGATTTGTACTAATTATACTAGGGGACTGTTCATTAGTCCTGATTTGTACTGATTGTACTAGGGAATTCCTCTTAGGTTCTCGGCTCCTCCACCTGGGCTCCTGGTTTTTCCCTCTAAGTCATCCTTCCCTTTTCACGAAAAACAGCCTGTGAGTGCAGCTGGGTGGCTCTCTGATTTGGCTTCCTTCCCACAGAAGGTTGTGGATCAGAACCACTTTCATTTTGTGCTGCTTCTGTCTCTTTCCGACCAAGATGGTATTGCTTCTGCCAATATAATTCTCTTGAAATATTTGTCAGCTTTTATGAATCTTACTAGAGTCCCTTCATTGGACAAAGACCATAAAGGGTCTTTGGGACAGACTGTTCTCTATCTTTAATTCTCTATAAGGCTGCAATGTCCTTCAGAGCCTAGAAGATCTATGACTTAAGAGGGATGATCTACTACAAAGCATGATCTTAAGATCCTTAGACATTTTATCTAGCAGACCGGGTCTAGGAGATACCACTTTAAATCTTTCTGAAATCATAAAAAAAAGTGTTTTGAAGTTGCCCCTCTGGCTTTATTTTTACCCTTTGATGGTGTTTTCCTGAAAGAGCCCTGAGTTTGATCTTTTCCCTAAGGTCCTTTCTTACTTTAAGAATCCTTTGCTGATGGAAAATATTCTCTTGAGCCCTTTGTATTTCTTTCAAATTTCCCTTGAAAATAAAATAGTTGGTTTTTAAAGTTTATTTGTTTATTCTCTCTACTTTCATTTTGTCATAGGCAATTAGAAGAACCCAGATGGCATCTTAAACACTCTGCCTGGGAATTTTCTTAGCTAGATCATTGCGCTCCTTTAGTACATTTTCTATTTTCCACATTACTGCAGGTGATAGTTTTGCAAACTTTCCACCACTACATAACCACGGTCTCCTCTCCTTCAGCTTCTTGTAAATCTCCCTCACCTTCCTTTAAGCCCTTCCTGCACATTGCACTTCTCAAGGCCCATCAGATTTCAGTTTACATTCTAGTCCTTGCCTGCTGCCTAGCCTCAAAACCAATGGCATGTGGTTTAGATTTCTATTGTTGCAGATCCTCATTTCCAGATACCACAGTTCATTCTGGTTACTATTAACAGTGTGAAAATTTGTCTTTAAATGTAGTGGACTACAACAGCCATTTCATTTTGCTCATAATTTTGTGCATCAGAAATTTGAAAAGGGCTCAGCTGAGCAGTTCTCATTTGAGGTTACTCATGCAGTTGCAGTAAGATGTCAGCTGGGGCTGCAAACATCTGATGACTTGACCAGGCTGGATGTCCAAGATGGCTCACGTGTACGGTTAAGAGCCGGCGCTGCTGTCAGCTGTGAGCTCAGCTAGGCTATCTTCGGTGTCTACATGTGGGCTTTCCAGCACAGCGCTCTCAGGATACTTGGCCTTCTTCCATGGTGCTGGTTTCCCCTGGAGCTAACATCCCAAAAGAACCAGGCAGAAGTTGTATGGTCTTTTCTGACTCAGTTTTGAAAGTTAAAAACAGTGTCACATCTGCTGCATTCTATTGGTTATAAGGTGCTTGCTAAGTCATCCCAGATTCATGGGTAGGGGACATAGATACCACCCCTCCATGAGATGAGTGACAAACAATTTGCAGGTGTGTTTTAAAACTGCCATGCAACATACTAAATTCTCTAAGGTTAGGGATAAAAAGCAGAATATATAATTGTGTATGCCCTGGGATTGAAAGCAGTATCCAGGAATGGACACATGGAAAACATTGGAAAGAAATGCAAAAAATATTGCATTTTTTCATTACTGTAGATATTTTTTCCCATTTATTTTATAGTAGGAAAGAAAGAATGAATGAAAGAAAAGAAAACCTATTTGTAAGTGATTCGATGCTTTTTCTTTATAACCTCTGCTCCATTTATCTTATAGTTTATCTTTGGGATAACGATGAGAATCACTTTAAGTTGGGTTTGAGGGTGAGAGGGAGCATTGAGAACATGACCAGTTGCATACGAAGGTAGCCCTGGCTGTGGTGAAGACGGATTGAGTGGTAATGCACAGGGCTACTATGTGACACTTCAAGGACTAATTAGGGCCAGGAAGAAGCCCAAAAGTGTTATCTCTTATGTGCAGGATCAAGACACCCAAGTAGGTTCACACATTTCATGGCCATCAAATTATGTTTACCCCATGAAAAAAGTTAACGAGACAGAGGTCAAATGTTGAAACTGAAAAGTGGTACAGATCTGTCCAAACAGAATGTTTTTGCATTCAGTCACTCAAGCAATGTGGAATTAAAAGCCATGTGTTATTACTAGATGCTCTACACTACACACCCAGACTTCTCTCCACCTGCTGATGTCCAGAGAACTTTCTTAACCTGGTTTTGCTCACACAGCAGGACCTGGATCCCAGTACAGATCCAGAGGCCTGTTATGGACTGAATTATGTTCCCCCAAAATGTGTATCTTGAAACCTGAAGCCCCAGTGTAACTGCCTTCGAAAATAAGACCTTTAAAGAGGTAATTATGGTTAAATACGGTCATAAGGGTGAGGCCCTAATCTAACAGGATTGGTGTCCTTTTAAGAAGACAGACACCAAATATCTCTCCTCTTTCTCTCAGTGCATGCACATTGGAGGCCATGTGAAGTTACAGAGAGAAGGCAGCCCTCTGCAAGCTGCAGGGAGAGGCTGCAGGAGTGGTCAATCCTGCCGACACTTTGACCTTGGACTTCCAGCTCTCTCAACAGTGCTCAAACACGTTTCTGTTCTTTAAGTCACTGAGACTGTGGTACTTTGTTATGGCAGCCCTAGAAAACTAATACAAAGTCCTTCAAGCTGATTCGTGGCATCCTTTCGGCAGGCCCTGATCATTTATTGAGCATTTCTTTACTTTCTAGCACAATAAGATGATCTGTGTCATTTAGTACCTTTTCTGCCTGTGGTAGGCTGCATGATGGCCCCCCAAAGAGGTCCACATAGGAA
This sequence comes from Mandrillus leucophaeus, assembly GCF_000951045.1. Lineage (NCBI taxonomy): Eukaryota > Metazoa > Chordata > Mammalia > Primates > Cercopithecidae > Mandrillus > Mandrillus leucophaeus. Next base: position 208,225 of record NW_012104176.1, on the reverse strand, counting down.
TTCCCTGCACCTGTGAATAAGTTACCTTAAAGGTGTTTGGCCCAGTGCATATGCTACCATGTAAAATTAGTTTCCATGAGTAGCAAGAAAAAATTTTTGGAAAATCACATTTGTCACTTGGCCTAATGAGAGAAATATTGAGAAGAAATTTAATGGAAATTTAAGAAAATAAAAGGCTGTCTGGGGATGAGAATGGTTTGCTTCTTACCTTCTCTGCACAGCAGAGATACACGGAAATGGTTTAGAGTTGCCATAGGATGGACTTGAAGTGGGTGGTAAGGAAATTCCAATGTGTCTACATCAGGTGCAGTGCCAGGGGCTGAGAAAAAGACAAAGATGCTTAAGATATGGCCCCTGTCCTCAAAAGATTCAATCTGGGGATATTTTCTCACCTACATGGGAAACCAAAGAGATTACCTAGACTACATAAGGGCATTTTGTAGTGCTAGCAAGTAAATCAGAAGACTGATGTACTGATTCAGCTGATGTGTAGATTTTAAGGACAGAAGGAAGAAATATAGCAATGACAAATTTGATTGGAAAAGATCAGCTGGGACAATCATACGCATCCCAAATGGAGCTTTATCACAATGGAACGATGCCTGATAGAAAAGAAACAACAGAACGTGGCAGATCAAGGTGTTGTGAAAACACAGAACTGGTTGTAGCCACTGCACCTGTGTTTGCTGATCTTAAACAGCTGTGTGTGGATAATGTTAGCAGGAACAGAGCAATTGAGGAACACGAGAACGTTAGTGCTGTGATTGAAGCCACCTGTCCTGGCATCACAGGTAAGATGGTGAGAAAGTTAACTGGGAAATTTCAAAAGCGTTCCACTGATATATCCTCTTCTAAGCTTTTCGGTATTGGCTTCCGTTTCATATGAAATCCAGTAAAGCTCTTCAAACTTGCCTTCATGCCTAACTCAAACGCTCTGTATGCCTTTCATACTTTTGCAACTTGTTGATGATTAAAGACTTTAAAGAACTCTCCTCATCCCCATGAGAAAAGTGCTTTTTGTAGTGGTTAAAAGCGTGGATTTTGGAGTGATCATCCGGGTACAAGGCCTGAGAAGCTTTACAGGCTGTGTGAGTTTAGTTGAGTTATTAAACGTTTCTGGGCTTCTGTTTCTCTTCCACAAAATGGAAATAATAATATCACATCCTTGTGGTAAATGAGAATTGAAGATTATTCTATACCTGGTTGACTCCAGGTCTGACTCTTTGCAAAATGTCTGAACTCTTGAAGAGAGACTGATGAGTTTGGTGTTACTTTACTTTGACCAAGCTCTTGGTCTTGGGCCTAGATGTAGGTGAGAAAAACACTTCCTCTTTTTGGAGCTTGGCCGGGACTCTAAGGTGTGGAGACATCTGCGGTGCTTCTGACAGTTGCTCAGGGAAGCCCAGCCCAGACCCAAAGTGGCCATCAGGATGCAATCTAGGAAACTGACCTGTAAAAATGTGGGGATAGGCCCGGGTCCATCAGATCTGTGAGTTTTTATCTAACTTTTACTTTCCTGCCATTATTCCTATACCTAGGCTAGTTCTCAATAAGAATGACGCCCTGGCCTCTGATTTGCTATGGCAAACAAGCAGGTGGGCCTGCCCACGTGTGAGATGAAGTGGACACAAGGAGGTAGCAATCCCTTCCTGAGGTCAGGCTGGAGGTAGCAGTGAGGCCACCAGAAGAGGATCATTGGTGGCAGAGGCACCACATGGTGGTATGGTGAAGAGACCCAAGTGACAGAACACAAGAGTCTGCCTGAGTACCTGAGAGAGATGCCCAAAACCCTGAAATAGCTGCAATTCCCTGGATACAATGATGGGATATTTTCTGCTAACTATGTGGGCAGGACCATAGATGTAGTCCTTGGGTTACTAGCCCAAAACCTTCATTTAACAGAACACACAGTCAGTGGGGATGGTCACACTGTATTTAACCACCACTGTGTCGTCAAAGACCAGTCCAAAAGGATGTAGCTGGTCCTGGTGCTGAAGCTTACAATCATTTATGGAAGAAAGCAAATCCTATTGCTGGTGACATGGAAGATCTCCAAAGTCCCTTTATAAAGGAGAGAAGGGGTATTTGGGTTTTCCATCATTTTCCCAACAAACTATAATTTCTATCTATTGAGACTGACAGAACTTTTGCCACCAGTCTTACTGAATTCTGGGTTTTGTTACTGGCTTTTTCGTTGGTTTGTTTGTTTTGTTTTATTTTTGTTTTCAAAAAAGAGTGAATCAGATTTTCTGGATGTCCCACTGTGCCAGGAATTAACCCTTTAGTTTCTGGATCCTGGAGAAGTTTATGAGGTTCCAGAAGAGGGGCTGGATAGCTGACAGTGGGGAAGCAAACAGAGAGCTTCAGTCAATGTCTATTTACCAGGTTGTATGAAAATATTCCAATGTTTTAACAACCGGAGCATCTGGGACTGGTGCACACTGGTCCTGCCTACACAACCAGGACCACACACAGCAGAATTGTTCTCACACCCGTGTCATTCCTGAGAGGTTTTACATAGAAAACTGAGACTCTGCTGAACTTTAGCAGGGAACAGGATAGGAGCACAACACTGCACTGGTTCAGGCTGTCTCTAATGGTTGGATAGCTCTTCTCACGTACCCCTTGTGTAAGCAGAGAAGCCATGTGGGAGAGACCCCATGTTATTCCCCCTTGCTCTTGAGTCTCTAAAACAAGGCAGATCCACATGTCATAGCTCCTGTTTTAGGGCTGCGATCTGCCAAAAGGTTGACTTACCTTTAACGAACTCTTCTGCTTCTGGGCCTGCATGAATGCTAGTCAATTCATAGCTGGCAAAATGAAGCTATTTCCATGACCACAAAAACCCATTCAGGGTCCCCACAAACTCAGCCCACACCCTCCTATTCCAAATCAATGAGGCTGACTCAATTTCCTGCTGACTCACGGCAGTCCCAGCTTTACCAGTCAGCTGGTTCCCCAGGTTAAAAGTGGCTCCAGGCAGAACCCAAGATCCCTGGGAACCAGAGTGCTGCATGTGGCCACTGCAAGAGGCTTAGCATGAGTCCTCCGACCCCCTGCTGTTTCCACATGGCCTGGGCCTTCTCACTGGACTGAATATTTCACGTGTGCACTCTGAACCTGGAGCCTGAACAAGGGTAGAGGATGCAAGGCCAGCTGGACGTGTAGAACTGAGATTGTTGCTTAGCCAAAGGCCTCCAAGTTCTCACCTGTTACCTGAGATGAAACACCTCAGGAAATCCAGACAACCTGATGGCCAGCTGCTTATAAAAAGCAATTCTAAATACACTTTCCAATCATTTATAGAAGAAAGCAAATCCTATTGCTGGTGACATGGAAAGTCTCCAAAGCTCTTTTATAAAGGAGAGAAGGGATAATTTGGTTGTCCAGGATTTTCCCAATAAATCATGGACTCCTTCCTATTGAGGTCAACAGAACTCTTGCCACCAATCTTTGTGAGTTCTGGGTTTGGACACTGAGGTTCTTTCAAGAGGACAGAAAGAATCAGATTTTCTTAAGAGGATATATTCATGACTTAAAATGAATCTCTTTGCACATTTTACAACACTCGCTACCACTGACAAAAAAGTTGATAATCTTCTAATAAAAACATCCAATTCAGAGATAATGAAAACTGGAAAAAAAACACTATATCTTCTCATAATCCTTAATTTTAATAAAATCTATGGGCTCTGGGAACAGAGCTTACAAATGACAGGTGAAAGCTTCATCTTGGGGAAGCCGCAGGAGAATTTCAGAGAGAATCTGTTTGTAACCAAACAAGAGAAGCACAACTTCAAATAACCACCCAACTTCTGTCTTCACTCGCTAAACATGAGGTTTTTGAGTGTTTCCAAACAATTTAAATTGTGATAGTTAATTTTATGTGCTGACTTGGTGGGGCCATGGTGCTCGATATGCGGTCAAACATTATTCTGGCTTTCTGCCTGGGGATGCTGCTGAGGAAGCATCACCAAAGTCTCTCTTCCCACGGGCATCGTGTGTAAGCCAGTCTCCTAAAGAGCCTGAACAGGTGCAGAAGCTCTACATCAGGAGCTTGAGCTATGAAACAACTGATGAGAGTCTGACGAGCCATTTTGAGCAGTGGGGAAGGCTCACTCTCACAGACCGTGTGGTCTGACAGATCCAGATACCGAGAGCTCCAGGGGCTTTGGGTTCGTCACCAATGCCACTGTGGAGGAGGTGGAGGCAGCCCTGAATGCAAGGCCACACAAGGTGAATGAAAGAGCTGTGAAATCAAAGAGAGCTGTCTCAAGAGAAGATTCTCAAAGAGCAGGTGTCCACTTCACTGTGAAAAAGGTGTTTGTTGGTGGCATGAAAGAAGACACTGAAGAACATCACCAAAGAGATGATTTCAGACAGTTTGGGAAAACTGAAGTGATTGAAATCATAACTGAATGAGGCAGTAGCAAGAAAAGGGGCTTTGCTTTTGTAAGTTTTGAAGACCATGACTCCAAGAATAAGATTGTCATTTGGAAATGCCATCCTGTGAATGGCTGCAACTGTGAAGTTAGGAAAGCCCTGTCACACAAGAGATGGCTAGTGCTTCATCTAGCCAAAGAGGTCAAAATTGTTCTGGAAACTTTGGTGGTGGTCATAGAGGTGGTTTTGGAGGGAATGACAACTTCAGTCATAGAGGAAACCTCAGTGGTTGTGGTGGCTTTGGTGGCACCCATGGTGGTGGTGGATGTGGTGGCAGTGGCGATGGCTCTAAGGAATTTGGTAATGATGAAAGCAATTTTGGAGGCAGTGGAAACTACAATGATTTTGGCAATTAAAACAATCGGTCTTCACATTTTGAATCCATGAAGGGAGGAAACTTTGGAGGCAGAAGCTCTGGCCCCTGTGATCATGGAGGCCAATACTTTGCCAAACCATGATACCAAGGTTTCAGTAGCAGCAGTAGCTATGGCAGTGGGGGAAGATTTTAATTACTGCCAGGAAACAAAGCTCGGCAGGAGAGCAAGCCAGAGAAGTGACAGGGAAGCTACAGGTTGCAACAGATTTGTGAACTCAGCCAAGCACAGTGGTGGCAGGGCCTAGCTGCCACAAAGAAGATATGTGTTAGACAGTACTCATGTGTATGGGCAAAAAACTCAAGGACTGTATTTGTAATTAATTGCATAATAGGTTATTTTAGTTTCTGTTCTGTGGAAAGCATAAAGCATTCCCACAAAAAGCATTAAATGTAGACTTTTTTCTTGCACGCATGCTGTTAGTTCCTAAATGTAACAGTCTGATCATGATGCCGAATAAATATGTCTTTTTAAAACAAACACACAAAGAAACAAAACATTATTCTGGGTATTTCTGTGAGAGTGTTTTTCTATGAGATTAACATTGAAATCAGGAGACTTTGAGTAAAGCAGATTTCCATCCATAAAATGGGTGGGCTTTATCTAATCAGTTGAAGGTCCAAATAGAACTGACTTCCCTGAACAAGAGAGAATTCAGCAGCAGCAGTCTTTAAGATGGAAGTGCAATATCAGCTCTTCCCTGGGTCCCCACCTGATGGCCTCAGGACTTGAACTGTAGTATTAATTCTTCCTGCCTCCAGGTCTCCTGCCTCCTAGCCCACCCTGCAGAGTTTGGACTTTCCAGCCTCCATAATCATGTAAGCCAATTACAATTATACGTACCATATACAATTTACATATGTATGTGTGTATGTAAATTGTAATATATGTATGTACATATATACATACATGTAAATTGTATATGTGTGTATACAATTATTTATGTGTGTGTGTATATATATACACACACACACAAACACACACACACATTCTACTGGTTCTATTTCTCCAAAGAATCCTGACAAATGTGTTTCCATACTTCCCTAATTTGATTCCTTTCTTACATTCTCTTCCCAACCTTGGTTGAACAGTGGAATCACCTGGGTAGCTTTAAAAAATACAGATACAGCTGGGCACAGTGGCTTACACCTGTAATCCCAGCACTTTGGGAGGCCGAGGCAGGCAGATCACCTGAGGTCGGGAGTTCGAGACCAGGTTGACCAATATGGAGAAACCATGTCTCTACTAAAAATACAAAATTAGCTGAGCATGGTGGTGCATGCCTGTAATCCCAGCTACTTGGGAGGCTGAGGCAGGAGAATCTCTTGAACCTGGGAGGCGGAGGTTGCGGTGAGCCAAGATTGTGCCATTGCCCTCCAGCCTGGGCAACAAGAGCAAAACTCCATCTCAGAAAACTAACAAACAAAAAAAGAACAAAAAAACCCCAGATGCCTGAGTCTCCATTTTCAGACAGTCCAGTTTGATTAATCTGGACTGTGGCCTAGGTACTAAGATTTTAAAAGCTTCCCAGATGATTCTAAAGTACAGACGACCTCAAACTTACGTTGTTTTGACTTACAGTTTTTTGATTTTACGATGGGTTTATTGAGCTGTCATTCCATTGTAAATTGAGGACCATCTGAGTTACAATGGTTCAACTTACAGTATTTTGACTTTACCATGGGTTTATAAGAATGTAACCTGATGCATTTTGACCTACTATATTTTCAATTTATATTGTGTTTACTGGGACATAACCCCTCATAAGTTGAGGAGCATCTGTAAAAGCACAGTTGAGAAACATTGTCTTAGAGTTCCTTGGTTTAAAAAAATCTAAATAAGAACTGAGCTAAAGCTCTTCAACTATCCTATTTCCTAATCAGCTGTTGAATTCCTTTGCTGTGAATCTTACCTTTATGAGACTCTAGAACAGAATCACAAAGTCCTAGGAACAGGTACTTTTCCCCCACCAACCTACTTATGAAAGTTCTTTAGATTACTAACTGTGAACCATGCTACTTTGTATTTACAGAAATTCCTATCTTTCAAAGAAAAGCATGCTTTTCAATTTCATTTCAAAGTTTTATGACAACGTTTTGACGTTGGCAAGTGGCTAGTTAGTTTGCATCCATTTTATTTGCAAGGAAGCTGGGGCAAAAATGATTATTTCTTTGCATGGAATTCTTCCTATCAGTCATAGCTGTCCAATGAAGTAATAAATTGCCTTTTAAGATCTTCCTCCCATGGTGATTCTTATGAAGTCATGGAACCATGCCTACTTCTATATTTGCACATGAGCAAAGTGACATGCACACAAGGTTATCCATTAAAGCCTGGTTTGTGGAAGTAAAAGACTGGAAACAACCTAAGTGTCTGCCATCAGGGACAAGTTAAAAAATTATAGCACTTCCAAAAATGGTGTGCTATGCACACATAAAGGAGAATGAGGCAGTTCTTCATGCTCTGATATAGGATGATCCGGTACAGTGCTACAGCCAGTTTGGACCAGTTCACGAGGGCAGGTTGTTAGCATCTCTTCTTAATTTTGCAGTCAGCGACAACTTGAAATTTGCCATGGTGGGAGTTACACTATGAAAATCTATCAATGGTATGAATCAGAGCATAGCTCACCCCATAAGAGCCAGTTGTTAAATATTTACTAGCACGCCACTGAAAAGATCTCTAAGACCCACTTTAACGTGAATAAAGCAAGGTGTTGCGCAATCTGCATTGTATGTGAGCAACTGGGTAAAAATAGGGGAAATTATTGTGCGTTAAAAAACCTCTAGATGCTTTAAAACTTAAACATAGAATTACTGTATGTATTCCCAAGAGAAGTGGAAACATATGTCCACACAGAAACATGAAAACAAATGTTTGTAGCAGCATTATTTATATGAACCAATAGGTAAAAACAACCTAACTGTCCATCAGCGGATGAATGAATACATTCACGGTGGTATGGACATACACTAGAATAATATTCAGCCATGAAAAGCAACGAAGTATTGATGAATGCTACAACTTGGATGAACCTCAAAAACATTATGCTAAGTGAAAGAAGCCAGACACAAAAGGTCACATATTGTATGATTCCTTTTAAATGATATAGACAGATATAGTCAAATACATAGAGACAGAAACAGATTAGTGGTTAACAGGGGATGGAGGAAAGGGAATGAGGAATGATTATTTAATGGGTAATTTTTGTGTGTGTGTTTCTGGAGTGACGAAAAAGTTTTGAAACTAAAGAGTGGTGGTGGTTGCACACCATTATGCACACATTACATGCCACTGAATTGTACACTTTAAAATGGCTAATTGTGTGTTGTATAAATTTTGCTTCAATTAAGAAAACAAAAACAGGCCAGGTGTGGTGGCTCACGCCTACAATCCCAAACTTTGGAAGGACAGGAAGGCAGATCGCTTGAGCACAGGAGTTCGAGACCAGCCTGGGCAACATGGTGAAACCCCATCTCTACCAAAAATACAAAAAATTAGCTGGACCTGGTGGTGTGCACCTG
>NW_012104176.1:190187-199374 GCF_000951045.1 Mandrillus leucophaeus | reverse complement strand
ACAATTAATTTAGAATTTACAAACTGAAAGCACTAGCTTTCCAGAGACTCTCACTGGTTGGTTTTCCATCACCATATCCCATCAGGTGGGAGTATCTCTCCCAGGCAGCACTTGGACACCTGTATTTACTCTGCCCTGCGAATGCAGGATGCAGAGTAATGCTGGGGGTACTTAGTCGTAGAGTGGGTGAGGTGGATCTGGGAACAGCCATATGGCCTTGGGTTAGGCACATAACCTGTCTGAACACGAGTTTTCTCTTCTGTAAAATGGAGATGATCGGGTCCACCTCTCTGAAATGGTATGACAAAGGTATGGAGAATTAAGATAACACATGCGTGTGCCCAACACACTGTAGGCACTGAGCAATGCTGATATCCTTTCCTGGGAAGGGGGATTCTGCCTGCTCAGGAGATTCTCCCTGATGACTCCTGAAGATTTCCTCAGCCTGCTTTGTTCAACTGGCCCAGCACTAGCATAACCTTGTTCCTGTGTCTTTACAAGCCCTTCATTTCTTCTGTTTTATAAACCAAGACTGTATCATTGAAGTGGAGAGTCAATAAAAAAGTAAGAGAAATAGATTCTTAAGGGTAACTAGAGCTGTGATTTATTGAATGCTTACCTTGGGCCTCATATTTTAAATGCATTATTTCTAACACTTAGAACAACCCTAGAAGCAATATATTTCAATCATCATTTATAGGGACAGAGAGAGCTTAAGGAACCTGCTCACCATTACTTTGTGCTAGAGCAGCGATTTGAACCCAGGACTGCCTGGCTTTCCATTCTATCATATTTCATCATGGAACCCGGCTTGCAAATTGCCAAAGTCAAGACTAGTGGACTGTGTGGACCTAAAACAATCGTAGAATCTAGATGAAAGGTGGAAGGGGCCCAAAAAATTATTGAGTCTAACCCTCACCTCATAAGAAAGCTCTACTTCAACATCCTGACTCTTTGATGGAAAGCTCATCACCTCATGTGACAGCCCATTCCATTTTTAGACAACTCTAATTACTAGAAAGACTCATAATGTGCTATTTGCCAGTCAGATTCACCTGCTATTTTCATTACAACTTCATACACCCTGATGAGGCCATTATTAAGACATCCTTGGCTGAAATCCTGAACTCCATTACCTCCTGGACTTGCAATAAGGCCCCTAACACCATTGCCAAATAAAGTTACTCCAGAACATCAGCGATGCAGACAAAGTCATGAGAGGGATGTTGATTGCAACTTCAAATGAGTGTGGGATAGGTGATTATCTCTTTCTAAGGAAAGTTTATGTTGGGTGGGATGTATTGTCACTCGGGACAATATATAAGTACAGCATATATTGCAGAAGTTTAAAATAATCAGAGTCGTGTGCATGCAACACAATTCCTTGGTTAATTAAAATGCTTGCAAAAAGCAATGAAAGCTGATTTTTGTGTTTCTTCTTCCTGGTTTTCAGCTTCTCTGGCAGTTTTCTGTTGAGTGAAGGACAGTCAGGTCTAAATGATGAAATATGAGCTCATGTTGCTAGCTTCCCACACCATGAACTTACGGTAAGATCTAACAACTAATAATGGAGATTAAAAATGGATAAGAACTAAAAAGGGGGAATCCAAGGTCCTCTAAGTGTGTGAGTCGTGCTCATCTGGTTCTCTGCAGGGGAAGCAGAATATGTTTACGTGATTGTGTGAACTGCAGGAAACTAAAAGATGCCGGGGTCAGAAGAGTAAAATGTGGCTCCACTGGGACTTCAGGTGGCAAATAGGATTGAGAATCTTAACTTTAATGAAGACAACAAAAACCACATAATTAACACACACTGTTAACACCTCATTAGTCTCCTGGGGCTTAAATTATGCTAAAAATAATCCACACATTTTGTTTAAATAAGGCGCTGTTACAGGTGGTCACGAAGGCTTCCTTCATAGCAGAATGAGGCCATTTTTCCACATTTTTTTCAGACGCTTTAAAGTAGGTCTTATCTTCATTCCAAGGAAAGGATTATTAAAAACATATGTGGAGCTGCAGAGAGGAAATGAGCGTATTAGTTAGAGTCTCTCTGGCTCTGAGCCTGACTCCAAAATCTTACACAACCCCATTTCTCAATCCAGACCCTCAACATCAGGATTGTCTCACAAATGATGTGCCGTGGGGCATTGGTGCTGGCTACACATCAAGCTGCGAAATAGCCAAGTTTGGTCTGGTGCCTTTTGTTCTCTTCTTTTTCGCACTGTAAACATTCAAACTCCTCTGACATGTTTATACATTCACTGTTGCCTCATCTGGGTTTGACCTGTGACTACTTCGACCCACAGAATTTGGAGAAAGTGATGTTTCTGGGTTTCTGAGCTCAGGCATTGCAAAGACCTGAAATCTTTGGCCATGCCTTGAGCCACCATGGAGGAAGTCCAATTTCCCCTGCTGTAGAGCCAGGCCACAGGGAGAGGCCTTGGAGGATGAGCCATGGCCTGGAGACAGGCCACACGGCCTCTAAGCACCTGAGGCCTAGACATTCGGCCTGGTGGCGCCCCAGCTGCCAAATGGCTACAACTGCAAGAAAGAACTTAAGCGAGGCCTGTAGAGGAACTGCCATCCCATCCCTAGATAACCCACAGAATCATGAGATATGATAAAATGATTGTTGTTTTAAGCCACTAAATTTGGGGTGGATGTTGCAAAACAATAAATAACCAAAATGCCTCTTTGCATTATCCCTGTTAGGATGCCCCTTTCACCCACCCTTGACCACTGGTTATGAACTGAAGGTTTGTGTCTCCCCAAAATTCATATGTTGAAGCTCTAAACCCCAGTGGATGGTATTTTGGGTTGGGGCCTTTGGAAGGTAATTAGGTTTAGATGAGGTCATAAGGGTGGGGGCCCCCATGATGGGACAAATGTCCTTACAAGAAGAGGAAGAGAAACCAGAGCTCGCTCTCTTCACCATATATGAACATAGCAAGAAGGCAGCTGTCTGCAAGCCAGGAAGAGAGCCCTCACCAGGAACCAAATCTGTGGACACCTTGATCTTGGATTTCCTCCAGAATTGTGAGAATCAAATGTCTCTGGTCTACGTCACCCGGTGGCATTTTGTTACAGCAGCCCAAGCTGACTAAGAAACCATCTATCTGTGTATTTCCAAGATATCTCCCAGCATCTTTAGGAAAATCATCCATGTGTGTTCATGCGTATTCATGGAAGAAAGTCTCCCTCTGTTTCTTAGAAAAATTTCATATTCACTATGATGCTTAGAGATGAGACTCCTGACTTCCCTGTGCAAGCCAAAAGAAAAATATTAAATTTTTCCATTACTTTCTTGCTCTTGTTTTCTCTCTGTATAAAAATAGGAACTCCACCTATTCTCCACCATGGAGTTAAACAGCAAAACCCTGTGCTTGTGGGCTAGTGGTGCTGGTTGGGGGAAGGACGAGAGGCATTGCTTGATTATGCTGCACTGAGCATCTCCCTAAGTTTTAGAGAGTCAGTGATGGCTCTGAAAAGGGGACTTCTTTTTCAAGCAAAAAGCTTTGCATTTCTGTCAAAAATCGGGGTAGATAACAAAACTACTTCTACTTTTGTAGTGAAGGTCACAGCTTGCTCATAACAGAGAGTGACATAAAGCATCTGTGCAGCCCTGAAGGAGAGAAAGAAAAACAAAGCATTTTGAGACCACATTGAAGGACCGTTTACATAGACCTGCTCTATAGCCTTGGCACAGCAAAGTTAAAGTGCTAGAAGTATTGTTGACAAGACTGTACTTTGACTGAATTTAGAAATGTTGGATTGAATCAATAAAAGGATGGATAGATGATGATGATGGGCAGAGAGAGTATAATTTATCCACCAGCTCTGCTAGAGGGAAACCACTGGGTATCATTGTGGGACCTGAAGACCTGTGAATGGCTCAGAACCAAGATGATGAAAGATGAATATTCAGGCAGAAAAATTTCCCTGTGCTGAACCCAGTTAAGAGTTACATCACTCCCTCCAGGTAAGGATTATATGAGACCTTATTGTTGTCATTGCTTGTAGTTTGGAGCCTCTTTATTCGTGCCCAAGTTAACTGTAAGCAGTTAATTCCATGAAATGAGTTTGGTCCTTCCCAACTAATTTTCTTGCTTTCTTTATAAAATCCCAAATTAAAGAATGTCCGTAGTTCCTTAAGAACTAAAGGTAAATATCTGAACCAGTGTGGCGGGTATTGCTGGTTGCCTAGCCAATAAAATCCTTTATTCCTTCATAGTAAGGAAAATTTGATTTTGCTAGGGTAGCAATATGTTCAATGAAAGACCACTTACTCTGCCAGACTCCTGTGCCCCTAGGGATGCCCTGTGCCACATTTCTGACTGTGAGACATAAATTGAAATTGTCTGGGAAATAGGGTGTTGCCACTTCCCTTTTCCTTCTTCCCACCTGAAGGAAGGTGCCAAATCTGGAGGTGTATAAGCCACCTTGCAGCCTTGAGGCAACATTCATGGGTCAGAAGCCCGCACACTGACAATGATGGGAAGCAAAGATGGGAAAATTGCAAGCCCTGTAGGTAACATGGAGCCACCCTACCAGCTCTGGACTTTTTGTTCCGTGCCACAAATGCCTAAGTGTTCCAGCAAGTTTTTGTCATACTTTCCTTATTTGTAGCCAAAAACATTCCTGCAAATCCACTAGCAAAGCTAAAGTGCCAGAAGTATTGTTGACAAGACTGTACTTCGACTGGATTTAGAAATGTTAGATTGAATGAATAAATGAATGGATGGGTGATGATGATGGGCACACTGTATTAGTTTGGACTGTAAGAAAAGAAAGTCTTGGCTTACACTAACTTACACAACAGACTCCCAGAGTGGGAAGTCCAGAGGTTAAAAAAGAGGCAGATGCAGAGCCATCAGGGCCTCAAGGTCCCAGATCATTCCATCTCACTGCTTGGCCATCCTCAAGGAATACCATGTGCTGATTGAACAAGATTAATCAGGAACTTTCTTGGCGACCCCCTGCATTTTTTGCAGATTTCTATACCTGAACAAAACAGATCCCTGATAGAAAAGAAAAGCAGGGATCAACAGTCACAGGAAACCATCAGTGTCTACTACCCACATGTTATATAAATACTTTGCAAAATGTGCAAAGTCCCAAAACACAAAATGATGGTGAGGATGATGCCAGCCTACCATCAGCATTGGTTTGGACACTTTCTGGCTGCCATTTGGAAAAGGGGAGTTTAGTTTCTTTCCATTCAGTTGACATTTATGGCTTCTAAATGAATGGTCTAATTCATTCATCCAATTTGACTGGTCTCATAACAGGAAGCAATTAAAGTTTCCAAGTGACCAACTAGCCTGCTTGTAAAAACTGAATACTTGAAAAAACAAACAATTTCATCCTTCTGGCCCTACCAACTAAGGCACCTTCAGTGTACAAAAGGGTGGTGCCAAAATGAACTCAAACTCTGTATAAATGGAAAAAAAGAGATTCCAAAGTCTGTTTAACAACAAGACCAAGTCACAGATTCTTAGTAGGAATAGTTTCTTTCCCTGCCTTTGTGGATGGAGCTAATGTTCTTTCTTTAGAACTGGTGCCTCACTGGGAATAGATGTGAAAACTGCGTAGCAGGATCATGCAATGCGTAGGCAGCTTCACAGGAGTGAATCTCCCCCCCAGAACACTAAGCTGCTTGTGCGTAATCCACCATTGTATTGCAAACATAGGCACAGGAAGAATAATCTGTAGTGCCAGAGAAACCACTTGTCAGACATACAAAACTAGGACAAAACAGAGCAGCACCTGTATTTTTCTTTGTGAAACAGTGTCTTTTCCTTTCTCCCCATGCGGTTCTGGTGGTGCTGATCCTACTTCTGGCTAACAGAGTAAGCCTATGATGAAATACTGTATTCCATCCTCAGCAACACAGTGATTGGTTCAGATACGGAAACAGGACTCACCGGGCAATTTTGTTGGAACTATTAGAAGTTTTAGAGCTATGAAAATAGAAGATCCTGGATTTTTCAGTTTATATGAGCCAGTAAAATTCCTTCTCACTGAAATTGGCATGAATTGCATTTCTGTCACTTGCAGCTTAAGGAAATCTAGCTAACACAGAAACAAAAGGAACCAGTGTCTTGAGTCCTAAAAAGAAGAAACAGAAATCCATGACAATATAAAGAAATTGATTCTACATTCACAAGTCTTTCTACTTCCACCCTGATACCTTTGTGTTCTCCAGTTCAATTTATAAAATGAAGAACCTCAAAAAAACTTCAAAAGGTTTAATCCTCAAAAAACAGGTAATAAAATTACAGAATTCAATGATTGCTACATGCCAAGCACTTAGTTGGTTTCCTTACATAATTATCTCATTTAATCCTCAAAAAAAAATCTTCACAAAATCCTACCTTGTTTTTACAGGTGGGGACAGTGAGGCTTGGAGTGGATCAGTGCTGTGTGGGAACTGTCAATTTAGTTAGCCTGAGGTCAGGAGCATGCTCTCCCAGGAGACCTCAGAGGAGGGTCTCAACAGGACAACTGTCCCACCAATGAATAAGAAAGCTTTCTCTTTTTACTCTCCAGGGCTTACTCATTAGAGTTCTGACTTCAAACTTTGCAAGACTAAATCTGAAGGACCAACAACATAATACAACATTTTATTTGGATGACCTTGCCTTGAAAGGATTTGAACTTGAGGTCATCCTCATGCCAATGAGGTCAGCCCAAGAGTTGCCAACCTTCTTACTTTGCTAATGCTTACAAGATGCCTGTGCTTTTCAAATTTATTAAGAGATAATTTATAAGCAATAAAATGCATGCTCTTTGACATGTAAACACTCATGTAAGCATCCCACATTCAAGATATAGGACACTTTCATCGCTCCAGAGAAATTTCTCATGCCCCTTTGCAGCTAATTCCAACATACACACGCACGCGCACACACACGCACACACACACACACACACATACACACACATACTCTCTCTCTCTCTCTTTTTCTCTTTCTCTGCCTCTCTCAATGTTCCTCTGCCTCCATCCCAGGAAGCCATTGTTCCAATTTCCACGACAATAGGATTAGGTTACCTATTCTAGCACTTCATATGAATGGAATCACACAGCATATACCAATCTGCATCTTGCTGCTTTCACTTAGACTAATATTTCTGAGATTCCTTCATGTTACTCTATGTACCAGTAGTTTATTCCATCTTTTTTCTGAATAGTGTTCCACTGTGGAAATATAACGCAAATAATATATCTGTTCACCTGCTGATGGATATTTGCGATGTTCCCAGTGGACCCATTATGAATAATGCTCTTATGTATTTTTATGTATAAATCTGTGGACTTGCATTTTCATTTTTCTAGGAAAGAAAATATTGAATCATATGTTAAAGGTATGTTTAAACCTATAAAAAACTTCTGCAGAGTTTTTCCAAGTAGTTGTAGCATTTCACACTCCCACTATTAATGTATGAAAGTTCTAGTTACTCCATATCCTTGCTAACATTGCCATTGTCAGTGTTTTTATTTTCAGACAAACAAATTGACATAGAGTGATGTTAAACTGTGATTGTGTTTTGCATTTTCCTGACAATCAATGAATATGCTTATTGGTTGTTTGTAGATCTTCTTCTGTGAAGCATTGGTTAAATACGTTCCTCCAGTTTTTCAATTGGATTGTCTTTCTTCTTATTGAGTTATAAGAATTCTAGTGTAGATACAAGTCCTTTTAAAGATACGTGTATTAAGAATATTTTCTCCCAATCTGTGATTTGTCTTTTCAGTTTCTTAAAGGTTTCTTTTTTTTTTTTTTTTTTAAATGTGAAACACATGTTTTTTATTGTTCCATTACAGGAATGTATAATAAAGATTTTTTTTTAATCACCTATAATCCCATCACTCATTGTGTTTTATAAAAAGGGTAATTTTATCCATCAAAATTTCTCTAAAGTATTGTATATGGGGAAGTAAAATAGTTGATAAATCTTTTTTTTTAATTTTTTATATTATTATTATACTTTAAGTTCTAGGGTACATGTGCATAACATGCAGGTTTGTTACATATGTATACTTGTGCCATGCTGGTGTGCTGCACCCATCAACTCGTCAGCACCCATCAACTCGTCATTTACATCAGGTATAACTCCCAATGCAATCCCTCCCCGCTTCCCCCCTCCCATGATAGGCCCAAGAGCAAACGTTGTTACATGTGATGAAGTCCACTTTGTCAATTTTTTCTTGTATGGTTTATGCTTTTGGTGTTCTAGTAAGCAATATTTACATCCCAGAAGTTTTACAGCTTCACTTTTACACTTAGGTCTGTGCTCCATTTTGAAAAAGCTTTTTTATGTGTTTAAGATAAAGGCAGAAGTTTGTTTTACTTCCATATTGATATATAGTTGTTCCAGTACCATTTGTTGAACAGTCTACCCTTTGCCCCATTAAATTACCTTGGCACTGTTGGCAAAAGTCAATTGACCATATATGT
This sequence comes from Mandrillus leucophaeus, assembly GCF_000951045.1. NCBI lineage: Eukaryota > Metazoa > Chordata > Mammalia > Primates > Cercopithecidae > Mandrillus > Mandrillus leucophaeus. Next base: position 190,912 of record NW_012104176.1, on the reverse strand, counting down.
ATAGGTCTATTTTTGAATTTTCTATTTTGTTCCATTGATCGATATGTCTGTCCTCATATCAATACCACACTGACTTGATTATTAAATTTTTATAATAGGTCTTAAAGTCAGTTAGTGTCAGTCTTCCAACTGTGTGTATGTGTGTATGTATTTCAAAATTGTTTTAGCAATTCTAAGTCCTTTACTTTTCCACATACACTGCAGAATAATCTTTTCAATTTCTACACATAAGCCTACTGGGATTATGATTGGCATTGTATTAAATTTGAGATAACTGACATCTTAATACTGAATCTTCTAATCCACAAATATGACACATCTTTCGAATTGTTTAGATCTACTTTAATATCTCTCAGAAACATTTCATGTTTTTGTATATCTTGCACATTTTAAGTGTAGAGTTTTAAAACTCTTTTTTCTGAATTTATTACTAAATATTTCATTCCTTTTGGTCTTCTTATGAATGGTAATTATTTCATTTTCAAATTGTTTGTTGCTAGTATCTAGAAACCCAATTTAGTTTTATTTACTGACTTTGTATATTGTGACCCTGGTAAATTCCCTGATTATTTTCAGTAGTGTTTAAAAAATATCCTTAGAATTTTCTTTTCTCTTTTTTTTCTTTCTTTCTTTCTCTTTCTTTTCTTTCTGTTTTCTTTCTTTCTTTCCCTTTCTTTCTTTTTATGTCTCTCTCTTTTTCTTTCTTTGTCTCTCACTCTTTCTTT
>NW_012104176.1:177697-190137 GCF_000951045.1 Mandrillus leucophaeus | reverse complement strand
TTTCTTTCTTTCTTTCTTTCTTTCTTTCTTTCTTTCTTTCTTTCTTTCTTTCTTTCTTTCTTTCTTTCTTTCTTTCTTTCTCTTTCTTCGTCTCTCTCTCTGTTTCTCTCTTTCTCTCTCTCTCTCTCTCTCTCTCTGCCCTTTCTTTCTTTCTTGGGGTCTCACTCTGTCACCCAGGCTGGAATGCAGTGACACGATCATAGCTTACCACAGCCTTGACTCCCCTCAGGCTCAAGCGATCCACCCACCTCAGCCTCCAGAATACCTGAGACTACAGGTGCACATCATGCCTGGCTAATTTTTTAATTTTTTGTAGCGACAGTGTTTTGCCATTGTTCCCCAGGCTGCTCTCAAACTCCTGAGCTCAAGTGATCTGCCCACCTCAGCCTCCCAAAGTGTTGAGATTATAGACGTGAACCATTGCACTTGGCCTAGACTTTTCTGTGTAGGTATTCATGTTTGCATAAAGTTTAAATATGCCCCTCAATATCCATGCTATTTATTTATTTATTTATTTATTTATTTATTTGGAGATGGAGTCCTGCTGTGTTGCTAAGGCTGGAGTGCAGTGGCTTGATCTTGGCTCACTGCAACCTCTGCTTCTTGAGTTTAAGCAATTATCTTGTCTCGGCCTCCCAAGTAGCTGGGATTACAGGCATGCGCCACCACGCTTGACTAATTTTTTTGGTATTTTTAGTAAAGATGGGGTTTCACCATGTTGGCCAGGCTAGTCTCAAACTCCTGCCTCAGGTGATCCACCCACCTCAGCCTCCCAAAGTGCTAGGATTACAGGTGTGAGCCACCGTGCCTGGCCTCCAGGCTTTTTATTGTTATTTTTTCTTGTCCTATTGCACTGTCTAGGAATTCCAGTACAATATTGACTAGAGATGGGGAGAGCAGATATTTCCTCGCTCTCAATCTTAGATAGAAAACATTCAATATTTCTCCATTAAGTCGGCTGCTACTTGTAGGTTTTTCATAACTGCCTTTAATCAAACTGAGGAAGTTGTCTTTTATTATTAGTTTGCTAAGAATTTTTTTCTTTTTATCATGAATGAGGTTAGATTTTGTGAACTACTCTTCCTTCATCAATCCAGATGATCATGTGATTTTTTTCACTGCATTCTGTTAATGTGGTTAATTATATAAACTAACTTTCAAATGTTAAACCAAGCTTGCATTTCTGGGGTAAACTGTAATCGGTCACAATATATTTTCCATATTGTGTATTTTCTGAATTTGTTTTGTTAAAATTTTGTTCAGGAATTTTTATTTATGTTCATTAGATATACTTATCTGTCAGGCTTTTAATTTCATGGTTATGTTAGTCTCAGAAGAGAAATTGAGAAGAACGTTACTACGTTACTCCTCTCTATTTTCTGAAAGAGTTTGTGTAAATTTGGTATTACTTATTTCTTAAACATTTCATAAGCATTTTATAGAATTCACCAGCAAACCCATCTGGCCTAGACTTTCCTTTGTGAGAAGGATGTTTTAAATAACAAAATAAAATTTTTAAATATACACAGGGCAATGCACACTGTTTTTCTTGTGTAAATTCCGTAAGTTGCGTTTTTCAAAGATTTTCCCATTGCATCTCAGTTATTGACCTTATTAGCATAAATGTGTTCACAAGACTTATTTATCTTTTTGATAGCTATAGGATATGAAATAATGTGCCCTCTTTTATTTATCATATTAGTAATTTTGATTTCTTTCTTTTTTATTAGTCTTGCTAGAAATTTATCAATTTTATTAATCTTTAAAAATAATCCACTTTTTGTTTTTAAATTTTTTCTCTATTGTTTATCTGTTTGCTGTTTTATTATTTTATGTTCTTTATTACTTATTTCCTTTTACTTACATTGGGTTAATTTGCTCCTTTCTTTAGCTTCTTAGTGTTTAAACCTTTTTACTTTTCTAATATATGCATTGAAAGTTATGTGTTTTCCTCTGAGAACTGCTTTGGCTCCATCCTCTATGGCTTGATATGTTGTTTTCATTATAATTCATGTGAAATATTTTCTGATCTCCCTGTGGTTTATTCTTTGGCTCATAAGTTATTGAGAAGTGCATTATTTAATTTTTAAATATTTGAGGATTTTCTGCATATCTCCTGGATTTGTATTTTAGCTTCATTGTACTCATATAACATACTCTGAAAAGTTTTAACCTCTTTAAATTTAATAAAAACTTATTTTTGGCCTAAGAGATTATCTATCTTGGTAAACATTCCATGTAAATTTGAAAAGAATATTTATTATGGAACTACTGGGAAAACACAAGTTCAGTCATGTCAGTTGATAATGTTGTTCAAATAATCACTGATAGTCTTGTCTATTTCTTCTACCAATTAATGAGAAGGCATGTTAAAAGTGTCCAGTTATGACTGTGAATTTGTTTATTTCTGTCTTTAGTTTTTAAAATTTTTGTTTCGTTTATTCTGAAGTTTTGTTGTTGGATATATAAAATTTAGGATTATTATGTTTTCTTGATATATGTGCCTTTTATCATTGTGAACTGTCCAGTTGCTATGACTATCTACAGCAGTAGCTTTTGTTTTGATGTCAATTTTTGAATGATGTTAATGTAACTATGTCCTTCTGCTTACTGTTTCCATGGTAAATCCTCTTTTCATGCGTTTACTGCCAGTCTGTCTGTGTCTTTATATTTGACATGCATCTCATAGAGGCAGCAAATAGTTGGGTTTTGTTTTTTTATCCAATCTGAGAATGGCTGAATTGCCATTTTTCAATGGGCTGCTGTTCTTCTTCTCATGGAAGAGAAATATTTTTTAGGTTAGTGTCTCCACTAAGATAGAAAGACAAAATGTAGATATGCAGTTTGTGAGTGTAAGGGCAAATGTATTAGGCCATTTTTGCATTGCTATAAAGAAATACTTGAGGCTGGGTAATTAATAAAGAAAATAGGTTTAATTGGTTCATCTTTTTGCAGGCTGTACAGGAAGCATGGTGCTGGCATCTGCTTGACTTCTGGTGAGGTCTCAGGGAACTTATGGCAGAAGTGAAAGTAGGAGCAACATGTCACATGACAAGAGGAAGAGAGAGATAGGTGAGGAGTCACACACTTTTAAATAACCAGATCTTGCATGAGCTCACTCATCACCCAGGGAATTGTGCTAAGCCATTCATGAGGGATTCAACCTCATTATCCAAACACCTCCCACCAGACCCACCTCTAACACTGGGGATGAGATTGCAACATGAAATTTGGAGGGAACAAATGTCCAAATCACATCAACAAATAAAAGGTCTATATCCAGCCAACTTTACTCATTATGTGACCTGTATGGCCCCCAAAGGCACTGAGTTTTAAATTCCTGTAGTAGTAAATTTGAGATTTTCTAGCTTTGAGGGAAATAATATAAAAAGGAGATGATAGTTTCAGCCTATGCATTGGCATTTTCTTATAGAAGTAATTGTTCTCTCTCTGAAAATACATTTTAAAAGAGGTTGCAAATCTATACTTGTGTTTAAATAATGAATATATTCATGAGTGAAAAGATAACTTCATTTTGGTCACTAGTGCCCAACCAGAGGAATGTTTTGATCTATTAAATCTCATCTTCCTAAGTGAAATCAACTAGTTGAGCCAGTAGTTAGAGTCCATCTTTTCTGCAATGGCTTGGCCAATGAGTGATAAATTCCTGCTTTGGTGTAACAGTTTGGGGGAGAATGGCCAGTATGATAAGTTTCTTCTGCTAAAGTGGACAGAAGTTGGGAGAGATATTCTAAAAGTTCATGCCTTTGTCCCAGGCTAAGGCTGCCAACAGCTCGTACAGGTGGTGTATCCCTTACTCAAAATGCTTGGGACCAGAATTGTTTCAGATTTTGGATTTTTTCAGATTTGGGGATATTTGCACATGCATAATGAGACATCTTGGGAATGGAACACAAGTCTAAATGTGAAATTTATTTGTGTTTTATGTATACCTAAAACACATCGCATGAAGCTAATTTTATACAATTTAAAAAATAATTTTGTGCATGAAACAAAGTTCATATACATTCAACCACCAGAAACAAAGGTGTCATTGTCTCATGTTGGTGCTCAAAAAATTTTAGATTTAGGAGCTTTTAGGATGAAGGATGCTAAACCTGCAGTATATCCCCAGTGTGCAGAGGATGTCTTATAACTCAGCCACATTCCCTCTGTTTTCTCTAGAAGGGCATGATGGAGTCTGCACAGCTGGACCATGGCCCAGGAACACTATGAGGAGGTGGGCTGCTTTGTATGATTTGCTCCAATATTCTGTGAAGTGAAATTCCATATATACTACCAGAGCTATAACACAGAATCTTCTAATCTTCCAGATGCTAGTTCTGCTGTAGCTGCTCCTCTTTAGGTAACCCTGGTGGGTGAGGGTGATTTGGGGACTGTGATGGAAGCTATGACCCACTTCATTTAAAATCATCCCTGAAGATTGGCCAGAACCATCCTGGATTCATTTCTGAGTGAGACACATGGCTGCTGCCCTATTTTCTTCCCTAGGCCTTGGATCTGAGGCTTCGTTTTGAATCCTGTCAGCATTTAGAATTCCTAATTATTTCTCTAAAATAAACTCTGAGTCAAGAGGATCTCTCTATCCTCTACATTTGCTTCTAACATCAATTTTCTAAAATTCCAAGAGTAGTTTGTCTCACCTCTGTCCTCAGATTCTATTTTCTACATTTGGCAATGTTCGTGCATTTTACGCAGCTCCTTGGAGATCTTCTGCCCATCTTTTCTATTACTTCATTCATTCTGGGAGTGTGGAGGAAAGGGCCTGGGCCAAGCTGGCTTTCAGAGTGGGGAGAGTACTTCTTCCTCATGGTGAAATTGCGGGGTGTGTGTGTGATGGGATGAGGAGGGAGACAGGTGAAGAGATGGTCAATATGGTCAATGGAGCCTTGGAACTGGTAAGATTGAAGGTCAGCAGCCTGAAGGCTTCAAGTGCCTCCTCTGCATCTAATGGGGATGACACTGGAATAATCAATTAGATTTTGGTTTCCACCTGTAAAATAAGAGTGTGACACTGGGAGGATTCTATGGTCCCTTGCACATATGTCTCTCCAAATAGACTATGAGTCCCTTGAATTGAGGTTGTGATTTCCACATCTTCATAGTCATGGTGCCCAGTATAGGGTCTGACACATGATTGCATCAGCTGGTCATATATTTGGCTGCTAGTAACAGAAACCCACAATAGTAGAATGTATTGAGGCTGATTTTCTTCTATTACAAGAAGATTAGAGCTGTGCAGGTGTTGGTTAAGGTGTTCAGTGAGGTCTTTGAGGACCGAGGTTCTTTCCGTCTTTCCCTTTTACCATCCTGGACATGTTGGCCTTATGTTCTCATTCTTGTCATCGCATGGACCCAAAGTAGCTACCATGTTACCAGGCATCACACCCACATTTTAGGCAGAAGGAAGGGGGAAAACACCAGCCGTTTCTGCCTTTTATAAAGAAAGAAAAAGCTTTTCCAAATGCACATCAGGTTATGTCTCATGGACTATGTGCTGAGTCACATGACCAATGTCAGATGAAAGGGATTCTGGGAAAGCAAATGTCTAGCTTTTCAGCTTCTTGGGAAGGAGAGAGTAAGAATTGGGGCAAATATGGTTGTTGAGCCCATTGAATGTTTGCTAAATAAATATAATTAGAAAATAAGCTGGAAAAGTCTTCTTTTTTTCCCCAAGTAGAGTGTACTATGACGTTATTTTGAGGAAATAAGCACTAAATTGGATTTGCTTTTAAGATGTGACACAACTCTTTTATTATTATTATTGACATTCCCGAGCCATGCTATCTTGTTTCCCTATGGCAGACCAGAATTGGCCCAAGTCTTCTCATAGGCATGGGGCAGGGAGTAGAACTGGAGGGAGAGTCAGAGTTCATGAAGAACTCAGTGTGGAGGGATTTAACTCTGATGTTTTCCTAAGGGAATATTTTACACATACTCACCTTTGGATCAGAAAAGGCATTTCATCTGTATTCTGCCATTTGTCATTCTCTTCATGTGGCCTCATGTGTAATTAGTTGAGAAATTACTGGTTCTGACTGGTTTTCATTACCTTCTCCTTCATACACGTTGTTCCAACATTTAAAGGGCAGGGTTGACATGTTGACAGTGAAAGCAAACGTGCCAGAATGGGGCACAGGACAGCATGCAATTTCTCCTCTTCACTGAGGAACAGCACTAATAATACAAAAGAAGAGGTGCACATGAAGGGTGCATGTTCCTGGCACAGAAGAGGCACTTAATAAATGTTAGACGTGATTGTTTTCTTTCCTTTTTTTGAGATAGGTCTTGCTCTATCACCCAGGCTGGAGTGCAGTGGCATAATCATAGCTTACGGCAGCCTCAATCTCCTGAGATCAAGCTATCTTCCCACCTCAGCCTCCTAAGTAGTTTGGACCACAGGCATGTGCCACCACACCCAGCTAATTTTTAAAAATGTTTTGTAGAGATGGGGGTCTCGTGTGGTGTCTAGGCTGGTCTTGCCTCAAGTAATCTTCCTTCCTCAGCCTCCCAAATTGCTGCAATTGCAGGTGTGAGTCACTGTGTCTGGCCCATTATTTTATTTCTATTCATAATAAGAATGATGTTTCTTGTCTTCCTGCTCACACTCCGAGGATCCACTTTTTCCTGTTACCCAGATGTTTCTAGATAAAATGATAAGATTCAAGATTGTACTGTGCAGTTCCCTGGTTTTACTTTAACTCCCCAGGGGACTTCTGGGAGAACCCCGGGCAGGCAAAACATGCTGTAAGTTTTTTCAGGCATGTTTGAAGTAATCTGGTTGGGTAAACAGTGATCACACAAAACCTGGCTTTCTAGGGAGCTTAACCTGAAACCTTAATTGTTTTCAGAAATTTTCTCTTCAGGCTAACCACTCTATTTCCTGGCGGAATTTAAGTCTATCAGTTTTCTGAACACATGAAGAGGAAACTATTTACAACTGGCATTCCTGTACAAAATGTACAAAGTTCTGTAGCAGAGAGCTCTTCCACGTGGGTAGGAAGAGTGCTTTTCAATGCTTTTCCTAAAACTGGTGCTCGACAATGCTCATTTGACTTTCCAGTGTATTATACATTAACAAATGTGAAAAGAATAAGAGGTCAATGGTTTAGTGTCTCGCTTGCGTGGCAGTCACTGATGTTACAGAGATCACTGTGAAATGTGAACTCCTCTGTTACTTGTTTCTAACTTTGCTTTCATCTTCTCATTAGGTTAGGTGGTAGTAAAGCATATGATTAAGAATCCAAGCTTAGGAATCAAAGTCCTAGGGTTGAATCTTGACTTTGCCGTTTTCTGCCTCTCCAACCTGGGGTCCATTACCTTTTCTTACTGGACCTTATTTTCTTATAAACAAAGTTGCCAAATTAGTATCCACCCCACAAAAAGTATTGGAAGCATGAAATATGACACTATATGAAAAAGTGCTTCATAAAGTGTTCAGTTGCAACTTCAGAAAACTCAACTCAAACACCTTAAGCAAAATAAGAATGTATCGACTCATATAATGAAAATAGAGCATCTGAACCCATGCCAGTGGGTTCAGATTTCACTCTACCCTTTGTTTATGTATTTATTTATTTTTAGAGGCAGGGTCTTGCTACATTGCCCAGGCTGGTGTGCAGTGGCTGTTCACAGAAGTGATCATAGCACACTATAGCCTTGAATTCCTGGGCTCAAGCAACCTTCCTGCCTCAGCCTCCCTAGTAGCTGGGACTACACATGCACCTATCACTGCACCGAGCTCTCACTCTACTTTTATTTCTCTGCCTTCTGCATTGGCTTTATCCTCAGACAGCTTCTCCCTTAGTGGAGCATGATGGCTGTAATAACTCCGCCTTTTTTCTCCAGTTTCAAGTCCAGCAAGAAAGAGAGAATGCATCTCTTTCAACAGTACCAGTGAAAGTGGCATTGCGTCTCATTGGCTGTGAAGGTGGATCATCCCTGAACCAATGCAACAGTATGATTTATCATACCGAAGCCACAAGCTACCTCCGGAGCAGAAGATGAAGTCAACACCACCTGCTGGACTGAAAGTATAGTGGCTTCTCAGAAAGGAAATTGGGATGCTGTTACCAAAGGAAGAGGAAATGAATGTTGCCATGGTAGGGGACGAGAAAAAGGCAGATTTCCTTTAGAATGCCATCAAAATGAAAGTAAGTCTAGGCTTTAGCACCAGTCCTAGAATACCAGAATGGACACATGCTTTCTTGGACCCGAAAAGAAATAAAATTCGGTCAAGTGAAGAAAGTGTCATTTAAAATAGTAGCTATCTTAAGAACGAAAGCATTCTTAAAGCTTCACTTTAAAAATCATAATATAGATTCTTGTGGAAGACGGTAGTTACACAAAGATTAACAATCCTTTGTTACAAGCCCTTGTAGTAGAACACATCTCCCCTATGATTTTTTGTTTTGTTATCTTATCAATAAAGAAATATTGTACCTAAGTTGGATGCATTCTTCCTCTTGCTTTCAGGAATGTTCAGCTCTGCCTATGCAGTAGCCACACTTTTATTCCTTTACTTTCTTAATAAACTGGCTTTCATTTTAATATAACATAAAATAAACTAAAAAAATAATAAAAATAGTAGCTATGAATGTATATAATTATGATTTCAAGAACTGAATGAAAATATAAATGTTTTTAAAATGGGATGAACGATTGACAATAAGCAACCAGACTGTTGCAGGGTGGGGGTGGGGTGGTGGGTGGCATGTGGAACTCTGAAAACTCATTAGTCGAGGACAACTACACCTACCTACAGAACGCGGAGCTGCAAGATTGAGCTACTGGTGCCTGGGTTCTCAGCGGGCCGGAAGGAAGGACGGTAGGGTGGAAGGGCTGGAGTCTCTGAGTTCTGGGAAAGTCTCCCTCTTATCTCGCACAATGCCTGCCCCTGGATAAAGATCATTAGTTTGAGTTTTTCCAAGATGATTCTAGGAAGCTCCTGCTGGTAACTAATTCACCCAGCCTGGGGTGGAGTTCAGAGACTGAGATTTTTTATAAGCTTTCCTGCCACCAAAACGGGTGTTTGGGACCTCACGAGGCCCTGTTCATTCCTCCGTTGCTGCGCTCCCCACTCTGTACTGGATGCATCTATTGATGCTGCTGTCTCCGTCCCCAGAGTATGAACCTCCAAGGTGACTCATGCAGCTTTGGGTGCCCGGCACACAGCATAGTGCCTGGAATGGATGAGCACCCAATAAACATTTGTTGAAGAAATGCGGGAGGAGGGGCAGGCCAGCAAGCAGGCTGCCTGGTTGTTCCCACACGGGCTTTTCTGGGAAAGAAGAGCTTCTATTTTTGGAAAGGGCTGCTATGATTGAGAAAAGTTCACGGTAGCAAAAAAAGGACGGACATCAGGAGGGAAACACTCCGAGTTCTCCCAGACAACACAGTTTTTAAAAAGACTCCTTCATCTCTTTAATAATAACAGTAACGACAATGACAGTGATGATTATTTATGAGTGCGGCTAGTGCCAGCCACTGTGTTCTCACTGGGCGAGTGATGATCTCATTGGATCTTCACGGTGGGCGTGCGGGGTGGACAGCATCACATCCCCATTTTACAGATGATGAAAAGGAGGCACAGAGAGTGGTGCAGCTGCTCCAGGTGTACACAGATAGGAAGTGACAAGGCTGGGACTCTGCAGCCTGTGTCATCACGACCCACCCGCTGCTCTGCTCTCAGGTATGACAGCACAGCTCCGCAGCAAACACCGTGCACATTTGCGAGGTGCCCATTTCCATGCAGCAAAAATAAGTCAATAAGTTACTGACTTAGAGAAAAGCAAAGGGCCTCTCAATAAAGAGGTCATTGTACATCTCTCCAAACAGGCGATTTTCTTTCTCATTTTTATTCCCCTGCTGTGTACTGAAGGTCACTGGCTACAAGCCGGTGAAGTCACGGAATGAAATCTTTGGCCCAAAACCCCAGAAATGGGAGGGGCAGGGGAGGTGGGGACAGAGCGGGAGGAGGTGGAGGCGAACCAATTCTACAAGCCGGGGCTGTCTGGCCTGCTTTTCCTCCGTAAACCAGCCCAATGGCCTGCCTCCCTCACGCTGACCACTCCTCTGGGCTGGCCTCCTGCTGGGCTAACAGCCCAGGCTCCAGGGACAGCCAGCATTCCTGGGCCGGCTGGGTGCAGCACTCTTTTCAGGAGAGAAAGCTCTCTTGGAGGAGCTGGAAAGGTGGGTGCTAAGTTGAGGTTCATTTTGTTCTTCTTGGAGTGTGTTTATTGAGTCTGAAGTTGGGTTGGGGCAACAGGCCTCTTCTTGGGAACAAATTGCATCTTCTTGGGAGGGAAATGGACTTTCTCTGGCTGCTCTGAGGGGTTAGTAGGGAGGTGGAGTGAAGGGAGAGGAAGGCAATGAGGGGAGGAAGAAACCGTTCCTCCTGTGGATCTGCAAAGACCAGTCCAAGAGGACCTTAGCGTTAGGAAAAAGAGCTCCTTCTAGGAGCGAGCTGAGGGATGAAATCTACCCAAGGCTCAAGAGGGGCAGGTTCTTCCCAGATATAGACCCAGGAAGGAGATAAAGGCTTGGTGCCTCCATTTGGTTCAGGATACAGGCCCCTGTCCTCTTTCTTTGATAACACTGTCCTCCCCTCCAGATCCATGTACAAAGGAGGCCCTTAAAAAAGCACTTGGTCATTTCACACCTCAAACTGAGCAGGAGGCTGTGGGAGAAGAATGAAGTTGGTCCCAAGGGGAAGAGGTGTCAAAGGCTTAAGAAACAAGAAGTCAGAGTTTACCTGGGTTTAAGGGAGAATTTTCTTTCCCCATCTTCCTCCTCCTCTTCCTCTTCTTCTTTTTCTTTTTTGAGACACGGTCTCATTCTGTCACCCATTCTGTCGCCTAGCACCCAGGCTGGAATGTAGTGGCATGATCACCATCATGGCTCATTGCAGCCTCCACCTCCTGGGCTCAAGCGATCCTCCTACCTCAGCCTCCTGAGTAACTGGGACTATAGGCACATGCCACCACACCCAGCTATTTTTTTATTTTTGGTAGAGATGGGGTTCTCTCTATGTTGCCCAGGTTGGTCTCACACTCCTGAACTCAAATGATACTCCTGTCTCCGCCTCCCAAAGGGGTGGGATTACAGCAGAAGCCACCATGCCCGGCTCTTCTTTTGGTTTAAGAGAAAAACATCTCCTTAAAATATTTATTTCCCAAGGATTCTTGAAAAAGAAAGCTCACTGACACACCCAAAACAATCTGGTTTTGCTCTGTGCTTTTATGGAGAACTTTCTAAGCAGCAGAGCCCTTCTGAGTGGCAGGGCTGTCTTAGGAGGAAGATGTCTTTGATGATGGGGAACTTCATGTCCAGGTCTGGCAGGAGAGTTACCCCACTTTCCTGCCTCCTCCCTGGGGCTTTGGGGTAGTAGTACCACATGGGGCCATGTCATTTAGGTGAGTCCTTGAACATCACTTTCTCTGCTTCTCCCTCTTTCTGGATACTTCGTCTTGGAGCCTTTCAAGGGCACCTCCTCTCACAGTGTCCACAGCGTCTCTTAGCTAATGGTCCTAAAATCTCTACCAGCAGCTTCTCTCTGATAGCTAAGAGCTGCCATTTCCTGAGAACTTTCTAGGTACTGGGCTCTGTGCTAAGTGCCTTAGATGAGAGATGTGCAGTGTGGTGCCTAAACCTTGGGCTTGGAGCAGACACACACTTTCAAATCCTGCCTTCAGCTCCTTATTGAACATGTCACCTTGGGCAGGATACACGCCTCTCTGTGCCTCAGTTTCCCACACTTTAGAATGGGGATAACAGCTACTGAATAATGTTCTTGTGAGGATGCAGGGAATTAACCCACGCACAGTACTTATAATAGCGTCTGGCACCTCTGTTCAGTAAGTTTTAGCAATTCTAATCATCTCTTTTAAGTCTCGCAGCAAGCCTCTAAGGTAAGTCTGTATTAGTACCCCTATTTGCAGATGAGAAAACTGAGGTTCACAGGGGATGAGGCAGTGCACAGTCTGCAGTCCAACATTTACTCTGCTACTCAGCAATAAAAATAATAACTGCTAACCCTTAGAGTAAGTGGCAGAGTCAGGCTTCAGATTCATGAGGTAGTTCTAGAATCCATCCCTTTAATCACCACACTAAATTGGCTTTCTGAAATGGTTATATAAAGCATATCTACCCAATCTTGGAGTTTCCTAAATGGCAGCTAGTTTGGTGTTGGAAATGCAGTTGACCTTTAAAGCAGTTCTTTGGAGGCAGCACCGATCCCTCTGGGCATATCTTGGTGGTATGGCTGGCCTTATGCTACAGGTAAGGAACCTGAAGCTAAGCATCAGTAATCCCATGAAGTCACAGTTACAGTTAGTATAGGTTGGAATTGGGATTCAAATATGTACCTGACTTTATAATTCCTGGCTGGGCTCCAGAATCTTTGATGGAGGTTTCTTCTT
>NW_012104176.1:175763-177392 GCF_000951045.1 Mandrillus leucophaeus | reverse complement strand
CCTTCCTTCCTTCCTTCCTTCCTTCCTTCCTTCCTTCCTTCCTTCCCTTTCTTTCTTTCTCCTTTCTTTCTCACAGAATCAGAATCTCTTGGGGTGGCACCTGGGCATCTGATTTTTTAAAATCAGAATCTGATGTGCAGTCAACACTGAGAACCCCTGCCAGCTTCATCTCCTCTTCCAAGTGCCAAACCCAAGTTTCCAACTGTCTGCCCACCTGTCTCCCCACCTGGGCACCCGCCAGCATCTCACCCTCAGGAGACTCCAGCTGAACTCATCCTCTCTCCCTGCTTCTCCAGAACAGGTACCACCCTCCCTCCACCCAGTCTCTCCTGCTGGGAACCTTGGTCATTTGCACTGTGCCTTCATCTACCAGCCTGCCAGTGCTGCCTGGTGTGTCTCTTAAACCCATGCCTCCTCTGTGTGCACTGCCTCCACTTTGGTAAAAGCCTTCATTCCCTGCTTGGGTTACTACAATGCCCCCTAACTCATCTCACTGTCTCTATTTCTGCTTCTCTGTCTCTTCCTAGGCTACTCCCATTCTTTCTCCCCTTTCCTCTTCATCCCAAAGTCCAACCCATATCCTTTTACCTGTAGGACTTAAGGAATGAAAGACCACCTCATCACCCACTTTTCTTCTTAAAAACTTCCACTGCACTACCTGCTGAGATGGCCTTCTTACTCAACTTGGCTGGAAAACTCCTACCCATCTTGTGGAACCCAGTTCAAAAGTCACCACCTCTGAGAAGCCTTCCCGGAGGCTCCTAGGGAGATGGGTACTGCCTCCTCTGTCCTTCCCCAGCACAGGCCCGTCTTCAACCGTAGGATTGTGCTGGAATGATTGGATGCCAAGTCTGTCCCTCACTTAACTCCTTATGCAAAATCACATATTATATGTTTCCTATGGCCAGGTGTGGGCCCAGGTGCTGGGGATACCGATGAATAAAACTGAGTTTCTGTCTTCAAGAAGCTCCAAGTCTACTGAGTGTAGCAGAGAACACGGAGAAGGCACTTCAGGGAGAAGGCATAGCACATGCAAAGCCACAGAAGGCAGGGACAGGGTTGTCTGTGGGGGAGGATGGAGGAAGAGGGTAACAGGAGACCAGGTGGGGAGATGAGAGAAGGCCATGAGACACCCCTCATGCTCCCTGAGACCCCCTCCACGCTATGGAGATGGGACTGGAGAGGACCATGATCATTTGCGACTCAGATCCCTGTGGGTTTCTTCACATTGGGTCGCAGCCATCTTTACAGCCACAACACCTAACACAGTGCCCGGCACACAGCAGACCGTGGACAAACGTTTGCCACACGAAGGGATGCCCACTGGGCCAGGAAGCCCACTGGGGACTGGGAGGTTGGGTCTGCGACAGTGGGGTCCCTGAGAGTCCATGTTTCAAGTAACTAAGCCTCACTCTGCCCCCATCTCCGCGGGGGCGTCCCGCAGGTGCCCGACTCCAGCCATGCTGGCGCTGCTGTGTTCCTGCCTGCTCCTGGCAGCCGGTGCCTCGGACGCCCGGACGGGCGAGGACTCAGCGGAGCCCAACTCTGACTTGGCAGAGTCGATCCGAGACATGCACGCCAAGATCACGGAGATCTGGCAGGAGCTCACGCAGCGGCGGGACGACGACG
>NW_012104176.1:164957-174508 GCF_000951045.1 Mandrillus leucophaeus | reverse complement strand
TTTTTTTTTTTTTTTTGGAAGTGGCAAACATACTTCCCAAATCCCTGCAGGACTTCTCCTTATCCTCTGCTCCCACCCCACTAACCCTGCTGGTAACAACGTTCAGCCACTGCTTGTCTTGCCCTTCCGTGTGGCTCCAAGAGGAACATCACCAGAATCACTCAGGGCAGTTTAAAAAAAAAATACAGCTTCCTGGGCTACATCCCAGAGCTGTGGAATCCAAAGGGAGAAGAGAAAGTTTATTTGCAACAAGCAAGCCTCAGGATGATTCTGACACTGGAACCTCTGGCCTGAGAGGGGAAGAAACCTTCAATCTCACCTGGGCTGGTAGCTTGTCACATCTGCCTCTGAGTACAGCCTTAGGTCCATTTTCCCAGATATCAGAGACAGTGCCAAGGAAACCAGGTGACTGCATCTTGCTTAAGCACAGAAGAGTAGGGTTGGAATGTGACGTTGTCAGCATTTGGCAGGACCAAAACCAGAGGAAAACGGAGGCACTGGGATGGAAAGGTGGTTGATTTTGATGAAAGCTTGTTGGGAGTTTAGCTTTCTTTTGAAACTTACAATCTATACCCATGCTAGAACAGTCTTGTGCATACACCTTCATTCACAGAATAAACGTATTTGCAATAACTTTTTAGCCTCTCAGGGTAGCCTCACTTCCTAGCTGTGACTTTTCCACCCTGGTTACTGGGAGGCAGCTTCCATTTCTCCCAGACTCCTAAGGCAGTGTGACCAACTGAACCACAGCCAGAAACCTGTCCCCAGGGGTTATTTTTACCTCGAACTAGCACTAACTTGTTATTTTAAAATCTTTCCTTGAACCCAAGTGACAACTGGAGCGAAAGGCTATTGCCTGATGACTTTTTTCCACCAACTGGTTCTTACTGGTTTGAATACTAACTTGAACTGTACTCATCAGCACTGAAAGGGGATGAGCAAACAGTGTCTCTAAACCTCCCAACCCTGATCTCAAATATCCCCCCCAATTACAAGTTGCGACGAGGCAGCTATTACATGGGGACAGAGGATGGAGAAGATTAAAATGTCAAACACCATCATCTACTCTGCTGTCTCGATTACGGTAAATTCAGGACCATCAAGGGAGGTGTGGACCTTTTTTTTCTTTTACAGAAGGAGGCTGACACTTCTTGTCAATTGCATTCTGTTCTTAGTTTCTCTCTTCACAACCCTTGACCCTGTAGATGGGGTCTGAAGAGGCACCCTAACAGACTCACTCCATTTCTGTTCCAGGAATGGGATGGATAAATTATCTTATGGGCCTCTAGAGCCAAAAAACCAAAATGAAACAAAACAAAAACCCCCAAAACAAAAAAAGCAAAAAACAAACAAGAAAACACACACACACACACACACACACACACACACACACACAGAGGAAATAATAGGAGGACAAATTACAGTTCATTGTCAGGGCAAAGATATGCGTCTAGCATGATGGTTAACAGGTCAGACTCAGGTAGAAAGGCCCATTTGAACTTCAGCTCTGCCACACTCACAAACTGTGTGACCTGAACAAGTCACTTAACCTCTCTGAGCATGGGTAAAATAAGATCATCATACCAGATTGTTTTGAAGATTAAATCAAATGTTATTCATGAGAGGTGCATAGCATAGCATGCACAACAAATAAAGACCTAGTAAGTATCTAATTAATAACAATGGCTAAGATCCAAAAAATAGCTACCTACTAATAAATAGATGGGACTGCCTTGTAAGGCAGCGAGCATCATGCAACCAGGATTCAAATGAAGGACAGTTGCTACCTCTGAGGTTCCGGAGAAGGATTTCTGCATCCATTGAGAGACTGGTTGACATGAACTCTGCGATCCCATGTCTTGCGGGGAGGGGGCCTAGGATGAAGGGAAGATTGTGGGCCATAAAGGCAGACATCTGGTTCCTGGCACAGAACCATATGTGTGCCACCAAAGCCACCCACCGGACCCCACTTGGCCCCTGGAGTCTATTTTTACTCCTCTCATCTTACAGATCTATTTTGTTAATCTCCTTATATTTGCTGTTTTGACTTCCCAGCCAGCTTGCTAATCAGTTTGCCTGTTTGACGCACAGGGTTTGCATTTGTCACTGGGACTGAAACACACGCTTGTTTTGATTTCTTTTTGTAAAATTAAAAGCATCTGATGTAATGACTCTACCTAGACACAGCTGGTAAAGTGAGAATAATGCTCAAGTTTGCACAGTTTAAACACAATGTAGACAATAATTAGAAATGCTATCTTTAGATGTTTAGGATAAGCTTTTTCTCAGAATTGCACTGATTTTTTTTTTCCGAGTGGGGCTTTTTAGTGCATATATACAGAAATACTAAAAACGTAAGAAAATAGAGCAAATCAGTGAGTGCTTTGGTCAACTTGAAAGACTGCAGGAAATAAACCAACTGATTTTAGATCTGCCTTTTTTTTTTTGACTGAATGCATAAAATCTTTACATTCTCCATATTTTTCATGACTACCATATGATCAAATAGTTTTAGGTGACAGATTGCAACTGATAAGTTGCTGTAGTATGCCACAAGTCATGCTCAGCCTCCGCTTGCCCTGTGGTGAGGGTGGAATAGGAAGTAAACAATAAAGATAATTAATCATCTCTATCAGGAAAATTGCCACATTTTTATTTCAAGTAACAAAAAAGATATAGTTATGATACACAGTGACCATAGAATCCAATAAAGCAAGTTCTGCAAATGAATAGAAGGTACTTTTTCTTTAAATGAAACTACAAAATGGCAGCTGGTTTTAAAAACAAAGCCAATTGTTTTACATTTAATAGGCTACCACCGGCCTCTGCTAAGATCCCCAAATCTCTTCCTGAGCTCACATAGATTCCAGAAAGTCAAACTTTTCAATAGTATGCAAACATTCCCTCTGCATCCAAAAAAATTCTCATTTAGTAAAGAGGTGATATGAAATGTAAGGCAGCATGTTCATATCTATCATTTTAAATTGCCTTCATGCCGTATCAACTTGTTTTGTTTTGTTTTGGGAAGCAACCATAATATTGAGAGACGGGTCTTTCCTATTTTTTCTGCTTCTCATTTCTAACTAGATTCACTATGGAGCTCCCAACTGCATCTCTCTGATCTATACATTTTTCTCTGTTTAGGAAGACACCTGGAAAGAAGGGAATACATTAAAGGACTGTGTTGGGGGCAATGCTTTGGCCTTTTGACATCCTATCTAGTCTGAAGGGATTCTCACTATTGCTAAGGAGAAGTGTTTTAAATGGAGGTTTCAGAATGAAAGTCGAGGAAGAAGGTGCTTTTTCAAAAAGAAGTAGGGTACAGGCCGGGTGCAGTGGCTCACGCCTGTAATCCTAGCACTTTGGGAAGCCAAATGCGGCATATCACGAGGTCGGGAGTTTGAGACCAGCCTGGCCAACATACTGAAACCCCGTCTCTACTAAAAATACAAAAATTAGCCAGGCATAGTGGTGCATGCCTATAGTCCCAGTTACTCAGGAGGCTGAGGGAAGAGAATTGCTTGAACTTGGGAAGTGGAGGTTGCAGTGAGCCGAGATCATGCCACTGCACTCCAGCCTGGCCGACACAGTGGGACTCTCAAAAAAAAAAAAAAAAAAAAAGTAGGGTACCAAGTCATCCACAGGGCTGTGGGAAACCAACAAAGCCAGGAGGCCACCCCATTTTTTTGGAGTGAAGACCAATAGGGGCAAAGGCATGCTGTAATTTTAAAGAGACAGGGAAGATCACCTCCGTAAGTAAGTAGCTGGTCTTTGCCATTCCTTAAAGAAGAGACAGAACTTTTCATGCCATGTGGTGAACTGGGGTGCAAAGGCTCCCAGTAGGAATAATACATCAAAATATTTACTCCAACATGTGAATAACTGATAGCAGAGCCCTTTTCTAGAACTTTGCGTCATGATGGTGGTGCATGTTTGGGAGGGAGGTCACAGAAGAGGAGCAACAATGGGCAAACTCATTTAGCTTGCTTAAGATTGCCAAAAACAGGGAGGGTCCAGCTGGCATTGAGCTGAGGCCATCAGGAGCCTCCCGGCTAGAGAGGCTTTGGGAATAGCTGCGGGAGCAAGAGAAGGAAGGGGGAGGGGAGAGGAAGATGGGTAGAGAAGGTGTGGAAAAAGGAAGAGCAAGAGTGAGGGGATGAGAAATGCCTGGTTTACAAAAACCAATCCATTTCTACAGGCCTTAATTAAAAGAAAGACAAACGCTCATGTAAGAATCCACACCTAGAGGCTCTCAGGCACAGAGCGATCACAGGAAAGGCAGGGTGTGCAAACAAGCTTTCATTAAGAGACCTGTCAGCTCTGTTTCATTTCTCTAGACTGCTCTGCATTCTGCTGGCAACCCAGCTGGAAAAATAATGGAAGGACAAACACGTCTGAACAGGCAAACGAAGGTGGGAACATTCCACCTACAAAACAGGACAGATCAGAAAGATGCCAGGGAAGGGGGATGAGATGGCATTTTTCTGAGCAAACAACCATAGCCCCTCCCCCTAACTCCAAACTCATCAGAAACATGATTTTCTGGCTTTTTATGCAGCAACAAAAAGATACGGTGTTCAGAGACAACACTATTGGTTGTCTATTCCCAACCCTCTTACACATCCCAAGATATGATCCTGTTTTGGTGTTTTAGAGTCTGAACGTCTAGGGACAGGGCCCTTCTTCAGTTCTTAAGAGTGAATCTTGGGGAACCTAAACAGATCATGATAATACCATCTCCCTTGCTAAGGAATGGTTAAGACATTGTCATGTGATATCATCATGCGACAACGTCACATGCGACCACAAGCCCCAGGTGATCATTCTGACCAATAAAATGTGATAGGAACTGGGTTTCTCGCTCTTGAAACACACACACACATGTATGTGGGGAGAAAGAAATTTCCTTCTGCCTCTGAACTGATGTTATCTGGAGCTGTTGCAGTCACCTTGTTATGAGGAAGCAGCTGACACAGCAGGAAGAGAAGGAAGATGGAAACCTAGAACACCTTGACGACTTTCTTGAATGTATAGCCCTGGAATGCCCTACTTCCAAAGTTCCTGTTATAGAACAGAATTCACATTCCTACTGTTTAAGTTTCTGTTAAGTGTGGCTTGAAGCTGAGAGGACCATGCCTGAGGCAGGGTTATTTAGTGAAGTAGGGGAGAGAATGCCACACCCTTAAACAATGATCCTAAAAAAGACAAAAGACAGCTATAAGTAATTGCAGAAACCCCCTTTAATGCCTGTGGAACAGAAGAACCATGTTGGATGGGGAAAGCAGGGGCAGGACACACGTGTCACATATCTATGGGGTGTTATCATGGTTACATCTGTGACAGGATCAACTAACTGGCTCTCATTTCACTTAACAACATAAGACCCTCCCAGCTGACTATACACAGTTCAGGTTATCACTCCCTATGACTCCTGCTCCCTGCCTTGCACCCTAGATTCTCTGGGACTCACCACAGTTTTCCTGACTCTGATGGAATGTGCTGGAGTCTATTACGAGCCCTGCTTTTCAGAAGGTGCTGAACAGGCCCTGAAGATGTGCATCTGGCCGACGGTGGGTCAAAACCAGAGTTCTGCAGGCTGAGCTTTTTCCTTTTATTATTATTATATTAAACGTGGCTGTGTTTTCCTTCGGTGGCTCTGGCATCCTACGCAGTAGTGCTGGACATTTGCAGGCAGTTAAGGCCCAGTCCAGCAGGAAGAATGATTTCCGTGACTGACTGCTGGTCTGTGCAAGCCCTCCAGCTGTGGCAGCAACCGCCCTTGAGGAGAAGTTGTGGGGTGGGCCTGGTGGGGAGGGGGATAGGCTGGGACAGAAGGAAGGATGGAACATTGGACCCAGTGGCCAGGGGTCAATGGGATGTCCTTCTCACCAGGAACAAGAGAACGCTGACTCCAGCATGCTCCCATTTCAACTCCAGTAACGGGAGGCCCACCCAGTGTGCGTCAGACAAAGGAACGGGTGCTTCTGGGCTGCACTTCGGCCTACTTCAGAGGAGCAGCACAGGAAGGGATGGGGAGCCCATTCTGCTAGCAGACTGATTCCTGGAGATGCAATCCGGGAGGGATGTATCTGTGTGGCTGGCCCCTCGTGTCCAGATGTCACATCTTAGTGTCACGAGCCTGGGACAAACACTGAATTTTTAGGACGCATTTTCACTAAGAGAACCTACCACTCTGGGAGCCTCTTTTTCCTGCAAGGAGCGCCTCTCAAAGGAGTGACTCTGGTTCTCAGAGGCATTCTGAGCTTTGGGATCTAGTCTCAGGCTTTCCAGGGAAGGAAAAAGCTATGGCTGGATGACCTTTTAATTTTCTGCGGTGCCGGATGCCACCTAGAAAAGCTAATCTTTATCTGCAAGGAAAGCACCAGCTGGGATTGAGCACGCCCCCCTTTCCCACCCCTGGATCATGTTCTTGGTTCCACATCCCCCCTTGCCATGCTGTGGTGAAGCTTTTTTGTTTTCCTCTCTCTTTCCCATATAAGGTTATGAGCTCTGTGTCTGGTCTTTGAAATTCTAATACTTGATGGCACAAATGAGGCAGCCTCCACATTCTGTTGAAGGAGTGAAGGGTTTGGAAGTTCCAGGTGGTGCGGGGAACTAGACTGGCTCCCAGCAGGTAGATCTTTCCCAAACCTGAAATGGCCATACGATCCTGTATGTGAGACAGGTGGAATGCAGCGAACGAGCATTTCCAGGCTGTAGCTCTCATCTCATCTCACAAAAAACCAGACCACCCCTGGGAGTCCTGTTCCCCGGCTTTTACAAACGCTCACCCCTCCCAATCACTTCAGATCAGTTAATTCTTCAGATTCACGAGCCAGAAAACTCAGCTCTGGCACTCAGCACACAGGCCTCAACAGGGGCTGTGGATTTCAACCCAGAAGCCCAAGCTTCTCGGCCTGCTGAAGGCCCCTTCCACCTGCCAGTCTGCACAACAGCAGTGCTGTGGGCTCCATGCCAAGCACACCCATGCCAGGCAGTCCTACCCGGTGGGCCCTGACTTGATGGGGTGCAGCCATGGGCCCTCTGGACATGTTCTGCTCAATTACACCTTCCTCTCCAGCTGCCTAACCTTGACCAAGATGGGGGCCTGATTAAAAACCCCATCAGTTTCTAGCCCTTCCCGTAATTTTGATTGACAACATTGAATGCTAATACGAAAACATCTTATCTCTGATAAAACAAAAGCTGACAGAAAGACGGATGCTGACAACCAGCCATATGGTGGACACAATTCCTGGGCCTGGCCCTGTTCACAGTAGCACTCTCTGGCAGAAAGAGATGACACTGAGAAGCTTGAGGACCTACATTTAATAAATCAAACTGTACTGGCATCATCAGAATATTCACAGTTTGCAACAGGATCAGAGCATTTTCTCACTTGCAGACTCGGAGGTGTTTCAGGAGAAGGCGACATGGGCGCGCCGTTCTGATGCTTCATTCTTGACCCTCTCTGGGCTTTCAATGTGTCATTGTGTCAGATCCCTCTCCCCTTCAGGTTTTCACGGTGCTCCTCGTGCCTCTGCCCTCTGGGATCCCTTTGCCGTCTTCCGGTGTGGAAGCTTCGGCTGCTGGCTGGCTGGCCTCGATGGAGTCCAGGTGAGATCTGGGGAGCTCCCCCTGGATGGCCAGGCCCGGTGGGGCTGGCCCCGTCTCACTCCTCTGACCCTCCATGGGACTCTCTCTTCTGACCTCTTCCAGTTCTGCAGCTGCCTGTTCCTTTGTCAGTTTAATTATTTCCCTTCCAAGGCTGTTTACTTCTTCCTCAGAAGGTAACTGGGGTAATGAAGGATGAAAGAGCTTGCACTGGTTCCCGTGGCTCTGATTTGCTGGGGAGTTGACAGCGGGCCTCCCAGCATCCTCAGGCGCTGTCAACGCCTCAGCAGCGGCACAACTTTCATCTCCTTCTTGCTTCTGAGCCTCCCCTGAAAACAGAACGAGGACAGCATTAAACCTCTGGCAGCAAGTCAACCCTCACCACCCCTCTTCTGCCAACCTCCCGCCCAGCCTACCAGCACAGGGCCTCTGAAAAAGGAGCAAGACTTTTTTTGGTTCCCTGTGCAGGGAACTGGAGACAAAGGGGAACACAGGACCCAGGTGAAACCAGTGAACATGCATTCTAGTGATTCCTGCATTATTAACAGAGGGCAAGAGAGCACTTGGGCCATGTCATAATCCATCCTTTCTAGGCACCTGGTTAGCTTCTGTTCCATTCTCTAATGGCCGCTTCTTGTGTCCATTAAATATTTATATTGAGGACAAAGGTTTTGTTGGTTCTGCAGCTCAGAACTGGGTCTTGTTAGTAATGAAAAAAGGTTCCAGCTGCATTGAGGGTGGGAAGCAGAAGGATAGTTCGGGAAGGATTTAGTGCCACCCCTTCTCCACGATTCTCCATCAGCATCTCATTCCTTAATGCAGACACCTGGTGTTCCTCAATATAAAATAAATTATATGCAAATACATCTTCAGGCTTCCTCCCCTGTCGAGTTGTTGTCCCTAAACCCCTTTGCCATAGGATGGAAATTCTAGCACTGCAACAGGAAGGACATGGGAGAGAAGGGTGAGCCCTGAAGTGCTGACATCCAGCCCTCATTTTCCTACTCACTTGCTTTGTGATCAGGACAGGACTCTGATGCTCCTTCTGAACCTAACCAGCAACGGTTGCTCTGCATGACTGGGGAGCAGCACGGTGGAGGCAGCTCTTAGTACCCGGGCATGTGCATTCAACAACAGACACTGAGTTTCCCCAGAAGCCAATCTCTTCTCAGCCCTCAGGCTAAACAGTGAAGAAAGGTATGATAGAGCCACAGTGGGACTGGGTTTAGCCTGGGTGCAGGTCCTAGACTAGGAATAAGGGGACCCCAGGAACAGTTCCTGGTACCCCAGAATGGAACCACAGCAGAACCCTACTGTAGTGGGGCTTGCTATCAGATATGTGCAGGTATGTTTTCAGGCTGTAAGTTGGAACTTGGGGAGCTGGAGAACTGCAGCAGGTTAGAAAGGATGTTGAGCATCATCTGGCCATGCCATTTTCCTGCTTAAAACCTTCTACTGGAGCCTTGTCACTTTCAGGATAAATTTCTTTTCACTTAGGCCCTTACAAGGTCCTGCTGATGCGCTCCTGATTCACTCTGCAGCTTCATTTCCCACAATTCCATCACACATGTCCTCCCAGCCATGCCATGCGCCCATTAGGTCTCCACACACACTGATCAGTTTCTCCCCTGTCTTAAATAAATCCTCCCAGCTAATGCTTATTGGGTGCTTTTCCACGCTACGCACTGCGCTAAACATTTGACGTGTTTATCTCATTCTAAATTTAAGTCCATGAGAGCAGGAGCCTCATCTGACTCATCCAGTGTCTGACACATTCTAAGCATTCAACAATATTTAAAAAATAGTTCCCTTTCTTTTATAAATGGAAGTATAATACACATGAAGAGAAGTGCACAGAACTCACATATCCAGCTCAATGAATTTTCGCAAAGCAAACTCACCCATATAACCAGGATGAGAAACAAAATATTACCAAC
>NW_012104176.1:161531-163857 GCF_000951045.1 Mandrillus leucophaeus | reverse complement strand
TGTAATCCCAGCACTTTGGGAGGCTGAGGCAGGTGGATCACCTGAGGTCAGGAGTTCAAGACCATCCTGGCTAACACGGAGAAACCTGTCTCTACTAAAAATACAAAAATTAGCCAAGTGCGGTGGCGCACTCCTGTAATGCCAGCTACTCAGGAAGCTGAGGCAGGAGAATCAATTGAACCCGGGAGGCAGAGGTTGCAGTGAGCCGACATTGTGTCAATGCACTCCAGCCTGGGTGACGGGGCGAGACTCTGATTCAGAAAAAAAATTTCACTGGGCCAAAACCAAGGTTGTGCTCCCTTGGCAGCTCTGGGGCAGAATCCATTTCCTGCCTCTCCCAGTTTCTGACAGCTGCCAGGATTCCTTGGTTTGTGGCTACATCCTTGCTATCTCTGCTGCCATGGTCACATTGCCTTTTTATCTGTGTGTGCACAATCTCTCTCTTGCCTCCCTCTTGAAAGGATACATGATATTGCATTTTTGGCCCACCCGAATAATCCAGGATAATCTCCTAATCTCAATATCCATAAATCAATCATATCAGCAAAGTCATTTCGCCATATAAGGTAACACTTACAGGTTTCAGGGAATTGGACCTGAACTCTTTGAGGGACAGTATTCAACCTCCTACACATGCCTTCCCAGTTTCCTTTGTTGATTCTGATATTTCCTTCTGGCCCCTCTGAGGGCACTTTCCCCAGTGATCTGCCATCTGTTTCTCTTCATTCATTCTCACTGTTTGGCTATCATATGACCTTAATTCTTGCCTCTGAGTACAGCTCCCAGATCTATATCGATGGCTCTGCTAGCTTCTTGTAGAAGATACAGACCCATGTTTCTGGCTGCCAATAGGATCCTCTACCTGGAAAATCTGCTGGCACTTTCCAGAAGATAGTTTTCCCCCATAGAGTAACCTTTTGCTTGCAGTTTCAGTAATGCTTCATAGTCACATGGGCTTAAGACCTTGAAGACCAGTCAATGCTAAGTCCTGTCTTTGTCCCTCTGTATAGTCTGTTTTCATGCTGCTAATAAAGACACACCCAAGACTGGGTAATTTATAAAGGAAAGAGGTTAAATGGACTGAGTTCCACATGGGTGGGGAGGCCTCACAATCATGGCGGAAGATGAAAAAAGAGCAAAGGGACATCTTACGTGGCAGCAGGCAAGAAAACGTGTGCAGAGGAACTCTCATTTAATGAAACCATCAGATCTTATGAGACTTACTCGCTACCAAGAGAACAGTATGGGGGAAACCACCCCTATGATTCAATTATCTCCATCTGGCCCCACCTTTGACATGTGGGGATGATTACCATTCAAGGTGAGAGTTGGGTGAGGACACAGACAAACCATATCAGCCTCAGTGCTACAGACTGTATTCTTGTGTCCTCCCAACATTCATATTGAGGCCCTAATCCCCAGTGTGATGGTATTTGGAGGTGAGGCCTTTGGGAGGTACTCAGGGTGAGAAGAGTCATGAAACAGGACCCTCATAATGGGATTTGTACCCTTATATGAAGAGGAAGGGGCCAGAACCCCCTCTCTCTCTGCTGTTTGAGGATACAGCAAGAAGGCTGCCATCTGCAAAACAGGAAGAAGGCCCTCCTGAGTCACAGAATCTCTTAGCACCTTGATCTTGAACTTCCCAGCCTCTGGAACTATGAGAAATAAATGTCTGCTTATTGTTGAAAACACTCTGTCTATGGTAGTCTGTTATAGCAGCCTGAACTGACTAAGACACTCAGAAATGTTCCTTGCATCTGCCCACTCTTCTCTTTGCCCAACACCAAACATTGCTTGGATTTCTAAGGTTTCTAGATAAATTGCTGAGGCATATTTCCCCATGGTTCAGCTGGATGTGACTTTTAGACCATCCCCCCAGCCAATGAACAGGTAAGCATTCAGAAGGCAAGTGCAAACAACGCCCAATATTTCCGGAACTCAGACCCTGGCAGGTGACAGGTATGTGGTGACAATTTATAAGATGAATTTACAAAGATTATTTCATAATTTAGAAAAAATGTGTATTTAAAAACACATGAGACTAAGCATGTGGTTAGATACTTTAGGTTAAATATAACCTAAAAAGGCCTGGGCACGGTGGTTCACGCCTATAATCCCAGCACTTTGGGAGGCTAAACAGGCAGATCACGAGGTCAGGAGTTCAAGACCAGCCTGGTTCACATGGTGAAACCCTGTCTCTATTAAAAAAATATAAAAAATTAGCTGGGTTTGGTGGCATGTGCCTGTAGTCCCAGCTACTCAGGAGGCTGAGGCAGAAGAATCGCTTGAACCCAGGAGGTGGAGGTTGCAGTGAGCCAAGATC
>NW_012104176.1:158459-159726 GCF_000951045.1 Mandrillus leucophaeus | reverse complement strand
AAGAGAAGTGCACAGAACTCACATATCCAGCTCAATGAATTTTCGCAAAGCAAACTCACCCATATAACCAGGATGAGAAACAAAATATTACCAACCCCTGCAAACACTTTAGAGTCCAGGACTCCTGGACCCCCTTTCCAGTCCCTTTTCTTCTGCCAAGGATAACCATTAGCCTATTTAAAATTCCGAAATGAGAACTGCCTGGTCCTGGAACTTTATATTCAGGAATTTTACTGTGCTGGGTCCTTTCACTTCACATGATGTTTGTGAGATTTACCCATGTTTATGAGTACAGAATTTGTTCATTTGAATGCACCACAATCTCCAACAGGTATGTAAATGTTGAACAAAAATGGGCAAGCCAGAAACAGAAAAAGATATAGAAATGGAGAGCAGACATATTAAACGATTCACACCATCACTCAAAATTGCAGAAATCTAAGTCCTAGCAAAATGTAGTTTTTCCTCTACCAGAATGGCAAAAATGAAAAGGTTTGACAAAGCTCAGTGTGGCGAAGGATGCAGGGAAACAGGTACAATCATATGTTAATAAAGAAAATAAAACTTAGTAAGACTCTTTTATAGGCCAGATATTTCAAGACATATTGTTCTTAGATACTCACTACAACACTGTTTTTAAAAACAGAAGTCTGAAAAAATCCAAGTGCTCATCAACAGGGGATTATGTATACAGATTTACTTGCCAAGTTGCGAGATTCTTTCTGATAATATGCACTAAAAATTGTAGGTTGTCTTTGGAAAGCAGACTGAGGACCACAGCAAGAAGCAAGGGTGGAGGAAGACTTTAAGTTTAATTTTCCATCTTTCTGTGCTATTTATATTTTTTAACATGTGCTATATTCCTATTTTATAAAACAAGATATGCAACCTCCAAGATTCTACCATCCATTATCACTTCATCTTTCCTTTGCTACACTGATCTGTAGAGCTAGGAACCCATATCCACTGCTTCCACTTCCCAGTGCTGATTCACACCTTCAATCCTTCAGTCTATCCTGTGTCCCTCCTGCCTGTGAGGCCTCCTACATCTCCCTCCCCATTTTCCCATTGGCCACATGCTCCTCACAAGCTGTTTCTCCCTGTAGTCTCTCCTTCAATCTAGTTCTGTGAGCATGATGTATTAGTTCCCTATAGCTGCTGCAACAAATAACCACAGATGTAGTGGCTTAAAACACATTTATTCCCTTATAACTCTGGAATCAGAAGTCCAAAAAAATTTCACTGGGGCTGGGCACAGTGGTTCACG
>NW_012104176.1:136579-156044 GCF_000951045.1 Mandrillus leucophaeus | reverse complement strand
TATTGATATGCATGGTATGTGGTGAGCATTTCTTAATTACATAATTGAATACACTTTCGAGCATTTATTTATTTAATCAAATGTTTAAAAGTTTTTAAATGACTGAACCTTGGTAAAAACTCTGAGAAGCTCTAGAAGAAATGAAAGAGTGAAATCAGAGGGACTTTAGGACTCAAATGAAACTACCAAGATGATGGGTGCAGCACAAGGAAGAGAAAATGATCACAGACAGAAGCAGCGATGTGATAACAAACATCAGTATCAACAGAGAAAGGGACTGTGGGTTTCAGCTAAGTAAGGTGGATCTTGGCTGCTGTCACCACACCCTATAGCTCTAATGCTCCTGATATACATTTGCTTTTCACATCAAAATAAGTTTCCATTTCCTTTAGCCTTTTTGATGACCACAGACAAATCCCAGGGACAGAATTTTGACCAAATCTACTTTATGCTTTCTGAAGGCTGCATTTAGTCACAGACAACTATGTTTACTCTCCTAAGAATTCACTGACCTCAGTAAGCATTGTATCTGCAAAGGAGACCATTACTTGTGCTTACAATGAAACACATGAATGTAATAAAGCAAGCCTTGATTTTTTTTTTAAAAATAGCTATTCAGATCTGTTCAGCCAGGATAAGGTATGTTAGTTCCTGATGCGCAATATATAGATGTATAGATGTGTGAATAAATCAAGCCTGGATTTTGAAAAAACAACTATTCAGATCTGTTTAGCAAGGATGAGGTATGTTGGTTTCTAACAGGTTCGTTTGATTCTAGTCTCCTCCTGCACTAATCCAACCTGTTGCGAGACAGGAACCTTCCCTAAAGCTTTGCTACCTAAAGTGTGGTTCATGGACCAGTAGTGGCAGCATCACCCGGGGGCTTATTAAACATGCAGGGTCTCAGGCTCTGCTCCAGAATGACTGGTTCTGAACCTTCACTTTAATAAGATCCTGGGTCATGTGGGTGCGCACTTCAGTTTGAGCAGCACTGCAAGCTTGAAGCACAAATCTCACCATGTCTTTGCCCAGCTATACATCATTTAAAGGCTGCCAGTGTCTCAGGAACAAAGCCTAAGCTCATAACCTGACATTCAAGGCCTTCCACGACTAACATCCATCTACATTTCTACCTGGCAAACCAACTCTTCTTTTTCCCTCTACTCCAGCCACACTGGCCCTTCATGTCGCCCGCCCCTGTCCCCAGCACCTATAACTTACAAAGTTGATTCCTCCATGACTATCATTCTCTCTTGTATGTCCCAGGGATGAACTTCAAGAGTCACCTCCACTTCCACGTCTTCCATGATGCCTATTTGATTAAATCTGGCCAGAAGTAATACTCCTACCTTAAATATAGAAACTTGCCTGATTAATTTTTTAACTTTGTTCCATAGTGGGGACTCAATAATAAATAGCTTATTAAATGTTTGTATATATGAACAATATACATGAATGCGTGAATCCATGAATATATGAGTACATCTCTTTAAATACCACTCGTTAATATATGAAAGCAATCCTTGAATTTACGGTATTCATTTAAGGTTGTATTCAGGTTACTACTCTAAAAGTTCTTAAAATGGTACTTTTGAAAAAGAAAGACAAAGATTTCTGACTTGCACAAACATTTATCTACATCAGGGAAGCAATCACATAATTTTCATACTCACAGATGAAAATTTTTATAGTGGTCATGCAGGGGACATGAGAAACAGCGGGTCAAAATGAGCAGGTTTCCAGCATGGTGGGGAGGCTTTATTTAAAAGGAGTAAATTACGGTACTTGCAGCAGCTAAATTTTCCACCAACGTGAGACGAATAAACTCCTTCTGGAAATTACTCTTATGAAATTACTTCTTCCAGGACACTTAATAGTATATTCTAGTGCCCCTGAAAAATTAATTAACCTTACTCGTAACAACCTAACCCCTAAACCATCTGTGGTGTGTTTTTACTGGAGGTCAGCTTAATCTTCTCTACCTTAATTTACATCTAAGTGAGGGTGGTCTAAATTACACGGGGGACTTTCAGTTGCTGGTATTTTGCCTTGTGCCATTTCGTCAGATGACATTCTGCTCATGTCCAAAGGTATGAGTCTCTTTTAATATGGTAAACCTCTGAGATTAGCAGGGAGAACTTTTTAAGCAGCGGGTGCGGGGGTTTGTGTGTGGCGCCAACACCGCTGTCCTCATTAGGGGTTAAAACACAGCCACAATAAGAGGAATGTACTCAGGCTGTAATCCTACTCTGTTTACTTTTTCTGAGAAAGGCTAGATTTTCAGAGCCTTAGGACCACAGAGCTACAGGAGCCAGGATCTAGGACTGGATTGTAAGTCAACAGCAGGATTTACCAACCCACTCCCCCATTCTTTTCAAATCTAAACTTTAATTTTTAATTTAATTTTTTTTTTCTTTGAGACAGGATCTCACATTGTTCCAGGCTGGAGTACCGTGCCACGATCACAGCTCACTGCAGGCACAACCTCCTGGACTCAAGGGATCCTTCTGCTTCAGCCTCCCGAGTACCTGGGACTACAGGCATGTGCCACCACTTGCAGCTAATGTTTTCATTTTCTTTTTTAGAAATGGAGTCTCACTATGTTGCCCAGGCTGGTCTCAAATTCCTGGCCTCAAGTGATCCTCTCACCTCAGCCTCCCACAGTGCTGGGATGACAAGTATGAGCCACCCTTAGACTATCTTTTTTCAAATCCAAAAGATACCTAAAATTATACTCAAGTCATTATCCGGAGACAAAAAAAAGTTACTAAAAATGTCACGAGCGTTGAGCTATCACTGGGACCTCTGGTTACTTGCTGTGGGAGCAAAATCCTCCTTTGAAGGTTCTAGAATCTTAACTCTTAAGCTGTGGGCGTTTTATTTTTAAGGACAGACACATAGCATTGCTATTTCTATAAAATATTCCTGAACCAGCCAAGAATAGGAAAATATTACAAATAATCGTAATTATTTGGTGTTTTAGCAAACAGAATCATTAACACTTATTATTAATAATGATACACATATCAATGATGAGGAGGCAGTGAACGGCTACAAACGCATTATGACACAAATAATGTGGAAAGAAAAAATATTTCCTCTAAAAGATAAAGCAACAGTATCTCTTTGCTTAAAAGATTGCTAATCACCCAAAAGTGTGTCCCCCACTCCCCACTGCCACTGGCCCGAAGGGGCGATTCATCTTCCTTTGTTAGCTGCTCTCTGATAGGCTTTGTCCTCCCAAGTGTGCGCTGCTTTCAGTTGGAATTGATCACAGATGCGACAGTGATGAGGCCATCCCGGACGCTGACAGCCACGGCGTAAATGCTTCCTTGTTCCCACCCAGCGCTGTCGGAGGATGGGATAGGAACAATGAGAGCTAATGATGCAACTCTGGAAGCTATCATTTTGAATCAGTCCGTGACTTACACCGCCCTTGTGAAAATCAAGCCAGGCTCATGGTCCCTTTCAGGTTAGCAGGCCCAGGTCCACCCTGAGGCTCAGCAAGCCCAGAACAGACAGAAAGCTTTGGATCTCCACGTGGACGTTGGATGCCGGCATGGCATACCCACCATCCAAGACATGCTCCAAATCACACAGGGGGCCACGGTGATCCAGGCCAGCCTTACAAGCAGCCATATGAGGCTGGCTGCAAAGACCCAGCCTTGCTTTCTGGCCAGTGTGGAACCAATTAAAGTCAGGGTCTCTCTCTAGAAATTCTCCCCACATGTTCTTGGGGAGTAACCTTTCTGCTCAAATCCCAGATATGTCCTGGCTTCTACCACTCCATGAACTATTATGGTCTTATGATCAGGCTCTCAACCCTGTTGGCTTATCTGGGTCTTCTTACTCAGCGATAAGAAGTGGTCTTCTTACCACTCCACGTGCTATTATGAGTGATTTAAAGCAATGACTATGCATTATTTTCCACGAGCCTTTGGGTCAGATGGGTGGTTCCGGTTCTGCTAACCTAAGCTCAGCTCGGCAAGGCTCCCTCATCCGTATGCAAGAGAAAGCTTGCAGAGTCTAGCTTAGTTTAGCAGAACCACCCATCTGACCCAAAGACTCATGAAAAACAATACATCGTTGTTGCTTTAAGTTCCACATTTTGAGTTGGTTTGTTACCCAATAATAGCTAACTGACACAGCTGGTTAGTCCAGCTAGCTGAGAGCACAGTGTTTAGGGCAGACAATCATGAGGTTGGAAAGGCAGGCTGGGCCAGGCTGCAGAGTTGAGATGTTAAGTGGAGGACAGTGGACAGCCACTTGGGATTTTTGAGCACGGCACAAATGTGATGAAACAGTACTCCAAAAGCTTTATTCTATAGTAGCAGGATGAAGATGAGAATAAAGGAAAGACAGTCAGGGAGGATGGAAAACCAGGAGAGGAGCCCTCCTGACAAGAAAATGAGGGCCTGAACCATGCCAGAGGTGGTAGCTCCCGAGGTGTGAAAACTCTGCAGAAAGAGTTGAGTGAAAGACCACATGTAGATGGAGACAGAAGGTTGACAGTGGTTGACAGCTCCAAGGTTTTAAGCCTGAAAAGCTGAGAGGGTGACAAAAAAAGAAGGAAGAAAGCAGGAAGAGTTGGCGATGCCATGCTTGAGAAGTCCACGGAGTATTCAGGGCAAGGGAAGCTGGGGCTCTGGGAAATGTGGGGTGTAACTCTGCAGATGGAACCCTGCAGGGGAAAATACTTTGAGAGTATTTTATGGAGGTAATGATTAAAGGCATGAGTCTGAGCAAGAGAAGATGGAAATGTGGATGTCTATTGTTTATCTATTGCTGTGTAATGAATTACATCAAACCTAGCAGCTTAAGACTCACAAGTCTGAAAACAGTTGAACTGGGTGGTTCTGGCTAATGGTCTCTCATGAGGCACCCATGAAATGCTGGCCAGGGCCGTTGGCATCTGAAGGCTTGACTAGGGCAGGAGAATCTCCTTCCAGGATGTCTCACCCAAGTGGCTGATGGCTGGAGGCCTCAGCTCCACACCACGTGAACAGTGTGGATAGCTGCTTGAGTGTCCTCATGACATGGCTGCCAGCCTCCTCCAGAGTAAATGACCCAAGAGAGAGCATAAAGGACAAGTCTCATGTCTTTTATGACCTGGATGTAGAAGTCACATACCCTCACTTCTGTATTCTATTAATCAGACAGACTGATCCTGATATGACATGGAAGATGGTTACACAGGGGCATGAATACCAAGAGGTAGGGAACATTTGGTGCATTCTTGGAAGCTGGCTGCCACACTGGGGTGGCAGAACAAGACAAGCAAAACTTCGAAAAATATGAAGTTTGTTGGGAAGACAAGACTCCCACACGAGAAGAGATCAGGCTCTCAAACCTGTTGGCTCATCTGGGTCTCTCTATAGGTCTTTGATCCCTTCCAGAACACCCTGCCTCCAGAACTATCTATCTGGTAGAGGAGGAGCTTTTCTCTCTATTCTACTGCTTTGCAGACTTCCCATGTACCAGGCAACGTGCCAAGATTTCCCTGAGGCTGACATGATCGTGTCACTGTTTTAAAGGGAAGAAAACTGAGGCTGAAGTCTCCAGCCCAAGTTCTCATAGCCAATGTGATGTGGAACTGGCCATGAACCCAGGTTGTTCAGCTCCAAGGGTCCTCACTATTTATTTTTTGAGATGGAGTCTTGCTCTATTCCCCAGGCTGGAGTGCTGTGGCACAATCCTGGCTCACAGCAACCTCTGCCTCCTGGGTTCAAGTGATTCTCCTGTGTCAGCCTCCTGAGTACCTGGGACTACAGGCATGCCCCACCACACCCGGCTAATTTTTGTATTTTTAGTAGAGACGGGGTTTCACCATGTTGGCCAGGCTGGTCCTGAACTCCTGAGCTCAGGTGAAACACCCACCTCCACTCCCAAAGTGCTGGAATTACAGGTGTGAGCCACTGCACCTGGCGCAGGGTCCTCACTCTTAACCTCTCTGCCAACATGCCTAGAGAGCAGGGGCCTGCATGCTGCAGTTAAAACCTCCCAACAACATGAACCCACAGAAGCAACAAGAGGAAATCTGAGGAATGTCCCAATGATGCCAAAGCAGCAGCAGGAAAGGGAAGTGGAAGAGACCGATGTTCATTGAGCCACTCCTCTGTGGCAGGCACAGTCCAGGTAAAGATGGAGAAATTGAGGTGCACTTACCATCCTTGGGATCTGCTTTGTTCTCAGTGGGCTGCTCGACAAACTTCAGCAGTGGGGATCTCGACCTCTGTCCACTAGGAAGAGTGGGGTCGCTGAACAGTATGGTGTCCTTTCCCCCTGTTGCGGAAAAGGGGAAAATGGATGTCTTATATTATCAGTGGAGCTGGGTTACATTTAGGCCCACACACTTAACTGGCTCAGGGCTGGCTGCCCACAGACACTACCATTGAAGGGAAGCCTGCTACGACTGCTGACATCCTCCATACTTCTTTACACTATTGCACCATCCTAGCCCTAGCCCTTGCACACACATACACACACACACAATCCTTATCATTAATTTGGTATTGAATTATAGGCCATTTCTTACTTTCCTCTCACTGCTTGATGTATATTCACCTTGCTTCCCTAAGTGGACCACAGGTTCTTGGAGGGGGCAATAAGCATGTCTAGAATGCCTGGTACAGAACTGAATTCACAAAGTCAATGCTCAAAAGGGTAACAACACATTGGTGGGCTATTACTGGAAGAGACACTGATTCTTCCCAGGTGTTGGTAAATGAGAGAGAGTTGGCAATTTTTTGATGTCATTGGATCTCTGCTCTCCAGTTGGCTAAACACTATGATTTGACTCCTACTTTGGGAAAGAAAGAAGAGGAAGAGGAAGAGGAGGAGGAGGAGGAGGAGGAGGAGAAAAAAATTGTATTGTGTCTTATTCCACAATTCAGTAGTTTAAATGGAGACACAAAAAAACAATGAGCAGACAGAACAGACTGATCTGATTTATACTAGAAGAGGCTCTTTTTCCCTTTACTTTCAACATGGTTTGAAAATATCATAACATGTTTCTTCATCATAACACCCTTCACCACTGCAGAAGGTCAATGCTATTGCCATGACATAAACTGTATCAGATCTGGGGAGCTGCCACTCTTTCCTGTCCTCCCATTTTGTATCTATGTGGAGACCAGAGATTAGAACAAACAGGGCCACAGCATAAAATTCATTCAGCCAAGTCCCCAAAGCTAATTTCATCCTTTAATATTTGTTTTGTACTAATTGA
This sequence comes from Mandrillus leucophaeus, assembly GCF_000951045.1. NCBI lineage: Eukaryota > Metazoa > Chordata > Mammalia > Primates > Cercopithecidae > Mandrillus > Mandrillus leucophaeus. The sequence goes on along the minus strand of NW_012104176.1, from coordinate 148,816 downwards.
ATTCTCTATTTCAATTGACTATTCTAATCAGAAAAGTTCAAGGAAAGGTAGATAATGCATTTCTACTTATTTACATGCAGGGAAGACATAATGCACTGCTGATGTTAGCCACAAAAACAAGATATTTTAAACAGAACATACTCCCAAATCCTACTGAAACATTGTAGCTCAGGCCTTCAGGCAGCAAAAGGAAAAAAGGAAATAGTTGTTATTGCATAATAGCCATTTGAAGTTGTACCCAGACCAAACAAAACCACAGAAAATTCTCGGCATTTGTTCACTCAAGTAACTTCCATCTTTTAATATAAATTGTAGAAACGAAACAGTGAGAAATTTCACCAAGTCATTTTGAGAAAAAAAAATCAAAACCCCCATACACGCACAGACATGGCAATCTCAATGTACAAATACATGATCAATTTGCCCAACTGTGTTGAAATTCAATGCAATAAAAGAAAGGCCTTCCTAGAAGATGAGGCTTTAACAGCGTCAAAAGATTCTTGTGCAGAAATGGATCATTCAAATCCCCAGGACTGTACCCGGCAGTAATTAGTTCTGTTAGGTCTTTTGACATCAAATTTAAGGAATCACGGCTAAAAATTCCAATTCTTGAAACATACATCCAGGCAACCTAAAGCAGCGATTCAGGTTTACATTTCAGAAAATGTGTTGTTGGCCACCTGCCTCCCTGTGCTGACTTTTACTTATCGTCCATTCCAGGGAAGCACCCATATGATTCAAGGATGAAGGAGACTGGTTTGTGCGGAAGGTGAACTAACTAAAACTATAGGTACAACATGGTTTCCAGGGAAAGGGGAGATGGTGGAAATGGTAAATACAAGTTTCTGAAGAGTAAAAAGTCAACTGGAATGGCTGACTGGGGTCTCACAAAAGGAGTATTTTACCAAGACAAGTGGGATAAATACAGCTAATTAAAGTAGAACACCAGAGCTTCCAAATACAGTGTACAACTGGAAAAAAAACCACAGGAAATTCAGAATTTCAGACTAAGTAAAAACGGGATGGGGGAAGGGAAGAGAAGGAGGTGGTGGAGTACATTTTGGGTTAGAAAAATTGTCGGTTTTTATATTCATTTTTAGTACTGGTGATTAAATTGGACAAATCTTTGTATGTTCTTAGATTCAATTTTAGGACTGGTGATTAAATTGCACAAATCTTTATTAAATTCTTGTATTAACTTTTAGGGCTGATAATTAAATTGAACAAATTGAATAAATCTTTATAGGATATCTACAGAATAAAAGAAAAGAAACAATTCACTACATTCACAAAAGTTAAAAAAATATATAGACACAGTGACAATTTCAGAATTCAGGTTTGCTAAACTTCACAGTTCCACAGATGAGACCCTGAATATTTATTGCATTTTTCTGATTCTACCCCCAGCCTGCCACGTAGTTTCTAAATTTAGAACACTTGTAGATTTTTTCAGCAATGATCTACTTTAAATAAGGTAGAATAAAAGGACTTTAAAAAGGTAGAAGATTCTTGTAAATTATGTGGGAGCTTCATTTCTTAAAAAAGGAAAATAGTTTTCATGAAGTTCTGTTTACCTGGAAGACTCCACAAACCAGAAACTTCCAGAGTTCTTAATTTTTTTTCCAGCTCAGCCACCCGATTCCCTAGGATTCTGAAAAAAGGGGAGAAGATGACAGTCGATTATTGAGCCTCCTGTCAGCCCGCAGCCCTGGAGATCCCACTGGTGCCCTAGTAGAAAAGTTTTGAGATTTATGATATATGCTAAAAACGGAGCATTTCTATGTATGTGTGTGTAAATAATATGTGCTCTATTGCAAGTGCATATGCAAATAGAAAGTACATGAATGATTAAAAACAATACTCAAATACCATGAAAGTGAGCCCTCTCCCCAAAGGTAGTTTTCCTGGGAAGCTAAACGATGACTCCACCGCTGCCCAAATCATTTGATGGAATCTCTATTTAAGAAATGCTCATTGCAAAGAAGACAATAAATTTTGAATGCCCTTAATAGTATCACACCTTGATTCTCTGAGGGTGAATCTGATTTTTGGAAACAACCAGGTCTAAAAAAGATGGATGGACACGCTTGGTAATGTTGTTTTGAGTCAATAAACAATACCATCAGCCTTCTTAGACCCATGTCTTACTGATGTCCACATTCTTGATATTTAGCACAATGCCTGATACATGGGAAGTATTTGATAAATATATTTGATTAAATAAATGCCTTTCTTTTTTCATGACTCATAATTAGCTATGGGAAGAATGAAAAGAGATATTTCAAAAGAGTTTTCAGTAATTGCAGAATCATTAGAATAATTACATTGTTTTCCAAGGTGACCATTCTGAGTCACTAAGATATATAAAGTCTAGAATGTGTGTATTTGAAAAGACCATAATGTTTACTTGGAAGCCAAACTCTCACTACATGCAAGGATAGACATGTGGGCATACAGACTCCCACATCACTCTATAAAAAATTAAATATAGTTGGGAAATGATTTAATAGTCCTCAAAACTTGAATCACTTCCCATTGGGCTGGAAATTGAAAAACCAGCCTTTATTTTATTTGGGGGATTTTCTTGGCACTGCTGTGCTAAAATAATGTGGAAATCACCTTAATAGCAAAGTTTCAATTCCTTTCAGCAAGATAAATCAGAACACTAGAATTATTCTCCTATCTCTCTTTATATTCCAGAGATAGCTACACACACCCACATACACACAGAGGCATGAATATGTATATATCTGCACATACATATGGCTGTGGATTCATCCTTGTTTTACCTGAATTGACTTGTATCATCTTAATTAATATTCCCTTTGAGTTCACAGAAAACTCAGGAATTACTCTACGTGGTTTTCTTCCATCTAGGTACTTAGAGCTTTTCTTCTTTTCCCTAAGTCTTAAAATTATGCATAGTCTTTATCAATTACTTTCCACTTTCATTCCATTTGTTGGGTCTCTTTTGCTTTCATGTCCCTGACCCTTCAATAGGCGCTATCCTTTTGTAATCTCGCTTTCCATATTTTGCCCAGACCTTCTGATCCAAGCTCCCTTTTTACCAGCTGATGAGTTTGAGATGCAATCACAACAGTGTTCAAGTTGATGCCTGTTTCTTAATGAGATCAGATCATCTGTAGGTGGTTGCTTCTTGGAAACAAAAGATAAGGCTTAACTCTTCCGTGGAGGTGGAGGGATGCCGTCTGAGCGGCATTTGAAGGTGTGGTGAAGAGATACTGGGTTATATTTTTTCTGATGTTTCGGGATAACGCAGCCGTTTCTCTCAGAAATGGAATGAAGTGAATTTCCTGGTGTCCCCAGCAATCTACTTTCAGGGCCCCTGCCTAAGTTTGTCAGTGCTTTCTTCTTTGACCTGACTCTTATCAGCGTCTGATGCAGGGCTGGAGGTAGTAAAATGGACTCAGTAGAAGTTATGACAGTAGAAATAATAACAATAGTACCATCGACAACAATAGCAACTGCGTTACTGTTAACACAACTAATCTTTCCTGAGTCCTTGACACACATCAGAGGCCATGCTGAACACTCACCTCATCTGTGTTAGCTCATCTAACCTGACAAAAACCCTGTGGTATGCATAGGATTGTTGCAATCCTTTTACACGTGGACCCAAAGGAACACAGAGGTTAGGCAACTTGCCCAAGGATGCACAGTTTATCTCAAAGTTCTGTCTTTCCCCAGCCCCCAGCAATCTCATCCACCATACTCCCCTCTTCCCACTAGGAAGGTGAGGAACAGAAGTTAGTTAACTTGACCAAAACCATAAGCAAGACTCAGCTGGCGGTGAGACTGTATTGGAATGCAAGCCTGGACTTGCTTCTGAAGCACATGCTCTTAACCAATGCCCCATAATGGCACTTTAAAACCAACCTTGACACATTCTTTCTCATGTCTGCAAGAAGTGCTCCTTAAAAACGGTTCATGTTGAAACATGGATGTGGCCGCAGCTGCCTTGCAAAATACAAGCCACAATGCTTCAAATGGCAAAGAGGATCTCTGTTAGCTTCACACTGAAAGAACGTGGCAGGGAGCCCACTGAACCTGGTGTGACGCAGCCCAGGGAAAGAAGAGGGGCTATTTACGTCTTAGTAGCCGGCAGCATGGATAGGTGGAGAGAACAGCAGGAGCCGAGTCCATTAAATTCGGTTTGACCAATTCAACAAACATTTCCTGAGATCCAGCTCTGTAAAGCACTGTGCTACAGGCTGTAGGGGATAATGAGGAGAAGGAGACCCTGTCCCTGCATTTGAGAGACTAAGCGTCTCGTGGGAGACTGACTGATGCATACACACAAAAACATACATGGACGGTGCAGTGGAAGGCTTTAATAACAGCTGGTATTTGTTAATCACTTGCTGTATACCAGGTATGCACACAACTGATGCGTCAGCTCTTGTTAGCCTTATTTTGTAGACAGGAAAACTGAGACTCAGAAAGGTCACTTAATTCACCCAGGCTTACACAGCTAGTGAGCAGAGGGGCCAGGCAAAAACATGGGCTTGAAAATACACACATGCTTATTAAAACTGTAGAGCAGAAATGAAGAGCTACGTGGAAGATGAATTGAGAGAGACCAGTAGGAACCCAGACAATGAATGACCTATCTGCCATATTGACAGCATTCAGACTTTTCTATATTGGCAATGGGGAGAGAGCGAAGAGGTTTTTTGTTGTTGTTTTGTTTTGTTTTGTTTTGTTTTTTAAGATACGGAGTCTCACTCTGTTGCCCAAGCTGGAGTGCAGTGGCGTGATATCAGCTGACTGCAACCTCTGCCTCCTGAGTTCAAGCAATTCTCCTGCCTCAACCTCCCAAGTAGCTGGGACTATAGGTGTACGCTGCCATGCCTGGCTAATTTTTTTTGTATTTTAGTAGAGATGGGGTTTCACCATGTTGCCCAGGCTGGGTTCTAATTCCTGAGCTCAGGCAATCTGCCTGCCTTGGCATCCCAAAGTACTAGGATTACAGGTGTGAGCCACTGTGCCCAGCCCAGTGAAGGGTTTTAAGCAAGGAGGCAGCATGAGGAAGTTTAGGCAAAGTATTCTTGATGCCTAGTTGAGAATGGAGTGCAAGGAGTGTGAGTAGAAGCAGAAAGATCAGTTAGAAGGGCATCGTCCAGGTGGGATTGATACAGTCCAAATCAAGCCAGTGGGGTTGCAGGGGTGCTACAGGAATGGGGCAATAACAAGGAGGTAGATGAGCTCGAGATGCCTGTGGGAGATCTGTGCAGACACACTGGATATAGGAAGAAAGGCAAAGATCTGAGAATGCAGGCTGGGGGAGCGGAGTCAGTAGCTCACCACCAGACGATGTGAAGTCAGAAAGAACAGTGGAGGGGGCAGAGGAGAGCCAGGACAATGTGCCACCTTGGAAGCCAAGTTGAGAGGGGTGCAGATGAGAAGCGTGGTCAATATTGTCTTATTCTAGAAAGTGGTCACACCGGATGGGAGTTGAGAAGAGGCGGCTTAGAAGATGTGCCTGACACTTGAAGGAGGAATGTTTCAGGACAGTAGAGGGGATGAAATCCACAGTCCAAGGGACTGGGCTGAGACAGAAGCAGACTCTGGGAAAAGTGAATATAGCCGACTCTTCAAGTAGCTTAGCAGGGAAAAGCAGGAGATAAACGACAGTAGCTTGAGGCAAACTCAAACTTGAGAGAGGTTTGGAGTTTTTTTGTTTTTCGTTTTTCTTGCAGGATGAGGGAGATTTTAAAGTTTTTATTTAGTTATGGGTTGTTTTGGGGTAGATTTCAGCATGTATCTACCTAGTAGTCTAGGGACATCTCTCAGGATGCCAGGCCTCCAGATGGCTTCCCTGCAGTGGTTTTAGATAGTAATGACATCATTGAAGGTGGGACAAGGAGTCTGCGAAGACAGAACTCACACAGGAACTGCACTACTGTGCGTGCTCTCTGGACAACACACACAGCAGGAATACCTGAGTGAGGGTCTTTAAGGAAAGACTGGCTCTAAAGGGGAGGCGGGTAACTGTCTCTCTACACACCTGGAGATGCCCCTGCCTCCTCCCACCCCAAGTGGCCTCCTTTGGCGTCTCTGCTCTGATCCATGACACCCTCTTGCTGCTGCTCCCCAAGATGCTGAACTTCCAAGCTCATTCACCATTGGCCAGGGAACGAGAAGAGGAAACGGTTTCGGGCATAGCAGGAAGGATAGCAAAAGGCCAGTATGTCCTCATATATTCACCACCACCTCCCCGCCCTGGAGAACTAAATGTGGTGCACAGTGAAACAGCCCTTGAACAACCGCCTCGTCCACAAATGCTTTGCCACCCGGTTTGAAAGACAAATGAACCTCACATCCGTTCTTTCTTGATCACCAGGTAACTGCCAACTTGCTGGCAAGAAGTAGCTCAAGCAAATTACCTATTAACTGAACGTCGCTCAAGATGTAAAGTCCTAGGTTTCTTCATCAATTCTTCGAGATGGCTCCGGATGGAGCCTCTCGAGGGTGGTAACTGTCAGGTAGTGGAAAATCAGCAGGGCAGCACACGCTGCCAGGAAGGAACACCTTTAATGCTATGTATAATGCTCCAGCAAAATAAAGCCATTTCTTTTTTTTTTTTAATTAATTAATTATTTTTTTCTAAGGTTGCAATTGGGGCATGCACACAGAGACCAAGGTAGTTTCCAGTGTATTCCAAAAGCTATTTTATTATTTCAGTTACACAAGGCTAAATCAAGCGGGAGAACACACAGAGACCAAAGTCACATTCTATTCTCAGCCCTCATTCCATTTGTAGTATAATTAGTTTCTTTACACGCCCCCAAATAAAACATTTATTAAAAGTATGAAACAGAGGACCTCCTAAGTATTAAAGATGGCACATTAGGCAACTTACGTACTGATATAAAGCAATCTCCAAGATCCATTATTACAGGGGAAAAAAAAAATCAAGGTGCAGAACAATGAGAAAAAGCTTTTTAAAAAATGAATACCAGTTACCATTTGTAAAAAAAAAAAAAAAAAAAAAAAAAGGCAGTATATCTACGTAAATATATGAGTATGTGTATATACAGAAATGTGCATTTGCTTATACTGTCTATGCATCCTTTGGAAGGATACATAACAAATGAGGAATGGACGTTTCTTCCAGGAAGGGGATTAAGGCAGCTGGGAGTAGTTTGGAAATACATTGTTGTTTAACCTTAAATTAATATTAAATTAAAACCACAGAGACAAGGCATGCTGGCTCATGCCTGTAATCCTAGCACTTTGGGAGGCTGAGGCAGGCGGACCACTTCAGGTCAAGAGTTTGAGACTAGCCTGGGCAACACGGTGAAACCCCATCTCTACTAAAAAAATACAAAAAATTAGTCGGGCATGGCTGAGGCACAAGAATCGCTTGAACCCAGGAGGTGGAGGTTGCAGTGAGCCAAGATTGTGCCACTGCACTCCAGCCTGGGCAATAGAGCAAGATCCTATCATAAATAAATAAATAAATAAATAAACCCAGAGGAGGGTTCAAAAATTATTTTTAAAATAAACATGAAAAAGTACATGGAAACAAAAATAAACATGGTCAAATGAAAATGTCAGTCTTTCTCAATGGAGCGAGAGAGTGCTATGAACCTGGGGAATGGGCATGTTTGCAGTGGGTATGGTTAGGAACACATTAGGGAACCAATCTGTCAGAGGAGGCTGGAATCCTCTGCAGAGGCATGTCAGGCCGACAGCCTGTGGATGCTGCCTTTGGCAGGTAATGGGGCCTCAGCCTGCTTTGCAGGGAAGGCTAGTGGCATGCTCAGAACTGTAGCAGGAAGGTGGGTTAGGCGGGGGGAGGTAGAGCTGGGGTCTGAGGATGGAGCTGTGGGAGGGTCTCCCCAAGGAAGAAGTGATGGTCAAAGGGCATAACCATTTGTGAAACATATTAGGATGGATGTTGACTGACGGAATTTGAGGAGCTGAAAGAATATCCGGAGAAACCATCAACCAGAAGTTGGAAATGTAGGTCTTGGTCTTGCTCTTGACAGGGTGGTTGGGGATAAGAGATTTGAGAAGAGTCTGCAGGGAATGAGAGGCAAAGACAGAGACAGGGAATGAGGTCTCCCAGGTGGGGGAAAAAGCACCGAAGACAAAGAAAAAAGATGGAGTGGGTCTGGGGTGAGGGGTCAGGGGAAGAGGTGGGAAAAGGAAATGAGACAATGGAGAAGGCTGGAGTTTCCCCCTTGAAATCCATCTTACTTAGATTTCAAGATGAAAATCTCAATGTGAAGAAATTAAAGAAGAAAGAGACTCAAAGGTAGAGTTTGGGGATACTGGTGACCTGCAAAGAAAGAATGCCATGAGAAATGTAGGAAGAGGTCTTGGGAGGCATAAAAGCCAAAGTTATCTTTCTTTCCTGTGCATGGACTCATTCGGGACTTACTAAAATCCAAAATTCCAACCTTCCCTCCCACAAATCCCCGATTCTGCATTTATAAACAAGTGTCCCCACCCCCCAGCAATTCCAACATAAGTGACCTCCCAGAATACATTTAGACAGGGTGGCTGTTGAGGAAGGAGAGGAGGCCTTCTTCGCAAACATTCCAGGCTGGTGGTATTTTTGAGAAGGCAGCAGGGTTGAGGAAAGGCTTTGGGGGCTTGGGGCAAAGAGGCAAAAGCCAGAGGAAGGGAAGAGGTTGAAGAGGGCGAGAGAGGAGGTCCCAGAGGAGCAGAGACCCAGAAGAGAAAAGATCCCAGGGACCAACAAGATGGCGGCTGGTGTACTTAATGGAGACAGGAGTGAGCAGAACATGGGGAGACACTGGTTTTGGGGCAGCTGCAAGCTGAGGGGCTCAGGGTGAGAAGCCCCGTTTTCTCAGTGAATAAGGAACTGAGGTCACCTGCTGAGAATGGACCAGGGTTTAGAAGACCTGAGAAGGCTTGAAAGATGAGGTATTCTGTAGAGAGGGAACGACGAAGCCAGCTCACGGAGGACATTTCGTGCTGCGGGGGATGCTCATTCCTTCTTCCTCCCCTGAGAAGCATCTGCATTTCAGCATCTGGCTTTTCATTCCTTGGTTAAGATTTCATTTTTCAAGAACATTTAAACCTTCTCCTGTCAATAAATTACCCTTGTCATCCCTTCGAGATTGCCCTGCTTCCCTTTGCTGCTCTCTGCTTTCTTCCACATACATCTTCATCTCTGGTGCGATCTTCCCTTCACTCCAGCTTCTCTTTTTCTATTTTGTTTTTATAATACGTTCAATCATTTTCCACTTGCCTCTATCCCATGCCCCTGCATTCGTCAGGCCCCGGATTCTCTGGTCCCTCCCTTTGTCACTTGAAGCCTAGCCTTCCAGGACCCGCTCAGTTCTCTCACACTTGCATTTTGGTTCCAGGTGTACATCTGTCTTGCAAGCAGGACCAGCTACATAATTTGCAGGGTCCAGTGCAAAATAAAAATGTGGGGCCCTCTTGTTTAAAAAAAATGACTAAGAATTCCAAGATGGTGACAGTGGAGGATGAGACCTAACGTGGGGTCCTTCTGAGCACAGGTTGCATGCCCACGAAGCCAACACCATGTGTAGTATTTGCTACTTTAATTTATTGTTTATTCACCATTCTCTGAACACTCTCGATATTGCCTCTGTCATCTCTAATGGCTACTTTAACCTGGTAAAAAAAATGCCTGGTTTTACATAACATAGTCAACATGCTATAAAAACCAAATAAGACATTCCATTTTAATTACCCTGCCTTTTCACCATCTTTTTTGCTGATCTGGAAGAGTGACATGAGATTCTTTTCTAGGTCCAGCAGCCTACGGAAGTTGATGCTTGGGTGGTTTCTGTCATTCAAAGACCCTCAAAGTCATGCTGGCAGTTTCAAATGGCACTGAGACAGTTTCTCCCCTAAAAGAAGAGCTGGAGGAGAGGTGGGTCAAGTCACCCAGGCAATTATTTTATGGAATTCACCCAGGAAATACATACTATTCAGGGCGTAGCTCAGAGTAAGCATTCAATGTGGCTGGTACTCTTTCCTTGCTTGGCTCCAGCTGACAGCCAAGATGCTGATACAAAGCAGAAGCACCATTCTAGTTTAGTAAGTTTCCTTCTTGATTTGAGGGATCTCACCTTCCCTACAGGTCCGTGGTTCCGCCTGGTTGACATTCACTTCTGGTAGCCTCGTCCCACTTCCTTCGCGCCCACACCCCAACCCAAGAGTTAGGCCACCTACTTGTTGGTTTGCCTCTGGTGCTGAATGACCATGTTTTTCTCGTGGATTGTTTCCAACAGGGCTGTTGCCAGAGATTTCAGGTCAGAAATGGACTGCGGAGTAGCTGGGAGGCTGCATCCATGATCCTCAGATAGCAGATCCTGAACTAGATAGGATACAAAATATATAACTCAGTTGTCATTCTTCTGAAACACTGGAATGCAAACCAATGTCAATCCTTCCTGGATAATGATATGTCCCCAGCTTCAAAATGCGACTGTGTTGTATTGAGAGTCCACCTCAAGTGTCAACACAACAAAGTAAAATCCAGTGTGAGGACTAAACAGAAAGGAGGAAGTTCTCAGGACTTTTATCAGCAATTTTTAAGAGGATAATAATATTTGCATTTGTCTAGTATTTTAAACACTTTCATAATAACTAACACATAAAGTCTTAAAATTTGGGGAAAAGATACCCTACGGAATATTGATTTTTTCCATTTCATGGACAAAACAAGGTGCAGATGGGTTAAGAACACTGGCTGAAGGTCACACAGCCATGCAAATGACAATGACTCCTAGCTCCAAGCACCTTGCTTTGTGTCAGTTTCCCACCATGTGATACCCCTGGCAGGTGATAAGATAATTTAGGAGATTATTTAAAGTTCAAAATATGTTTTGTATTTTAGTAGCTATGCATTTGTTTGAAGGTATTATAGAAAAGGTTATATATGGCATAATAAACCAGTGATTTCACAGGTGCTACTACTTAGGATAAGGCCAAGTAAAATGAGTCACTTTAAAATCGACTTAAAGAAAAACATTAAGCAAACAATAGCAAGGTGGCACAAAGATATGGCAAAAAGATATATAACAGACTGCAAATAGCAAGTATCTAAATATTGGGAAAGAGTACATTATGCACAATCTAGCTGTTCTTGGATGTTTGTTACTCCACAAACTGCCAAATCCCATTCACGGCCAAGTTCAAAATGAAAGCCAAACAACATACACAGTTCCATGTAATTGAAGGATTGAGACCCACATGAGAGAGACCCACCCCTTGTGCATATCCTGCCCTGGATGAGTCTGCTAACAAGTCTCCAGTCATCTAGGGATGGCTCCGATAGAAAATTATTTTTTTGTCTAGTTTCTAAAGTGTATACTTGAAAAAAATTCCTAATTTGTTTGCATGCCACTTACAAATACATAAAGGGATACTACAGTGTGGTATACTAGCTTAGCACATAATAGGACTGTCACCTCCTTTATCCCAAATTTCCTACTTCTGTGAATAGAACGTAAGATTTCCTTAGCTTCTTTGGCAATAAAACACTATTAATGAATAATATGACAATACTATCTACTAAAACATCTGTGACTCTTTCACACGTGATGCTGTTACAACTATGTTTCCCCATTTACGCTTGGCTGGGCTTGAAATGGCTTAAATTGCTCTCAGAAACCACCAGCCCCATCCATAGCATGGCCCCAATCTACATCTGCAACTTCTGCTTCTTCTCCCACCGTTTTTTTCTACCCTAGGGTCACTCAGGTGCTCCTGCCTATGTGTCCTTCCTGACTCTGAATGGCTGTTCTTCAAGTCTGCTTTGGGTATTTCAAAAGCACTCTTCAAAGGGAGATAAACTAAGAGTTAAACAAAAGGACAACAACCACTGGTATTCCTACCAGACATTAAAAAAAAGAAACAATATAAATCTCACAAATTTTATTTTCAAAAATGAAAAAAAAAACCCTGCTTTTTTCACTTAACAATATTATTCATCATTAATTTCCCTTAAAACATAAAATTGGATGGCTGCTTTGTAGTCCGTGTATAGATACAGAATTATTTGGCCGGGTGTGGTGGCTCATGCCTGTAATCCTAGCACTCTGGGAGGCCGAGGCAGGCAGATTACTTGAGGTCAGGAGTTCAAGATCAGCCTGGCCAACATAGTGGAACCCCATCTCTACTAACAGCACAAAAATTAGCTGGGCGTGGTAGCGCACGCCTGTAGTCCCAGCTACTCAGGAAGCTGAGGCAGGAGAATCACTT
>NW_012104176.1:131191-135454 GCF_000951045.1 Mandrillus leucophaeus | reverse complement strand
GAAACACATCCTTGGAGATGCTGAATTGGTGATTAGGAAAGGGAGAACATTCTGGAAAGGCGAACACAATCTAGGGGAATATGCCCAAATGGGGTCTAGTCATTAGAAAAACCTCGAATGCAGTGGTTCCCAAAGTGGGGTCCCTGAACCAGCATCAGCATCACCTGGGAACTTTTTAGAAATACATAATTCTCAGGTCACACCCCAGACCTATTGAATCAGAAACTCTGGGGTGGAACCAGTAATCTGTGTTTTAACAGGCCCTCCCGGCAACTCTGATGCACGTGGAAGTCAGGGAGCCACTGTTCTATGGACCGCCTTGGTTCCCAGGCCACAAAAGCAGCATCCTGGATGGGATGTGGCCTTGCAGTTCTAGTATTTTACACTCATGAGTGGTCTTTCCTGGAGCATGATATCCTACCTTGCTTTGCAGACAGGACTCCTGTCAGAGCACTGCTGCTGGATTTACCCTGGCCCTTCGAGTTTTTCCGTCTCTCCAGAGCATTCTAAAACAGGATTGGGAGAGAATAAAAACCCGTCAGAAAAGTCAACAATGGAAAAGTACCTGGCAGATGTCTCCTCTCATCGGCACACAAGAACCCCTTGCAAACTCCAAGTGCTAGCCTAATATTTAGAATTCCAAGTCTATGCCCAAGAGTTGTAATTTTTACAGCCTGGTAAGAAGACTTTTTTTTTTTCCAACAAAGGTGATGCATGGCAGAATGATAGCAATTACAGTCCCCTGTATACAAAAAGCACTTAATACATGTTAAATTAAATCAAATCTGAAGCAAGAATGCAGCCTAACATGTGAAGTCACTAGTAATGAAAATTCCTTCTGAATAGACATGAGATGGTGACTAGGTTTATTTTCATGCACCAACGGTGATTTCTGGAAGGAAAGAGAGCCATGATCAATTAGTGATGTCTGCCATGGATACAGATTAAGGAAGTACATATGTGCCACCTACATGTCATTCCTAGAACAGACTTACATTAAAATTGATATGTAGCATCTAGTCAGTGCTTGGCACATAGAACTGAATAAATGTTGTTAAATGAATGCATCCACACATTTTAAAAAATTATGGATTAATTATACAACTTTAAAAGTTATATCCTTCTTTGGCTGAATGCATATAGATAGACTGGTATAATGTGTGGCCCCCACAAAATGGAAAGGAAGAACAGCATGGAGACTTGTGAGAACAAATGCTAATGTCAAAAGCCAGGAAAATAAGGTTCTTCCAAGTATCTAGATGGCTGTAAAACTTCACCCTCAGGAAGAGAAATCAATCTATTTTCCAAGCAGAGAAACCCAGGAGATTTTTCTAATTATAACACTTACAACTAACATCTGCAGAAATAGATATTATCAAACTAATGGTGCTGGAATTAGACTAAACAACAGTGGGGAGAATTTAAACATTCTGTCCTTGCAGTGTGACGTGAACATTATGGTTTAGACTGTGCCTTCCCAATCTTTGTTTCTTCATCACTCGGAAACCATTTTCTTATGGGTGATTATGAGAGAAATGGCATCTGATGAGTGAACATGTTATAGAGAAAACGGGTAAGAAACCTAATTGCAAATAGACCAAGGCTGTGTAATACACAAGTCCAGATTCTAGTGGAGAGGCTACCCCAGGCACTAAAACACATCCTGGGTGGGCATGCCTTGCTCAGATAACAGCCGCAGAAAGAGCTCTTGTGAAAAGCTGCTTTGGTTTTTTGTTTTGGAGTCTTAGTTTTTACTGGTTACCCAGTTAAAGCTCTTATTAGACTGTATCTGGGATGGCAGGCAAGTACTAAAATATCTTTGGCACATAAAAGGGAATTAAAATAGAATGACATTTAGATGCACAATAGTGAATCACCATCATTGTCATCATGATTTTGCTACCTTGTATTTGGCAATGTTTGATTTCAAGAGGTTGACCTCTTCATGGAGTTGCTTTAATCTCTCTTGAAGGTACCTGGAAAAGAATATATAAAACTAGGAAGTGTTTAAGGGCTAAATAAAAAACACACACTGAAGTATAAGAGGAAAAAACAAAAATCACTTGCCAGAAGAGCTATCTTTTACACATAACACCTTGCCTGCTCACCAGAAAGGAGAAACACATGCATGTTTGTGACCTTTTCTTAAATGAATGCAATCAAGGTCAAACATGCCCAAATCACACACACCCCACTTTAAAACAGCCCTCACAGAGATCCCCTAAGGGATATCAACACAGTTTTCACATAATTCTCATTAAGACGATTCCACTGGGAAGAGAGGCAGGAAGAGGCGACACTAGACATAACATTAAGTTAGACACACACATACTGAAATTTGCCTCAGGGAAAAGAAATAGCTAAGGGAATTTCTCAATTTATTTTCTTATTCTTTTCTTTCTCCTTGATGGCAATAACAAGCAACTCTTATGGGTTCCTCGCCCTTCTCAACCTACCAAGGAAGGTGTAGGGAAAGAGAAGGGAGACGTGTGCAGCTGTGCAGGTGTGGACTGTTTTCCTTTTTCACTTTTACAACTAATACATGGCATTGATGTCATCATTTTGGGGGAGTAAGTTTCTTTTCACTTGTAAGGCAATTTTTTCCAAAGTAAATAGGGCTGCAAATAACTCCCAGCCTGCAGGCCTGTACAGAGCCAGCCTTCCTCCCACACACAGGCCTGGGCCTGGCCACTTGCCTGTTCTCCATACACAGGGCATCCACGTCAATGATGCGGTTCTCATGCCCGCTCAGGATATGGTTCAGCTCCTGGTTGAGCCTCTCCACTTTGTCCTGGTAGGAAGACCGTTCTTCTTTAACGTCCTGAAGCTCGTCCACAGAAGCCTGCAGGTCATGCTCCAGAGACTCAATCTAAAACCACAGGGAGCACCCTTACCCAAGATGTTCCTCAGGCACCGGATTTATGGCCAGAGATGGAGCCTCCCACTTGGTTGACTGATTTTTAGAGAGTTTATTAACACTACCCGCTTGCCCTAAAACCATAAGCGCCACACACTGAAATACAATAACAGCTAAAAGTGAGGGATGACTTCCTGCCAGACACTTATTATATCTAAGATAGGAGAGGTGCAGCAGCTTGGACAACCAGAACTGAACCCTCGACTACTTCAGGATGCCCTGCAGCTGCCAGTGTCTTACAAATCCATACTTTTTCAAATCCACTCTAGACCCAGAAATCTTGTTCTGCTCTTTAGTTAGTAAGAGGAAGAAAATGAACTTTAGGTTCTCTTAGATGTTACCTAACTAGGGTTGAGATTTTGCACTTGTTGAGATTTTGCCTAAGAGGCATTGCTCAGCATTTTAGCAGAAACTCGCAAAGTAAGGCCAAGTTTGTCATGTGTTGTTCTCTCCCTGTCTGTCCTGGGTAGGAGGAAAGTTTCTTGTTGTGTTCAGAACAATGGTACTCAATGGCAGGGAGCAGATCTGCCTGCTGGAGGCCAGAAACCCAAGAGTCAGCTTGGGACCCGAGTGCAGTGCCAAGGAAGTAAAAGCATTCAACGTGCATCCCAGCCACCCCACCCTCTGAGAAACGGGGGACACGGCCCACTCTTGTTTGTGTTGTGTCCAGCCGTGTAAACGCATCCCCGACTCTGAATAATGTTAGTGAGAACCTGTTCCTTCGCTCTCTCCAGCTGCTGCACCAAGTCTTCACGTTCATGGGCTGCAAAGTGTCGCACGCCGATTTCTTCGTCTCCGAGCCGCTGTTTGGCAATCGTCATCCTCAACAGCTGCATTTTCCATTGGTAGAAAAGAAAAAGGGACAGAGAGTAAACAGATCCAAATAAAAACCAAAGGACACTAAGAAACTTTTGGAAGATAAGATACTTTCAAGAAATACTGGAGAAAGCACAAAACAGAAATTACTTGCCAGTATCATCAATGTGTTTAAAAACTAAAAATATAGATTGTAGTGTACACACGTATACACTGTTTAAGGCCTGGACACGCTAAGCTGGATGTCTGGTGGAGCACTGCTACTGGGAGGAAACAAACTCTGGTTCCCATTAAAATTTAGCAGAGATTCAAAAATGATAACCCAATGCTGGAAGATTCTGCTGAGATGGGCACACTCCCACACTCATCACAATGAGGTGACATTATCAAGAGCCTTAAAAGTGTGTCCCTACCCAATGATCCAGTAACTCTACTTTTGAAAATCTGGGCCAAGAATAATTCCAGGCTGCTAACTTTAGGAAAAAATGAAAAAGTAGATTGCACTGTTATTTAAAGAGTTAAAAAAAAAA
>NW_012104176.1:96344-130426 GCF_000951045.1 Mandrillus leucophaeus | reverse complement strand
AAAAAAAAAAAAATGTATATATTTTGGTGATGGTGAGACTGCTGCTATCTGCTTTTTACTTTCTAACTTTTAAAATATTCATTCACTGCATGAATTTCATAATATGCCTTTATTTATGTTTTAAAATCCTCAGGAATAAAATTGCAGTCTTCCAAAACATAACTTTCCAAAAGATCCCTGCAGAACCCATAGCTTTCCTGGACTCCCGAGCCAAGATCCACCTGCAGCTCCAAACCTTCTAGGTGGGGTT
This sequence comes from Mandrillus leucophaeus, assembly GCF_000951045.1. Classification (NCBI taxonomy): domain Eukaryota; kingdom Metazoa; phylum Chordata; class Mammalia; order Primates; family Cercopithecidae; genus Mandrillus; species Mandrillus leucophaeus. The sequence continues at coordinate 130,176 of NW_012104176.1, read as the reverse complement.
GCAATGGAAACTGTGTGAGAGGCCCAAGAAGACCCCAATGGTCTCAGAGTATCCCCTACCTGCCCATCACAACTCCAAGGATCGCCACTGAAGAGTGACTTTCAAAAGTTATGGCAGCGCTTTCCAATGTTTCTTTTATGGAGGTTTTAATCTGATTCCACGCCTCCCCATAGGGCAGATGTGGATGGGTTTCATATATGAACGGAAGCCTGAGGACAGTTTTTCACTGTCACACCGATCCGACCCAGGCAGGAGTGCCCGCGGGGGGCATGCTTTTCCTTGTTCCTGCATGAATCTTAAGGGATTCATTGCCAGTCGAGAAAATGGCTTAATTTTCAGAGTCTCTGAAGGATTTATGGGCAGGTGAGAGATAGGAAGTTAATTTAAGCCAAGGAAGAATATTAACTAAATTGAAATAATAAATAATAGCAAGGAACTCTGAAAGAAATGATGACTAAAGAAAAGTAAAGTACATTTTCAAATGACACTTCCTTTGGGTCCCTATTTGAAAACTACTCAGTTGAACTCAACAAATATTTGCTGTGTCCCTACCAAGAGCAAAAGCACCATTGGGACAGGGTGGACAGTGTCCCAGGCAGGTGGAACAGACCGTGCAAAGGCAGGCAGAAGATGCAGGACGCTTAGATGTGCAGATGGCTGCACTTCCTGGAATCTGGTTACAAGCGATCCTCATTATCCATGGATTCTGTATTTGTGAATCTGCCTACTTGCTGAAATTTATTTTTAACCCCAAAATCAATATTTGCAGTGCTTTCATGGTCACTGTCAGACACGCAGAGAGTGGCAAAAAATTACAGTCGCCCGACACACACATTCCCATGGAGGTCAAACAAGGCCACATTCTGCCTTCTTGTTTCAGCCCTTGGACTGTAGACAAACGTCCTTTTCATGATCTAGTGAGTGCCACCACATTTGTCACATTTTTGTGCTTTTCACTGGTGACTTTGCTGTTTCAAGTGGCCCCCACGCATAGTGCTGAAGGGCTGGACGTGCTTGCACTTAAGTGTTATCAGTGCAAGAAGGCTGTGAAGCGCCTGATGGAGATAATATGTGTGTTACAGAAGCTTCCTCCAGGCATGAGTGACAGTGCTGTTGAACTCAGTTCAATGTTCATGAATTAACTGTATATGTCAAATAAGGTGATGTTAAACACAGACACACATAAAACAAGGTTATGACTGATCAGTTGACAAAAATGTTGTGACCAGAGGCTTACAGGAACCTAACCTTGCATTTCTCCTAGGAGCAATGGTTCGGTATTCACTAATCCAGTAGTTGGCAGTGACTCCACAGAACAAATATGTAGCAAAACTGGTAATTCCACTGAAAGCTGATATACAAAAACTCTATTACATCACACAACTCTTGGCTTGGGACATCAGAATCCCAAAAGTAGATACACAGGAAGGCAAACAGCAAGACAAATAAAAAAAAAAGTCTATCAGATCTGAGGGTCTAGAAACAAGACAACTCCTGGCTTTCAGTACAAGGCCAACAGGAGGCTCAGGTCGTGTCTTTGAAAGCAGGGTATTTTTCTTGGTCTATGAAAAGCCATACTGACAGCCTGAACTTTAAGTAATAAAACACTGTGGTTTTCTATTCCCAATATGCTTCACTGAGCACTTAATTTAGAATTGCACAATTATGTTTGCTTAATGCCAATTAATTATTAAACATGTTTATTGAGGTCTGACAGCCATATAAGAGAGTCATCGTTTATATATTGGATGCCTGTTAAGCTTCAATAAATACGTTAACAATCATTTGGTGTTTAATGTGCATACAATATCGGCTGTTAAATCTCAGGGCTGGACTGGTTGAAACACTTATTTTTAAAAGTGAGGCCCAAGTTGGTAATAGCTGGATCATTAGTTGGGTCTGAAGCTCAAGTGCAGTCAGCTGAGGGGGTCTAAGAAGTCACCGCAGGGGAGACAGCAGAGCCCCAGGGAGAAGGCTCCTGCCTTCCCAGCTGACAGCTGGTGTGCGCTGGAGTTGGCCCACCTAGGGCCTGCATCCTGGTCCCACAGTCTGTGAGCTGTGCAACCTCAGGACCTTGTCTGAACTTCTTGGAGTGTCAGTATCCTCCTCTGTAAAAACACAGCAGTAAAAGTGTAGCCCCAGAGAAGTGCTGTAGGCATGAAGTGAGAGAGCAGGGTTGAGTTAAATGAACACTGAACTCAGGGGAGTTCAAATACTCACATATACGAGTTTGGGGATTAAATAGAAGAGGGAAGAGAGAAATAAACCAAAACATTGGGTGATTCTCCCAATTCCTATGCTCAATATCCCTGCTGGAGAGTGAGGGGGAGAGGGTGACTGATAATATATTTATGCAAAGTCACACTGTTCTATTTTTACATAATACCACTATTCCGAAGCATACATACACCATGAAAGTTTTGGACAATTTCAAAGGACAATCGGGGGAATTTTGGCTACATACAAGTTTCTGCCTCTTACGTGCTGACTTCAGAACCTAACCCTAAGTAAGAAAAGACGGGACTTCTCTTCAATACTTAGCACAGGCCCTGGAGTATATACTGTGTTCAATAAATAATACATGTTAGGGGCTCTTATGATTATTGTAATTATCATCATCATCCTCCTCCATGTATGTTTCCCCACACAGAAGCCCACTAGGGAAGTCCGACCTTTCCTCTAAGCTGGAGAAAGCAGAGCTCCCGAGCCAACCTTATCTGTGTAGTGCAGGCAAATGATGTTGATTTTCCACCTTGGAAAATGGCTATGAAGCAACCGCTCAGGGCACTTAATTTCCTCAAACAGCGCCATCAAAACTGCACAGCCAGCCTCCCTGTGCCAAGCCACAAAGTGGATCAGTGCCTTGCACAGCACCCGCGCCGCCAATAGACGCATTCAGTTGCTGATTTAGATAGAAATAAATGTTTATGAATGAATTATGGGTGTGAGTCGTCAGCTTGCGGATGAGGCGCAGCTGCAGCTGGGAAGTGGCTGAGGGACATGGCCGCAAAACAATGTGGTAAAATGGCTTCTGGGTGCCCTGCCCCCAACTCTGCCAAGAGCCTGCTCAATCCGTCCTCCATGAAGCCTGCCCAGACCTTCCAAGTCGGAATGACTTGCTCCTTCCTCGATCTCTTCTCAGCCTTCGTCTCCCACAGTCCTCAACATTCTCTACCTCATCCTATTTTCATTTACCTGAATCTGTTTTACCCAACAGTGAGAGGCAGCCAGGTGCAGGAGCAGCTATTCTCTGGGTATTATCTACATTCAGATCCAGCTTCTACTAATCCTAGCTATGTGCCCTTGGCAAGCTCTCTAACGCTGGGGGACTACATGTGACTTGTTTTTTTTTTTTTTTTTAAAAAAAAAAAAAAAAAAAAAAAGGATAAAATCTATCTTGTAGGCAGGACAGCCATGTATGGCTGCCCAGGCTGTGCACTGCACAACTCCATCTGTGGAGATCACATTACCACAATGGGAAGATACAATGCAATGATCACTGTCCATGTAACTTCATGAGCTTTCAAAGTGCAATCCCCAGTTACAGTTGGTATAGGTACAGTTCTTATACAGTGGCTGTCAATTTGCCAGAGCTATTGAGAGGGTCAAATGAAAGAATCATTAACAGGAAGTGGAGGTTAGCCCTTCCTTGCCCCCAGTCCTCATGTACTGCTGTAGATAGCTCACCTGGGGAGAGGTCAGCACCAAAAGGCATTTATTAAACATTCATTTGGAGTGGCACTGCGCTGGGCAACTCAAAAACAAGACCCTGCCTATTATTTCTTTACTTTTCCTGTTAGTTTCCTCCACATCCTCTCCAAATGCCCCCTTACCTTTTGGAAATACCTTCAATAAAACTGGACGTGAGAGATTAAAAAGGCTCCAAGTGGGCCACCTATTGTGTACACCAGGGTCCAAATTGGAGTTCAAATACTCATATATACGAGTTTGGGGATTAAATAGAAGAGGGAAGAGAGAAATAAACCAAAACATTGGGTGATTCTCCCAATTCCTATGCTCAATATCCCTGCTGGAGAGTGAGGGGGAGAGGGTGACTGATAATATATTTATGCAAAGTCACACTGTTCTATTTTTACATAATACCATTATTCCGAAGCATACATACACCATGAAAGTTTTGGACAATTTCAAAGGACAATCGGGGGAATTTTGGCTACATACAAGTTTCTGCCTCTTACGTGCTGACTTCAGAACCTAACCCTAAGAAAGAAAAGACGGGACTTCTCTTCAATACTTAGCACAGGCCCTGGAGTATATACTGTGTTCAATAAATAATACATGTTACGGGCTCTTATGATTATTGTAATTATCATCATCATCCTCCTCCATGTATGTTTCCCCACACAGAAGCCCACTAGGGAAGTCCGACCTTTCCTCTAAGCTGGAGAAAGCAGAGCTCCCGAGCCAACCTTATCTGTGTAGTGCAGGCAAATGATGTTGATTTTCCACCTTGGAAAATGGCTATGAAGCAACCGCTCAGGGCACTTAATTTCCTCAAACAGCGCCATCAAAACTGCACAGCCAGCCTCCCTGTGCCAAGCCACAAAGTGGATCAGTGCCTTGCACAGCACCCGCGCCGCCAATAGACGCATTCAGTTGCTGATTTAGATAGAAATAAATGTTTATGAATGAATTATGGGTGTGAGTCGTCAGCTTGCGGATGAGGCGCAGCTGCAGCTGGGAAGTGGCTGAGGGACATGGCCGCAAAACAATGTGGTAAAATGGCTTCTGGGTGCCCTGCCCCCAACTCTGCCAAGAGCCTGCTCAATCCGTCCTCCATGAAGCCTGCCCAGACCTTCCAAGTCGGAATGACTTGCTCCTTCCTCGATCTCTTCTCAGCCTTCGTCTCCCACAGTCCTCAACATTCTCTACCTCATCCTATTTTCATTTACCTGAATCTGTTTTACCCAACAGTGAGAGGCAGCCAGGTGCAGGAGCAGCTATTCTCTGGGTATTATCTACATTCAGATCCAGCTTCTACTAATCCTAGCTATGTGCCCTTGGCAAGCTCTCTAACGCTGGGGGACTACATGTGACTTGTTTTTTTTTTTTTTTTTAAAAAAAAAAAAAAAAAAAAAAAGGATAAAATCTATCTTGTAGGCAGGACAGCCATGTATGGCTGCCCAGGCTGTGCACTGCACAACTCCATCTGTGGAGATCACATTACCACAATGGGAAGATACAATGCAATGATCACTGTCCATGTAACTTCATGAGCTTTCAAAGTGCAATCCCCAGTTACAGTTGGTATAGGTACAGTTCTTATACAGTGGCTGTCAATTTGCCAGAGCTATTGAGAGGGTCAAATGAAAGAATCATTAACAGGAAGTGGAGGTTAGCCCTTCCTTGCCCCCAGTCCTCATGTACTGCTGTAGATAGCTCACCTGGGGAGAGGTCAGCACCAAAAGGCATTTATTAAACATTCATTTGGAGTGGCACTGCGCTGGGCAACTCAAAAACAAGACCCTGCCTATTATTTCTTTACTTTTCCTGTTAGTTTCCTCCACATCCTCTCCAAATGCCCCCTTACCTTTTGGAAATACCTTCAATAAAACTGGACGTGAGAGATTAAAAAGGCTCCAAGTGGGCCACCTATTGTGTACACCAGGGTCCAAATTCCTAGATTAATATGACATTCCAGTTTTAGTTTCAAACAAAATAATTTGTCACTTAAAACAAATCAAAACAGTAGTTTTCATCCTCTGTGTCCTACCCTGGAGATCATCACGCACGCACTCATTAGTGTGTATATGGATGTCGCCCAGTTAACAAGCTCCCAATGTAGTCCAAGCAAGCAATGTGCTAGCAGCTTTCCTTACACCACTGATAGATACCCCCAAGTGGCTCTTCACAGTACTGAGATCCGCACAGAGCCTCTACTAGGGCTGAAGAGGCACAACATTACCTGCTCCCATCTGCCTCCTGACCCCATTTCTAACCATCCCCCTATGTCTGTGCTCCAGCCATGCCGGCTTCCCTCCCTTGTCCTAAACATGCCACTCTCATGCCTGTCCCGGGCCTTTGCACTTCCTCTGCCTTTGGAAGAGCCTACTCACAGGTCTGTCCAGAACCCACTTCTTTTGTCTCATGCAGGTCAGATCAGATCTCTACTGTCTGAGAAGTCTTCTCTGCACATTATCGCCAGAGGCATTCACCCCTAAGCCACTCTCAACCCACACTGCCCTGCCTCTCTGTCTTCATCATATTTAGCAGAAATAATCACATTCATCTGCTTGTGTCCACCCCACTGTGAGCTTCATCACGGCATGAACCTTGCTTGTCAAATGCACTGAAACACCTTGGCCTCCACAACCGTGTCTGGCTAACCATAGCCCGTCCTCAAATGCTTCTTAGATCTATTAAATAGGAAGTCCCCAATCTGTGCTCCCCACAACTCTCAGAGGCAGACACTGTCATCTCCTCTTTACAGTGGAGAGAACCCCCTGAGAAGCTGGCACAGGGCTCTGAGGCCAGTGTTAACTGGCCAAAAGCTTTAGGGCGAGGGCACTGTGACCCACTGGGAACCATGTACAAATCAGTGGGCCAGGCCAGGTGTGGTGGCTGACACCTGTAATCCCAGCACTTCGTGGGGCTGAGGCAGGTGTATCACTTGAGGTCAGGAGTTTGAGGACAGCCTGGCCAACATGGTGAAACTCTGTCTCAACTAAAAATACAAAAACCAGCTGGGCATGGGTGGCGCACACCTGTAGTCCCAGCTACTCAGCAGGCTGAGGCAGTTGAATTGCTTGAACCCGCAGGCGGAGGCTGCAGTGAGCCGAGATCACGCACTGCACTCCAGCCTAGGTGACAGAGCCAGACTCCATCTCAAAAAAATAAATAAATAAATAAAAATTAAAATCAGTGGGCCACAGTGCCTGGGCCTGAAGTTTTTGGCCAGGTAACACTTAGCACTAATGTGCCATGCCATGCACTGTCCTAGGTGCTGATCCCCATTCACCCATTTAAGTCCACCAAGCACCCTGGCAGGTATTGTTGCTATCCTTATTTGCACGAGAAGCTGAGACAGAGAGAGGTGGAGGAACTCGCCTATATCACACATCTTATAAATGGCAGTCAGGAATTGAGCCCTGGCAGTTCAGGGCTCTGAAGTCTATGCTGTGCTGCCTCTCTTCACAACTGTGGCAACAATTCCTACACAGCAGCTCCCCTGGAGAACGTGCTCTATGTCAAATGCTTTATAGAACTTTTTTTATTTAATCCTCACAAAAGGCAAACTGCATGCCTTCCGTACCAAGCCCCTGACTCCCTAAGCTCGCTCCCCTCACAGGGTCTTTGGATTTCACACCCCTCGTCCCCATATCTGACCCCTCCCACCATACTTCCTTCAGTGTTCTGTGTCACCCACATGAGCAGAGGGCCTTCCCCGACCACCTGATATAAACGGCATCCCTGCCCCACCTGAGCTGTATTCTCTAGCCCCTTATCCTGCTTTAGTTTTTTACTTAGCACTTATCACCTCCTGACACAGTTCATCAAATATAAGACTCCATCAACTTTAAGAGCCACCACTGTGCACCTCTAAAAAGAGGTAGTTATGCCAATCATAACTACACAATACACCGACTGTATCAGAGATGTCCAAATGGGAAAAACTGTGCATCTCGGAATCTGTGAAATACGATTTATTTGCTTACTGTCCATCTGCCCCCATTAGAACGAAGCCCCCGTGGGAGCAGGGACTCACTGATATTGTTTGCTGTTAGCCCTAGACCAGACAGTCCATCCTCAACAAATACGTGTTGAAACGAATTGCACTGAACCAACCTCCATGAGGCAAGTACTACTGCTATCCCCATTGTACAGATGAGAACAACTAAGGCACAAAGAAGTCAAGGAATTGTCCAAAGATCACACAGCTAAGAAGCCCCTGAATTACTGTCAGATAGTTCAGCACATGTTGCTCCCAGAGCCAAAATCTTTAGTGTTGCATCAAGCAGTTTTAAAGAAGCTCTGATTTACTTTTATTTTAGTGTGTAATTTGGACACGGTGTATGATAAAACAAGTCTTGGGCAGAGATATCTTTCAGTTCTCCACTAGGAAGTGTAATTATGTTCACAGTCTATGGGATGAATATCTGAAAATCATGCTGTTTTGGTCACATGGTCTACCCAGACTATGAGCTCATGTAAGCCATGGCAGGCTCAAATAAGGTATCTGAAGACCAAGTGTATCCAATTCACTTACAAATAAAACATGAGAGACTGCTGAACTAGACTGGCTGCTTGCTGGACTCACTGAGCATTGCCTATAGTTCATAATCAAGATCCCATGTAGAACAAGACATGATAGGGTGGGGAGGCGGGGTGCGGTGAAGGCCCTTTCTCACTCATTGTAATTCTTCATAATTAACTTCTATAGTGCCCCAAGGTCCGAGCTTTTCATTAGAGTGCCATCTTCACTTCAGTTTCTTGCAGGTTAGGACATCTCTCTGCTCCCTTTGAAGCATAAAGTGAAACAGCTTCCGAAGAGCTCTCAGATCCCTCATCCTGGACCATTACAAACATCCACAGCTGAGCACTCCTTTTCAGTGAAGTGTACTTTAATTAGTCACCTGCACACTCATTGCTCTATCTTTATTGGCTTGTAGCTGTATCTTAATTGGTTTGCTCACCAAATTCATCCAAAAGTCCCATGTCAATAGAGGTATGTTCACAGAAGGTCTCTATCATTTTATGGCACCAACGCCAGATAAAACAGAGGTACCTAAAGACCTTCAGCTGGTGTAACATAAAACTCATTATTAAGGGCAAAACCCTGTGTTTATGCAATATCACAACAGCTAAATTTAAATTTGCCAGCAGGGGCCCAGGAAGTATAAATGTATGACATTGGTAGGAGCATTCACCTACCGAAAACTTCCTTGCCTTTGAACACATCGCACTGTATTATTGGCCTTCTGCACGAAAGTGCCATAATCTTTAAAGCAAACAGACAAGAAGACCAACTGCCATCTGTCCCAATGGGAACATGAGTTGCTGCTTCTGACGTACCCTATTAGATGCTTATTCCACAAGGGGCACACAAAATGCAAGAAAGTTCCCAGGAGCTCGGCACCAAAGCAATAATGCTTGATGCCGGCGAAGTCGAGGCTGGTGATTAGGAGGGCTGACTTTTGGGGATCCATCTGCCACATGCCAGGTGTCTCACCAGGATCATTGTCTCTACTGGGGCGGGGGGACATATCTAGTTCACTGGAAATAGCTTATAAATAGAGAGGAAGATCTTAAGATTTCTGGTGGAATTCTCGCACAAGTGGATTCTAAGTCAATATGGGTGCGTGTTGTGCTAAAGATAACAGCAACACTTACCCTCTGGTAAGTGCTTGCTAGGTGTTATGAACCATGCAACACCCTCTACAAACGATATTGCATGCAAGTCCATCCCTAAATCATTAAATCTCATTGTCCATTCTCTTTTCTTCTCAGACTAAGCACTGTCTAATGAAATTACTTATGTATTTTATTTTCTTATTATCTACTCCCCAACTAGAATATCAGCGCCATGGGAGCTAGTACCTTGTCTTTCTTATTCTTTGATGTGTCCTCAGCTGCTAGAATGTTAATTAGCATGTAGGAAGTCCACAATTACGTGCGGGAATAAATGATGTGAATAAATGATTAAACAATTCTATGAGAAGTATTATTATTGCCACTTTACAGATGAGGAAACTGAGGCCTGGAGAGAAAACTGACTTGCCGAAGGCCACAGACAATAATTGGCAGAACGAGAACATAAACCTGGGTCTGACAATTTTAAAAGGTGGACCTCTTGCACTGCACTACACTGCTCCACTTCACAGAGGCAGGCTGGAGCTATCTTTTCCTGGAGTCCAAATATTCCAAGTTCAGTGACTTCACTCTGGTAACCTGACATTTGTCATGGCACCAGTATCTATCACACAGACATTGGCAAAGGCAAAATGTTACAAGTCAGGCTTCTTCTTTCAGAGAACTGGTTCAGGAGCACACTTCAGGGAGTGGTAGTCCCCCTAATTCTTGGTATCAGCTACCTGCGGTCAACCGTGGTCTGGAAAGATTCAATGGAAAATCCCAGAAATAAAAAATTCATACGATTTATATCGTATGCCACTCTGAGTAGCATGATGCAATCTCGTGTCCTGGTCCATCCCACCTGGCCCCACTGGAGAAATGCAAATCCTTCCTTTGTCCAGGGTCCACGCTGTCTACACCACCCACCCCTTAGTCACTGAGTAGCCATCTCAGGTATCAGATCAACTGTCATGGTATTGCAGTGCCTGTGTTTAAGGAACCCTTATTTTACTTAATAATTCCCTGGCCAGGCATGGTGGCTCATGCCTGTAATCCCAGCACTTTGGGAGGCTGAGGTGGGTGGATCATGAGGTTAAGAGATTGAGACCATCCTGGCTAACATGATGAAACCTCGTTTCTACTAAAAATACAAAAATTAGCTAGGCATGATGGCACATGCCTGTAGTCCCAGCTACTCAGGAGGCTGAGGCAGGAGAATCACTTGAACCCAGGAGGTAGAGGTTGCAGTGAGCTGAGATTGTACCACTGTACTCCAGCCTGGCGACAGAATGAGACGCATCTCAAAAAATAAATAAATAAAATAAAAAAGAATGACACCAAACACAGATTGCACCACTGCACTCCAGCCTGGCAACAGAGCGAGACTCCATCATAGATAAATAAATACATACATACATACAATAAAAATATAATGACCCCAAACACAAGAGCAGTGATGCTGGCAACTTGGCCATGCCAAAGAGAAGCCACATACTGCTTCTTTTAAGTGAAAAGGTGAAAGTTCTCAACTTAACGAAAAAAAAAATTCATATGCTGAGGTTGCTAAGATCTACAATAAGAACCAATCTTCTATCCATGAAATTGTAAAGAAGGAAAAAGAAATCTGTGCTAGTTTCGCGGCTCTACCTCAAAACTACAAAAGCTACGGCCACCGTGCATAAATGATCGGTGAAGATGGAAATGGCATTACATTTGTAGGTAGAAGACATGAAGACAAATGGGCTCTGATTGATGGCAACCAAGTTCTGCACTAACCCAGGTTTCAGCATCCACTGGGGGTCTTGGGAAGTATCCCCCAGATAAGGAAGGACTGCCGTCTTTGTGATTCCAATGTCCTCTGCTAGTTCTGCTGTTTGACCTATTAATCCTTAAATTCTCTGAGACCCCTTTTTCCCTCCTGATCCCCTTTCCCTAAATCTATTCTTTTCTTAATGCCCAGAAGAGGAACAGGCCAACCTCTGGGGCAGGCCAAGGGGAGCTGCAGCTGTCTCTGTGGCCCCAGCACTGCCTGAGTCTTTCCTCGTTCCTTATAGACTGATACACTGAGAGCCCTGGGCAACGTGCAAAGCTCTTCCAGGGTAATGCGTGGCTTCATGAGCCCTCCTTCTCCCAGAGGTCTCCTCTAACCTTGTTAATCTTTAAGAACTGTAATTTTTAAGGAAGGGGAGGGTATCCAGTAGGTTTCCCTTTTCACATCTCTCATCTGGTTTGGCTTGGAAGTTTGTGTTAGTTTGGGAGCCTGAGAAATTCTTGGGCACTGGACAGAGATCGCAGGAGGTAATCAATCACACAGGTCCCCCATCACAGGATGCCCATGTTGGCACAAGAACGCTGCCCCCTGCCCCATGGGAGAGCTAAGCTGCTTGGGAGCCAGGGTGGCAACAAATCTTTCGGGAGGCTGTTTGGAAATGCTTTATGGCCCACAGGGTTACAAGGCTCTAGCTGAACAAATGTAAAAATTAGTCTACCCTAAAATATCCAAGGCAAGTAATTTCCTATCACCTTGTTTTTCAAATGTACTTAACATCTAGAATCTCGGCTTCTCAAAATACGGATAAGGGTCATCAGTTAAAATGGCAACTCAGAGATAAAAATCTTCCACTTTAACAGTCACTCATAAAATGACGCCATCAGCCCTGCTGTTTGGCCTCAGAGTTAGGAGTCCAAAACCAACAATTATTAAGTATTCTTGATGTAACAGACTTGAACCAGCCAATGAGCAGGACACTTATCCTTTGTCCCCCAAGGCTCAGCAACTGACCCTCTGCTCTCTCCACAGAAGCTCCTCAAAGACATGTATCTGGGGTTAGTTCCCCCTCTGTTGGGACAGTTTGCTTTTCTGCAAAGCTTTTCCAGGGTAATGTGTGGCTTCGTGAGCCCTTCTTTTCCCGGAGGGCTCCTCTAACCTTGTTAATCTTTAAGAACTGTCATTTTCAAGGAAGGTTCCTTTCTCCAAATTTCTAAACTACTTCTTACTCCACAAAGTACTGATGACAACCAGACGGCAGTTTATTTTTTGCATGCTTTTTTTCTTTTTCTCTTCCTCTTCCTTGAATCCTTTTGCTCTTCTTTTCGTTCCCTTTATTCATTCATTCGTTTATTCCATTCCACTCCTTCAATAGAGATTATAAAATACCTCCCTATCAGGAACTAAGAATGCTAATTTATAGGATACAGATGGAAATTCGGCCTTCAAAGAGCTTCCCTTTGGGGCTGGCGGTGCCACGCAAGTGTGAGCAGAGGGGCAGAGCAAGACATTGCAGGCTGCACGGGACTGACGCCTAAGAGCTGGAGAAGGCTGCATTTGATCTACGACCTGGGAGAGGAACAGAAGCTTGCAGGGGAAGTAAAGGGGAAGAGTATTCCAGATTGAGCAAACAGCAGGCACAAAGGTCCTGTGGCCACAGGCAGTGCAGCACAGCAAAGGGGCTGAAATTAGTGCTCTAGGGCTCAAGTATGAAGTGACCAGGAGCAAGGATGTGGCCGTAGAAATCAGTAGGGGTCAGACCATGGGGGCCTAGCACACCATGATCATGGAGGCCTAGCGCACCAGGAGGTAGAACTGAATGCAGAAAGTGATGGAAGAGTTGGAGTAGAAAGTGCCTTAATTAATTAAAAAAAAAAAAACAAAAAACTGAAGGTTTAACTCATTCTGTACCACACAGCCACAGGAACCTGGGAACAGGGGCTTCCGAGGTTCTCAAGAAAGTCTGGTGTCATTATGGAAGGAGTAATCTGGCCTCTAGGTGGGGGATGGGGGAAGGATGATCGTGACTCACACGAGCCTGAAAATAAACCAGCCCTGTAACTTTAGAGGCAAATGAGAATAAATGGAATCTCTAGGGCTCACTGCAGTTAGACTTTTTTTTTTTTTTTTTTTTTTTGAGGGAGAGAGGCCAGATACTGAAATGGGGAGGTTTGCTGAACAATAGAACATCTTCTCATGCCCCTTTTGGCAGGCAAACTTCTTCACAGGCCATCATTAGGAGTCACTAAATTCTAAACCTAAGGTGAGAAGACAAAGTTTGATAAATGTGCCCAGGTACAGGAATAAAGACCCAGAGAGCATGCAGATCACAAAGTTCAGACTGTGACAACCTGTGCTCAGTGTTAAACACACAAACATGCTCTCTCACACACACTAACACACTCACACACGTGCCCTCCCTTTCTTTTCTTTCTTTTTGAAAGAGATAGGGTCTCATTGTGTCATCCATGCTAGAGGTCATTGGCATGATCATGGTTCTCTGCAGCCTCAACCTCCTGGGCTCAAACAATCCTCCGGCCTCAGCCTCCTGACTATCTGTGGCTACAAGTGCGCCACCACGCCTGGCTGCCCTCTGTTTCCGTGAACTGTCAGTTGCAAACGTCAATTCCTAAAATTCTCATACCTAAAAGGCAAAAGAATTGAAAGTGATCAAAAGATGAGACAGGAGCACATTTAGGAAAGCTGAGGGGAGGAGCAGCTCAGGAAAAAAAAATGAAATAGAAAAAATATGTTATCAGTCAGTCAAGAAGAGTCACGGCTCCAGAAGTCACATCTTAAATATGTTTCAGTATTTCACGGGTTTATAAACTCCTCTAGTATTCTCATGGGCTTAAAGAAAACTATTGCATACATTTTGTTTTATTCTCCAGCAAATCTTGCCCTGCTGCTATCACTTGAGGAAGTGAGTAAGAAGGTCTGTCCTTTAATTATTGACCAAACACCTAGGTTACAGAGCTTAAATCCTTTTAATGATGCATAAAACCACACAAGGGGCCGGATTAGCTTGTCCAGTGTTAATTAGAGCCTTTCCTGCACATTCTTTCCCACCCTTTATTTCATGACCAGGAAGAGTAAAGCCTAAGTTTTCAAATTTATGTTAAATCCAAGAGGTTAAAAAAATGTAAGGCCAGTTAAGTGGAGAAGAAGCTGTGTAAAGAAGGCTTACTAGATGTATATATGCCCTCAAGTCAGGACTCTCAAGCCAGCAGTATGCAGCACCCTCTCTGATGTCTTGTTATGGAAGAGCTCTCTGGATGATCCAGGCAATTCTATGCATTTTTTAAAGAGTGGGCATTTTTCAAAATGGCTCCTTCTAATAACCAACAACTCCCAGCAATGATGAAAGTCACCATCATTTGTCAAGCAATTTGGTAACATCTAAAAACAGTTCCCTAAGAACTGCTCCCCTCCAACACACTGCGTGCGCGCGCGCGCGCGCACACACGCGCACACACACACACACACACACACACTATAGTTTTCTTGAGTCCACTTTCAAAGCCATCTCTGTTGCAAAAGCCGCCTCGGGCAAGGAGTTGGAAATGAATCAATCTTGGCAAAACGGGAAATGATTTTGGGGGACAGAATTAAACTTGGGTAGTTTTTCTTTCCTTTCTCAATTGTACTTTTGTTCGTAGCTTCAGCTGGGAGAGAGAGTGCACACGTTTAGTTGGGAGTTTATGAGTTCATATTTTATAATTAACGTTGCCAACAGGGGAGTTTGATTAATGCCAAGCAGTGGATTTTGAGCAATGTTCCATACAAATTGCCAAATTTAGCAATAAAATAAATTGGTTATGCGAACATAATTAGTAGGATGACTATTTAAAATTCAAAACCGAATGTGAATAATTCCAAATCATCTGAGCCACAAATCCATTATGTGTATATAAGGGGGAAAGTATAACATTTGGGTTTTATTTTGCCCTCAACCACAGTGTTATTCACCACCAAGCTGAACAGAATGAAACTTCCACAATGGGTTGTGGAAATATTTTAGAGCCACTGAGAAACACACATATACATGCATGCACACACATAAAGGGAATGTAAAAAGGCAAGATACGCTAAACTGCAAATTTTCATTATAAATTTAAAAATCTATAACAAACTTTTCAACAAATGCTGCATTACATTTTCCAATGTGCAATATATAAACCTCAAATGCACAGTTTTGCAGCAGAGCTTTCTCCCTGTAAATACTCACAGTACCTTGTTGTCACCCTGGACTTCTCCAAGCCTTTGCTGAAGTTCTTTAATTTCTTCTCCCAGATGTTTATTTCGGTCCTGAGAATCTCTCAATAGTTGTGCAAGATTCGCCTACAAATATCAACACATTATGAAACAGAATGAGAAATGGAGGAGTAGATAAATGCAGGGCTCTATCGGGCTTGTGGATGCTGGCGTTCAACCCCAGCTGAACCCCACAAAGCCTGTTATAGTAAACACATATATGAATGCAGCCAGTGTGTGAATCACGCCACTACAATGGCACGCAGGAAAATGAAGTTGGCCATGAACCTCAATTTGGGGATATTCTTTTGTTTCCAGAATGGCTCACAGAGGGCACTAGGACAAGCAATGGAAGAGTCAGTCTTATTTGAGTTAAAAAAAAAAAAAAAAAAAAACTGTGAGGCTGAGGCAGGAGACTTGCTTAAACTTGGGAGGCAGAGGTTGCAGTGAGCTGAGATTGTGCCACTGCACTCCAGACAGAGCAAGACTCCATCTCAAAAAAAAAAAAAAAAGAGAGAGAGAGAGTTTATCACTAAAAATCTTGAAAATGGACTTAGCGTTCAATTGTAAAATTTGGGCCAGGCCAACAATATAGAAAAAGCTTCATTTTCTTGTTTAGATAGCTTTTGTTTTTCTTCAAATATATGTGTTTTGTCTCATGAGTTTTTGTGTGTGACCTCAATGCCTAGAATTTTGATTACAATTCCAGTGGGCGGCCAGAAAAGAGGTCAGTGACGAGCAACAATTTCTGAAATCAGGATCCAGAAGAAATGCAACAGTCTCCTGGGCTGGTTTTCCCCCTCTTTACTTCCTTATTTTACCTCACATCTGGGAGAAGTACTAAATAGCCAGGATAATCGCCTTTCATTCCCATCTTCATGACATCATCCTTTCCTTAAGATTTGCCTCCTGTTGGGATCCAGGTCCCTCCGATCTCCACGGCCGGTCCATCAGCCAGCCTCCCCTTTCGGTGTGGCTCCATCTCACAGCCTCATCGTTCCTTTTCCCAGAGCATGCAGACACCTTTTGCCATATCCTCACCCCTTTCCCACATTTCCTGAACCTGGGATTCCTGGCTGCCCATCTAACTACCTACTCCAGCCTTTTACTCATATTCCTCCTCGCGCACATGGCTTCTTGTTCTCCTGTACTATTCTTATTTAGCTAATGGACTTGCCCTAATTCTCACCTGACTTATCACATTCTTATTGAAACTTAGCAGGGAGAGACTGCAAGCTACTGAAAGGCAGAGATTCTGCTTTCTGCTTCCTCCGCTTCCATGTGCGTTGTTCCAGACAGTGCTCAGGTACCGACGAGTGTTTTAAAAGCTCATGATGAATAAATGAAGAAAGGAAGGAGGGAAGGAAGCAAGTAACCAATCCGAACAGTCCTCCTGGAAGGGAAAATCATTCAAGGAGAGTCAAACAAGGGATATTAGAGATGATCTTAATATGAAAGAATCCTTTCCTGCTACAGCTGAAGAAACCCAAATCCAGAGAGGTGAGGGAACTAGCCAGACTGGAATGGCGACATTTCCAAATACTTCAATGCTAATACTTTGGGGAATATGCACCTATGGTGGGTACTAAAAAGAGAATTAAAGGGAAAAGATAATGACTATATGTTGGCTGACCTGCCTTATCCCATTTATCCTGTTGTCTTACCTACCAGGTCTCCCCAACTCATGCTCACCTCCCTGTGGTCCCCCACACAGACCAGGCATGATCATATCTCAGTGACAGGGCCCTGCTCTCTCTGCTTGGAATGCTCTCCCTCCAGAGACCCTCTTGGTTCACTTCCTCACCTCCTTCAGTCTTTGCTCAAAGGTCACCATCTCAACAGGGTCCATCTTGACCGGTTGATTTAATACTGAAACCTTCCCCTGTGCTACCTTATCTTTTTTTCTGGAGCACTTGCCATCTGTTAATATACCATATCATTTACTTCATGGTTCATTGCTTACTGTTGCCTCCTTGTCTCCCTCTCCTTACTAAAACGTAAGTTCCATGAAGGGCAAGGAACTTCGTTGTCTTTACTGACCTCTCCCAAGCACGTAGTAGATGCTCCATAACTATTTTTAAAATAAGAGGCAATAAGCTGCGTGTGGAGGTTGCGCTCTCACCAGGAGAGATCAGGAATAATAAGAGCGGGCACCAAGACTGAAACCAGTGCCTGGCATGGAGACTTGCATAGAAAATCATTCATTCCTGGCTGGCTGCTGAGGCTCATGCCTGTAATCTCAGCCCTTCGGGAGGCCGAAGCGGGTGGATCACCTGAGGTCAGTATTTCAAGACCAGCCTAGCCAACATGGTGAAACCCTGTCTCTACTAAAAAATACAAAAATTAGCCAGGCATAGTGGCACATGCCAGTAGTCCCACCTACAGTGGAGGCTGAGGCGGGAGAATCCCTTCAATCCGGATGGTGGAGGTTGCAGTGAGCTAAGATCGTGCCACTGAACTCCAGCCTGGGCAACAGAGAGAGACTCTGTCAAAGAAAGAAAGAAAGAGAAAGAAAGAAAAAGAAAGAAAGAGAAAGAGACAGAGAGAGAGAGAAGGAGGAAGGAAGGAAGGAAGGGGGGAGAGAGAGAGAGAGAAAGAAAGAAAGAAAGAAAGAAAGAAAGAAAGAAAGAAAGAAAGAAAGAGAGAGAGAGAGGGAGGGAGGGAGGGAGGAAGGAAGGAAGGGAGAAGGAGAGAAGGAAGGCAGGAAAGAAAAAGAAAGAAAGAAAGAAAAGAAAAGGAAAAGAAAAGAAAGGAAAAGAAAAGACAAGAAAAGAGAGAAAAGAGAAAAAAGAAAAGAAAACAAAAGAAAAGAAAGAAAGACATTCATCCCCATTGGCTGGATGTAATCAAGCCCTGATCTCCACTCACTTATTTGAGAATATTACTCAGTAACTCCATCCAATTTTTCAGCCCCCTATTTGCAAAGCTCCCATCTTGTAATATTTGAGTTCTAATTTTCCCAGATTTCTGTTCTCCCAAGACAAAAATTTAGTGATGGATGAGGAAAATCAAAACCTATTTTGTAGGTAGGAAAGCAAAGAAACAAGAGACACTGTGAACAAATGACTGCCTTTGGAAATTTCCCTGAATGGGAGGAATCAGAGAGACGAGGCTGCATTCTGATCATGCCACTTCCTGGGCTGGATGACCTCGCAGGAGTTTCTTAATCTCTTGGGTCTCTCATCTGGGGGTGGAGCTAGCAACACATAGTGATTTGATCTTTAAATAATGAATACAGAATGCCTACCACAGTGCCCAGCATCCAGTGTACACTCATTAAAGGTGGGATACCTCCCTCAACGGTGCCCACCCCATGACTCCTACTCTAACACTCAGTGAACAGAGCTGTGTAGATGCAGTGAAGGCTTCCTTGGACACAGCTGACTCCTTTGCAATCCTGCCCCTTCACTGTTGATTGTTCATTCATTCATTCATCTGACAAATATTTATTGGACACCTGGCATCTGCTTGGCACTGTTTTAGACCTGGAGATACAGCAGCAAACAATACAGACAACACCCTTACCCTTGGAAACTGACATTGAATGGGTGACATTACATTAACTGCATTATATTACAATAGAATATACAATGAATCCATGTGTTAGAGGATAACATGCTGCAGAGAAAAATAAAGCGGGCAAAGGGAACAGAATGTGCTGGAAGAAAGGGCCACAGAAGGTTTCACTGAGAAGGTCACATTTAAGTCAAGACTTGAAAAAGGAGAGAGAGCCTTGTAGATATCTTGGAGAAAAAGTCCCAGACAGAGGAAAAGGCAAACAGGCTTCCCTCTCTCTCTCTCCCCATCACATCTCAAAACTTCCATTTGAAAGCACAGCTCAAGGCCACAAGAGCAGGCTGACCACAGGGACTGCAGTGAAGTCAAGAGATGACTCAATTCCTGATTTTCTTTTCCTGGTTCCCCCTCTCCATCCACAGCTCTCCTTCCTTAGCTCAAGGTGTCACATGTGGGTGGACTCTGCCTTTCCTCCACAGAACTCCAGAACATTCCCCAGACATTAGCTCATTGATCCTTTTCCCTGGCAGCAAACATAATCCCTCCCTACCAGATGGAGGGCCAGGCCACTGGGCAGCAGTGACTATCCCTGGGGAGAGGCGGGAGGAGCAGCCCAGTGCTTGCTCGGTCTGGGAGCTGGCTGCCAACTGCACATTCAGGTGAATCTCAGCATCCCCATCTGGAGGAAATGCAGCAAAATCCACCTAAACCTTCATTTAGCAGAAGAGAGGCCCAAAGAAATGTCTGTAAGGGCAACAATGAAAATGTAACAAAAGACAAGGGAAAAAAAAATCTCCAACCTCCCTAACCTTCCCTTTTTAAATCAATATTTCCTTAGTCTCTGGTGGGTGGGAAGATCCTGACATTCACTGACCAATGTAACTGCAGTGGCTACATTGGTAGCTACTGTATTGGTAGACCAGTACAACTCAATCTATTGGTGGGGAAAGACCAGTTCTCTTTTTCCAATCCACAACAGATCAATACTTTTGTAAAATCTAATAAAAATGAATTACTAGGCAAATAAGAAGACAAGAAGATAAAACCCCAAATGTGTATCATTAGATTCAACAGACATAAAACCATGCTGTCAAATTGCTATGAAAGTTTCTGAACACTTACTCTCAATTTCTGTACGTATCTTGTCATGGACCAGAAACAATTAGGTTGCAGCCTGGCCCTGGTCCTTGGGCCTCACTTTAAAAAGCATTGAGCTCACATGGTTTTCCCAGGAATGTGGAAACTAGGAAGACACTTGGTATAAAAATCAGTCAATAATTCCAGTGATGACCAGGACAGAGGGCAGGGCTGCTTTAGGAAACAGTTATTTAGAGACCCAGTGATGTGATTATTGAACATGATTTACTCTGCAGCCTGGCTGAAAAGAAATCTACGAAGAGCCAGGCGTTTCTACATTAGCTGCAAAACAATGGTTTATTAAAATCGCCATGCCTCCAAGTGAGTTCACTGTAAATGTACCCCAGCTTCAAACTTGACCCCTGGAGTACGGTGGGGTGGGGGCGGCGCCGCTGCTTCAAAGCAGGTGACTGTAATTTTCTTTTACATTTAACAGGCTAGATTCCTTGTCAACACACAATCTTTTGTATTCAGTCCCTCCACCTCCTCAACTCCAAAACAATAACTTTGAAAACTAGAAAATGACTATTCTGATAATGGTGCCTAATTCCTTGACATACACCTTAAAGAACAACAAAAAAAAGAAAGGAGTACATTTCAAAGTGCTCAAAATAGAGGAGAAAAGTTCACACGATTCTTTTGACCAAAAATAACACCCATGACTCAAACACATTCACTATAACAATCCATCAAGCTAACACACGGTGCCTGCTTATAATTTATCAGCTATGCAGAGTACTTTGTCTCCCTGTTACTGAGAAGGACTCTGTGACCATCAGTTTAGAATAACAGCACTATGTAAAGGAAATGTCAGGGAAAAGTGGCAGCCTGCCTAAGACTGGGTTTCACAGGGAAGGAAAACAAAACCAAGAGATTCTTTTCTCTAAATTTTTGGGGGCAGGAGGCAGCATAAATAGCAAAACATAAAGAGGTTTAAAAAGAAGCCTCTTTTAAATATTCAGATCAAGCGAGAGCCGACATTAAAGGTTGACATTTTTGCTCTGATAATAGTGGAATGTTGAATATAGTGGGATATGTGGTAGAATCCATATATTTAAGTCACTCTTTCTAGATAGGAGTTCATTAAAATTGTGATGGGAAAGGGAGGGAAAAGAGATTTGATGAAAACATAGCTGTGAGATTCAAGGCCAAAAGGATATGACAGCTCTCCATTCTGAAATACCTTCCTTTGTCAAGGAACAACTCAATCCCCAATTACAAATGATGCCTGCAGAAACAATTCACCAAAGTCAGCCCCTGGTGTGGGAACTGGGAGGCCCTGGAAATTCTCTCTGGACACGGATGATGACTACAAATACTGACAGTTGTTGTGAAGGCAAAGACCAGGGAATTGACAGAGCCGTCGAACCTCACCCCAACCTCTTCCCAACTGTTTGCAGGAACCCTTACGGAGGGAGGTTAGCCACGTGGGAGAGGGGAGCTATCTTGCAGCCTTTCTTTAAGCCCTACTGCACCCTGAACTCTAGCTCTTGCCTCTATTACCATTCCAATTCCCCTATAAATGCCGCAAAGTATGTCAGAAGGGTTCACACTACAGATGCAACATGTTTTCTAAACTTATAAGAACCCACGGGAGATTTTAAAATACAGACAGTTCCTGATTTAATGAAGCTCTGACAACTTTACAATGGTGTGAAAGAGCTACGCATACAGTAGAAACTGTAGTTTGAGTATCCATATAGCCATTCTGTTTTTCAGTTTCAGTATAGTATGGAATAAATCATACTTTATAAAATAGGTCTTATGTTAGATGATTTTGCCCAACTGTACACTAATGTAAGTGTTCTGAGCATGTTTGAGGTAGGCTAGGCTGAGCTAAGCTATGATGTTCAGTAGGTTGGGTGTATTAAACGCATTTTCAACTTCTAATGTTTTCAATTTACAATGGGTTTATCAGAATGTAACCCCCTTGAGCATCCCTTTACGATTAAAACCCTCAGCAAAATCTGCATAGAAGGGATATACCTTAAGGTAATAAAAGCTATCTATGACAAACCTACAGCCAACATTATGCTGAACAGGGAAAAGTTGAAAGCATTTCCCTGAGAATCGGAACAAGACAAAGATGCTCACTTTCACCACTTCTATTTAACATAGTACTGGAAGTCCTAGCCAGAGCAATCAGACAAGAGAAAGAAATACAGGGCATCCAAATCGGTAAGGAGGAAGTCAAACTGTTGTTGTTTGCCGATGACATGATCATATACCTAGAAAGCCCTGACAACTCCTCCAAAAAGCTCCCAGATCGATACAAAATCAATGTACACAAAGCAGCAGCACAGCTATACACCAACAGAGGTCAAGCTGAGAATCAAATCAAGAACTCAATCGTTTTACAAAAGCTGCAAAAAAATAAAGTACTTTGAAATATGCCTAACCAAGGAGATGAAAGACCTCTACAAGGAAAACTACAAAGTACCACTGAAAGAAATCAAAGACAACACAACCAAATAGAAACACATCCCATGCTTTTAGACAGGTAGAATCAATCTTGTGAAAATGAAGATACTGCCAAAAGCAATCTATAAATTCAACACAATTCCCATCAAGTACCCTCATCATTCTTCACAGAACTAGAAAAGACAATCCTAACATTCATATGGAACCAAAAAAAAAGAGCCCGCATAGCCTAAGCAAAACTAAGCAAAAAGAACAACTCTGGAGGCATCACACTACCCGACTTCAAACTATACCATTAGGCCATAGTCACCAAAACAACATGGTACTGATATAAAAATACGCACATAGATCAATGGAGAAGAATAGAGAAGCCAGAAATAAAGTCAAATACTTACAGCTAACTGACCTTCGACAAAGCAAACAAAAACATAAGGTAGGGAAAGGACACCCTATTCAACAAATGATGCTGTGATAATTGGAAAGGCACATGCAGAGGAATGAAATTGGATCCTCATCTCTCACCTTATACAAAAATCAACTCAAGATGGATGAAGGACTTAAATCTAAGACCTGAAACCATAAAAATTCTAGAAGATATCATCAGAAAAACCCTTCTAGACACTGGCTTAGGCGAAGACATCATGACCAGGAATACAAAAGCATATGTGACAAAAACAAAGATAAATAGATGGGACTTAATTAAACTAAAAAGCTTCTGCATAGCAAAAGAAATTATCAGCAGAGTAAACAGACAACCCACAGAGTGGGAGAAAAATCTGTGCAAACTATGCATCTGACAAAGGACTAATATCTAGAATCTACAAGGAACTCAAACAAATCTGCAAGAAAAAAACAAATATTCCCATCAAAGAGTGAGCTAAGGACATGAATAGACAATTCTCAAAAGAAGATATACAAATGGCCAACAAACATATGAAAAAATGCTCAACATCACTAATTATCAGGAAAATGCAAATCAAAATCACAATGCAATAATAACTTAAATCAAAAAATAATAGATGTTGGCATGGATGTGGTAAAAAGGGAACACTTTTACACTGCTAGTGGGAATGTAAACTAGTACAACCACTATGGAAAAACAGTACGGAGATTCCTTAAAGGTCTAAAAGTACATCTAACATTTGATCCAGCAATCCCACTACTGGGTATCTACTTAGAGGAAAAGAAAGTCATTATATGAAAAACACACTTGCACATGCATGTTTGTAGCAGCACAATTCACAATTGCAAAAATATGGAACTAACCCAAATGCCCATCAATCAACGAGCAAATAAAGAAAATGTGGTGTATACACACACACACACACTCACACCCACAAACTAGAGAGGGAAAACTCTCTAAGCCAGAGGCATCCTCAAAGTTATCACAGACACAAGTTCTACAGATGCTTCTCTCCATGGTCAGTTGCTTTGTTGTTTTTATGTTTTTATGAATACTACTCAGCCATAAAAAGGAACAAAATAATGCCAATTTCAGCAATCTGGATGGAGCTGGAGACCATTATTCTAAGTGAAGTAACTCAGGAATGAAAAACCAAATATTTTAAGTTCTCACTGATACGTGGGAGTTAAGCTATGAGGAAACAAAGGCATACGAATGATACAATGGACTCTGGGGACTCGAAGGGAAGGGCAGGATAGGTGAGAAGAATAAAAGACTACATATTGAGTACAGTGCACACTGCTCAGGTGATGGGTGCACCAAACTCTCAGAAATCACCACTGAAGAACTTACTCATGTAACCAAACACAACTTGTTCCCCCCAAACTACTGAAATTAAAAACAAAAAAAAAAAGTAACCCCCTTGTAAGCTGAGGAGCATCTGTGTAATCATGGATCATATTTGGCAATGACCATGATGTTAAGGGAACCTATTTTCAATGATCAAATATTTGACAGTGGTCAAATTTGACAGCCCTAAATCTTTCAGATTTGGGAGAAAAGCTTCCATTCTGTACCATTTCTCTTCCTGCTATCAGAAATGAGAAGATGGACATGAAGGGAATCACGATACACCACCCTGAATGATGCCACTTTGGCATAAGTCTTTTGAGCTAAAGGCAACTGAGAATCAACAAATGCAGGAAGAGTTCTCTACACTCCCTTTTCTGCCTAAAAGCAGGCATACGTTTCCCTTTGAGAAGGTGTTCCCCACTCCAGTACCAGGAAGAAAAGAGAGACTCCTATCACCAGAGACAGTCAGATGAATCTTGATAGATAAGTGTTTTGTGATGCTAATTGTCTCAATGAAGTCACTGATGACAAGTGACAGTGAAACTGTTGACCCCTCAAAGTGATAAACATATGTATAATGGACTGAGGTGATGATTCCTGCTGCGGCTAGGCACCCTGAGACCTGACGAGTAACTGAAGTCACGTGGCAGCTGAGATAGTGAGTGTGCACACTCTGTGGAGGGCCGCGAAAACAGCAAAGCAACTGACCATGGAGAAGCATCTGTAGAACTTCTGTCTGTGATAACTCTGAGGCCGCCTCTGGACACCAGGAGTGGCCACCAGAAGTTCTGCCCAAAAAGAGCAGTCACCCCTTGCTGGTCAGCGATTTTAGAAGATTCCAGCCCTCTCTAGTTTGTCTGTGGATGTGTGGTTCTCCCCAGCTACTCGCTGTGGTTTGTCCCCCTCTCTCTCATCACTGCCTATGCACTGAATATACTTACGTGATTGCTAGTGTGTGAAAGCCTCACAACACAAATCGTGAATGTGAAAACATTTAGTTGGCCACTGATTCATCGTGAAACCTCTTGGCCCCTGCTGGAGTTAACATAACTAGGCTGATTCAAACCTGATACAATATTCTTCATAAACAAATCTTACTAAAATAACCCTTATCTTCCATTAATTTCTCCCATATATTTCCTGATTGCTTTCCCACAATTCGTCATCACTCAAAGCCCAAATCCCCTTTCCTTTGTTAAAACGGCACATAAGCCCTGGAGTCTAACTGCTTCCTGAGTTTTATTTTTTTCTGTGAATTTCCATTGCATGTAAAATGTTAATAAAATTGTATGCTTTTTTTCTCCTGTTAATTTGTCTTCTGTCATTTAAGTTTGCAGGCCCCAGTCACTGAACCTAAGAGGAGAAAGGAAAACCTTTATTTCTCCCACAGACAAAACAAAAAACAAAGTGATAAAAGTTTAAGAGAGGCTGGGGGCAGTGGCTCAGGCCTGTAATCCCAGCACTTTGGGAGGCTGAGGCGGGAGGATCACCTGAGGTCAGGAGTTCGAGACCAGCCTGACCAAAAGGGCAAAATCCCATCTCTATTAAAAATACAAAAATTAGCCAGGCGTGGTGATACGCACCTGTAGTCCCAGCTACTCGGGAGGCTGAGGCAGGAGAATTGCTTGAACCCAGAGGTGGAGGTTGCGTGAGCCAAGATCACAGCACTGCACTCCAGCCTGGGTGACAGAGTGAGACTTCATCTCAAAAAACAAAACAAAACAAAAACAAAAACAAAAAACCTTAAGAAAAAACTTTTAACCTTGTGTTATTCCAGACACTGGAAATAGGAATCAAAGGGGTAGGTCACATGTTTTTACCTGGTCCTTAAATATTTCAGATCAGTAGCCAGGAGAGGAAAAGACCAATATTCCAGGAACAGTACGGCAAGTTGAAACTGCCTTTGCAAAATTATGACAGTAAGAGAAATCTGACGTGGCTTCTAACCTCACAGCCTGGCTGTCTTCACTTATTCTCCGGTGTAGAAAGTAGAAAAGTTCCTCTTCAAAGCTCGTCTTGGTTTAAAAATAAAATAGTAGACACTAGGAATAATAGCTCCTTACTCTAAAGCCT
The DNA here is from genome assembly GCF_000951045.1 of Mandrillus leucophaeus. Taxonomy (NCBI): domain Eukaryota; kingdom Metazoa; phylum Chordata; class Mammalia; order Primates; family Cercopithecidae; genus Mandrillus; species Mandrillus leucophaeus. The sequence continues at coordinate 103,939 of NW_012104176.1, read as the reverse complement.
CCTATCAACTAATAGTTCTTACACTTTAGCCCAGGCATGTCTGGACAGGCCCAGGCTAGTCTTAGCTCATAGCTTATGCCCCTTCCTTATTTGGAAATGTTATTGCTTCCTTACACCTTTCACAAGCAACTTCTTCTCCTTCTTTGTTCTTCCCTGCGCTTACCTATTTAAGAAAGTTTTAGGCTATTAGCAAATCAGGTATCAGTTTAAGATTGTGAGGTTCAGCTCTAGCCAATCGATGCAGGACACAGCAGTAAGGATGACCTAAATCGTAAGGGATAAATATGTCTGCTTTTTCTTTGTTCAGGTGTGCTCTCGCCATTGTTCCATCTGCTATTGAGCACCCTTTCTGCAGAAAGTAAAGATTGCCTTGCTGAGAGATCTTTTGTCTCCATGCTGACTTTTCTTCATGGGGCCGATTATCTATTTCTAACAATTTTGGTATTTCTAACACCTGGCATGGGCCAGGCTAACTTTGCGAGAAATTTAGTTTATAGTTTAAGTAATAGCCCTTCTCAAAAACTAAACTGCTCTTGTAAAACTAATGAAAAGCCAGCAAATTAGAAGGCCTGAATTCTACTGAAAGGTAGGTATCATTAAAAAATCACCAGCCATTATTCCAGAGATCACAACATTTGCAGTTTCCCTAATTATTCCTGCTAACAGTGCCACTATTGTAGAACCTAAGATTGGCCTTTTGAGATGTCTTTTTAGGTTTTTGCATTTCTGACAACTGGAAAACCTTACTGGGACTAGCCAACCGGTCCCGTGACCCTCACCCAGGAACCAACTCGGCCCAAGAAGACAGCTTCAACTCCCTGTGATTTCATCTCAGATCTGACAGCACTCCCTATTCCCTGGCCCCCTACCTGCCAAATTATCCTTGAAAACCCCTAGTCTTCAAATTTTCAAGGAGACTGATTTGAGTGATTAAAAAAAAAAAATCCAGTCTCCCATTCAGCTGGCCCTGCTTGAATTAAACTCTTTCTCTATTGCAATTTCCTTGTCTTGATAAATTGGCTCTATCTAGGCAGTGGGCAAAATGAACCTATCGGGCAGTCACAAAATCATCCTAAATTCTTCAGAATTTATTAAATACAGTTGATCCTTGAACAACACAGGCTTGAACCACACAGATCCATTTATACGTGAATTTTTTTCAACCCAATGCAGATGAAAAATATAGTATTCACAGGATGTAAAACCCATGGATATGGAGGGCCAACTTCTTGTATCCACAGGTTCTGCAGGGCTGACTGGGGAACTCGAGTATGTGAGAATTTTGGTATACACAGGGGTCCTGGAACCAATCCCCTTTGTATACTGAGGAATGACTTTACATGTAACCTAGCCATGGAAAAGTTATTCTATACGATAATATAAAAATGAGGTATTCCAGAAAGTCTGGTAACATACCTCTCAATCTGAAAGACATATATCAGAAGTGGAACTCAAAAATGAGAGGAAAATAAGAGAGAGAGACAGACAAGCAAGCCCTTGACCTCGGCACTTTCCCAAGAAAAGTAAGGAAAAAGAGAATGAGAAAAAGAGACCAGATTTTTACATGGTATTAAAAAGTTTGATACTCTAGGACCCTCGTCCATCCCTTCAATATGGGAAAGTACTAGATTAAGCAAGAATACATTAAAAAAAAACAGTCTGATGACACATCACGCGTTCTTGAGAGGTGTGATTGATGGCAAACTTAATTGCAATTTCTACTCTGCTGCTTTAGTCTGATGGTGACTCCTGTGTTAATAGTAATAGAGTGAAACTTGCTTTGCTTAGCAAAGGCCCCCTGTTCACCGCAACTGCCAAGTGATGACCTTTGCTACAGTGACAGCTGTCTTATTTACAAACAGAACGACCAGCCGAGAGCTTATTCGTACATATTTTTTGGCTACGCAAGGAGACCTTAGCAGCCTACTGCCACCTCGTAATCTCAAAACACACACTTGTGAATGAATGCATTTCCAGGCCCCACAGGCAAATGCTTTTGAATAGGCTTGGGAGGTTGCTATTTAAATAAATGTTTGCTTTAATCTTGGCCATTATGATTCTGCATCTGCCACTTAGTGGCTCCATTAATAGCTCCCAAGTTCTTTAGACTCACTGAGCCTAAATTTCCTCATCTATAAATTGGGGGGGGGGTGCTTCCACCTTCCTTACAAAATGGTTTCAAGGATTGAGAGGGCTTATGGCAAGGTGCATTAGTCCTCACAATAAAGTTGCTGTTGTTATGATTTGGGAGTGCTCCTAAGGACAGGACCTGGGATTTCTTCCTAGTTTCTCTGGTGTAATGAAAAAGTCATACCATTCAAAGTGATATAAAAAGAAACATCTCAAAGCACTTGAGATCTTTGAAGGAAGTTTTAGGTTCTGAGCAACAAACCAGGACGTATATACAAAGTCACTGTGATTTGCAGTCACAGGAGACTAAAATAAGCTTGACCAAGGAGACTTTTCTACGGAAATGAAAGGCTCCTTCCCATCCCACAAAGGACCACTCTATGCTCTGATTTTTCCAGGGTTGTCACCTTGGCACATGTCACTGTCTAAATAAGCCATCACGTTTTAGAGGCGAGAAAGCAACAGCTCCCTCCTGGACCAAGAGAGATACCTTTCGTGGTATGTCTGTTTGAAATCAAAAAAGGAAAAGACAAAGATCTTAAAGATGTGTTTGACTGTTTATTCAAGGAGTTTTCGCGGGGAAAATGTACCTCTGTAACCCCGAAGAATCCCATCTTATAAGAAAATTAACCCAAGATAATTTAAATTCCCCTTTGTCTGCTTTGCAGGAACTGCTTGTTTAGCAAAAGAAAAATATTTAAAGGGTCGTTGGAGATCTTTTGGTGATCTCTCACTGCAGTGCAAAGGGGCACTCTGTGTACACTTCTGCCTGAAGTCACAAGAAGAAATTTTCATTTCAATATCCCACGAGAAGCTATTAGTGCAATCACTGTTGTCTCAATTTCTCCACAGCTTCTTTAACGGATGATTTGCCATTGGAAATTGGTTGTTTTAAAAAGGATTCTGAGTTCCAAAAGAAAGCCTCAACAACTATATTTCTAGAACTACAAATGTAAAAGTTCTCATCTATCCTTTAATGTGAAGACCCAAAAAGCAAAAAACAAATATATATACACACACACATACACACACACACACACACACACATATACACATATATATTGGTTGCTACGGGAAAGAAGCCTGGCTTAGCAGGTAAAAATTTCTAGCTCAATTTCTGGTTCTCTACCACTCCTAGGCAGAAGGCTTTGAACAAGACACTTAATCTTTAGACTTCCAAAATGGGCTGGACTGAATGTTGACTACGGTTTTCCCCAGCTCAAACAGTCTAGGAATCGAATATAGAAGAAAAAGCCTGAACTAGAGCACCAAACTACAAGCTAGAGGGGTCTGGATTCTAGGCCTTCTCCATTAACCTGCTATGTGCCCTTGGATAAGTCACAGGAAAAATTTAAAATATCCAATACTCATTGAGCACTCTCCAACTAACAGGCAATGCACAGCACAAACACTGTCACATCAATTCCTCATAAGAGCTTTACAAACACATCTCAATATCATGTCCATTATGAACAGGAGGAAACTGAGTCTTTGAAAGGTGACATAGTTTGCCCAGTCAGCAAGTGGAAAGGTTAAACTTGAATCCATGCAATTAAATGCCAGAATCTAAACTCTTTTTATTTATTGCTAACTGTGATGCTGCCCTGTGCCTTTACGAAAGACATACCTCCCAGTGTGACCTCAGAAGAATGCTGGGAGACTGCATGCAGGCATGCATATATACATGGTCTCTGAAAAATACGAAGTGTTTCAAAGACTAAGAATGTGATATTGTTTTCTATCTCATCTCCGCTTCTGAGGAGGAAGCAGAAAAGGAGATGAGAGCTGACGACAGGCCTGGGCTCCTGGGCCCTGCTGTGGCTATTCCTGGGGCCCAGTGGCACTTCTGTCTCCCACGGGGAATGCTTAACCAACTCTTCCCATAATCTATGAGCCGGAACCTGTCTTTGGAGCAAGCTACTTTGAGCGGCAACTGCAACCAAAAGAGTCCCAACAAGGGCAGTGTGTCCTGTTGACAGCCAAGAGCTGTGCTGGACAGAATCAACCTGCTAACATACAATTGTTTAAAAAAGAGATGACGAGGAGGAGCAGCAGGTGAGAAACACTGATGGATGCTGACCTCGTGCCAGGCACTGTGTTGAGGCCTCTACTTGCACTGTCTCATTTGATTCTGACAGCCACACTATGCATTGGGTACCATATTTATCCCCATTTTATGGATGAGAAAGTTGAGACTCAAGACACTCAAAGGAGCCTTCCCAAAGTCTCACAATTAGTTTAGTGGGCGTCATTGCTAACTTCTAATAGCCCTTCCATCCCAAGTGACGAATCAAAGCCGATGAGTGTACAGCAGCCCCCTGGTGCGTGTTACTAGACCAGGAATGGGAGCAAGTCCTACACTGGCCCAGCCAGACTGCAGAGGAGGACTTATTTTCCATGGCTGCATTTTCTGCTTCTCCTGAGGGGAACCAGACACAGAAGGAAGCTGATACTAAATGTAAGAGGAAGCTGAAGAGTTAAAATCGGCAAAATGGTAGAGTTGTCAGTTAAAATACAGAATGTCCAGCTAAATTTGAATTTTAGATAAACAATGAATAATAATTTAATATAAGCCTATCCCCAAAATCACACAGAACACACTTTTGTACTTAAAAAGAGTACAGTTTTCTACATTCCTATCTGAAATTCAAATGTACCAGGTGCCCTGTATTTTTACTTGCTAAATTTGGCACAGTGGAGAGAATGAGTACATGACAACTTCATGAAGCCATAAACCATCAAGTACTTAAAGCCCACACTACCTCTGAACTTCTGGCTAGGTAAGGTAATTAATTCGTTTATTGTTCAAGCGGTTTAGAATTTCTGTCACTTGCACCCCAAAGCATCCTATCTCATGCAGCAGTCACTGGTTCCAACCCAAGCAGGAAGGTGGTAGAGCCCAAGCTCCCACCACCACACTCAGTCCTAAAGGGACAGAAACTTAATGCCATATGAAAAGCTACAAAGCCAACGTTTAGGATGTTGAACTTATATTTTTAGAGCTGTAAGAATGCAGCTTAACAGAGTTACTGGGATTCATCAGATTCTCTTCAGTTGATATAAATTTTTTATTATAAAGTTATGGAATATGAATTCCCCTAAAACTATAAAACTCCTTCATGAATACTAACAGACTCTAAAATAGCAGCAAAGGTGCTGCTTATAACCACCGAAACCTTAAAACCCAAAACACCTGGCAATTCAGGATTAAGAACTCCAATTTTTAAACATTAAAGATAAATTTCTACATTTTGTTTAGGAAAAAAAGTCAATGAGCATCACAGAAAAATGTGACTTTAGATCAAACCTGGAGCATTACAAAATAATCCGTAAGATAGAGAGGGAGTGTATAAGTAAGCACACTGAATGAATGAATGAATGAACAAATGAATGGGTAACCGTAGGACTGAGCTGATCTCTGAGGCTAAATGTGTGTGTGTTGGGCATACTGTTCACCAGCATAAAAAAGTTTCAAGGTAATGACTCCACAGAATCAAGGAATATACATGTGGTGCTGGTACACCATCAATGAGCAGAAGCAGGATGCTGGGTTAGTCGTGACAGCTGGGAAGAGAGCAAATCATTCCTGGGTTGCTATCCGCATCCACCCATTTCAAAGTCCTGCTCAGGCACAGAGGCTTCCCTATAATGGGAAACACACAGCATTAACATCACCATGATCTGGACTCCCTTCAAGTCCATAAAAAGTCGCCATTTAGGGCATGTTGGTACAGAACAACTATAAAGTTAAGGAAAGTTCTAACAAAAGTATATATGAAAATAGCTTGCTCTCTCATTCTCTCTCTCTCTTTCTCATAAATACATGTATAAGAAAGAGTGACTCAGTGGTTCCAACCCAGGCAGAAAGCTTGCAGAGGCCAAGCTCCCACCACCACACTCTCAATCCTAAAGGGATAGAAACTTAATGCAATTTGAAATGCTACAAAGCCAATGTGTAGGTCACTGAACTTGCGTTTTTAGTGTTGTAAGAATGCAGCTTAACAGACTCACTGGAATTCATCAGGTTCTCCTTAGTCAATGTAATTTTTTGAATTATAAAGCCACAGAACATATCTATCTATGAGAGAGAGAGACCAAGTTAATTTATAAATTTAACAAAACCCCTATCAAAATACCAGTAGGATTTGTGTGGGAAGGATCAGAGGAGAACTTGATAAAATGTTTCTAGGTTTTATCTGAGAAAAGTAACAAATAAGAAACCTTTAAAAAGGAAGAGCAAAGCGAAGAAGGTTAGCCCAAAAAGATATTAGAAGTATTATAAAGCAAAACAATAAGAATAATGTGGTAGAACCACAGGACTTTTCAGGGAGATCAAAGGAACAGAACATAGAGTTAAGAAGAAGATCCACATATATATAAGGATCTGATGATAAAAATGTGCATCTAAAACCATTGGTTTGGTCAATAAACAGTGTTGGCCACGGTGCAGGAGAAAAGAAAGTAAAGGCATGTGAATTTTAATGGAAGATGGCTTTTAAGAGTGTGAAGTGGCAGAACCTAAACAGAACAGTATGCATCCACAGAATGGCATGCACCCACCAAATATTATATATCTACCAAATGGTATACACCCGCTAAACATTATGTGCCCACAGAATGGCATTTACCCACCAAATGGTATCACCCACTGAATGTTATGCACCCACAGAACGGTATGCAACTACCAAATGGTATGCGCCCACAGAAGAGCATGTACCCACTGAATGACATGCACCCACTGAATGGTATGCACCTACTGGACCATATGCATCCACTGAACAGTATGCACCCACAGAACGATATGCACCTGCAGAATGGTATACACCCACTGAATGGTATGCACCTGCAGAATGGTATGCACCCACTGAATGGTACGCACCTACTGGACCATATGCATCTACTGAACAGTATAGACCCACAGAACAGTATGCATCCACAGAATGGTATGCACCCACTGAACGGTATGCACCTGCAGAATGGTATGCACCCACTGAATGGTATGCACCTGCAGAATGGTATGTACCCACTGAATGGTATGCACTTGCAGAATGGTATGTACCCACAGAACAGTGTGACCCACTGAATGGTTTGCACCCTCAGAATGGTACACACCCACTGAACAGTATGCATCCACCAAATGGTATGTACCCACAAAACAGCACGCACCCACCAAATGGTATGTACCCACAGAACAGCAGGCACCCACAGAATGGTATGCACCCACAGAATGGTATGTACCCACAGAATGGTATGCACCCACAGAATGGTATGCACCCACACAACAGTATGCACTCACCAAATGGTATGCACCCATAGAAGAGTATACAGCCATAGAATGATATGCACCTACCAAGTGGTATATGTCCACCAAATGGTATGCATCCACTGAACAGTATGTACCTACCAAATGGTATTCACCCACAGAACAGCATGCACCCACCAAATGGTCTGCACCCACAGAACAG
>NW_012104176.1:81979-96234 GCF_000951045.1 Mandrillus leucophaeus | reverse complement strand
ATGCACCCACCAAATGGTCTGCACCCACAGAACAGCTTGCACTCACAGAATGGGATGCACCCACCGAATGGTATGTGCCCACTGAACAGTATGCATCCACAGAACGGTCTGTACCCACAGAATGTTATGCACCCACGGAACACTATGCACCCACCAAATGGTATGCACCCATAGAAGAGTATATAGCCACAGAATGATATGGACCTACCAAGTTGTATGTGTCCACTGAATGGTATGCACCCACTGAACAGTATGTATCCACTGAACAGTATGTATCCACTGAACAGTATGTACCCACTGAAGAGTACGCATCCAGCAAATGGTATGCACCCATAGAAGAGTATATAGCCACACAATGATATGCACCCACAAGTGGTACGTGTCCACTGAATGGTATGCACCCACTGAACAGTATGTATCCACTGAACAGTATGCACCCACCAAGTGGAATATGCCCACAGCATGTACCCACTGAACAGTAGGTAGCTCAAGTCCTGTAACCATGTGCCCTCAACTCTATTTCCCATCAGGATTCCCAACAAGAAGGGGAATGCAGTCAACTGGTGTACCTCCCCCATCCAGACTTCACTGGGTTTCCTTCACTCCACTCCCAATTTCTCTTTGCAGTTGGAATCTCTACCCACTCCTCCCAATAACAGAAAGAATTCCACGAAATTAAAGGAAGTTCTTTACATTATGACATTCCCTGATCCTCCCAATTGCTGCAAGTTATCAGTAAAACAATCTGAGATCAGAAATAAGTCTTACCTGTTTCCTTTTTTCAGGGGGAAGTGATGGATCTCCATCCTACAAAGAAACACATGCTACATTTTACTCTGTAATAAAAAAACATAGATGTACTTAGAAACAAGAAGTTGAACTAAATTATGAACCTAAATGTAAACTCTCCCCACCCTTCCCATCCTGCAGCCAGTAATGTGCTGAAGCAAGCTCAAATATACTTTAAAAAAATAACTACAAACTGAACCAGAGTTATTTTGGAAAAACCTCTAGGGAATCAGTTCCCATTAGGACCAAATCTATATATTTCCTAAAATTATTTGAATAAAAAAACTGGATTTGTCAAAATTATTTTTGATCAGAGCCTAAACTGAAATAATATTTCATTTGGTTTGAGTTCCTCTTTTAAATAGTTAGAACCAAAGAACAGTGATGGGGACGCACATACACACATAGAGAGAGAGGAAAAGAGAGAGAAAGAGAGAGAGAGAGTTTTCTCTACGGGCAGAACGATCATTGCTGGGAGGGACAGTATTTGCTCAAAGTTAAGAAGACATTGAGAACTTCTAGTCCTATAAGATTTTTTTTTTTTTTTTTTTTTTTTGGCCTTAAAAGGATTCAGGCCGGGCGTGGTGGCTCACACCTGTAATCTCAACACTTTGGGGGGCCAAGGTGGGCAGATCACCTGAGGTCAGGAGTTCGAGACCAGCTGGACTAACATGCTGAAACACGTCTCTACTAAAAAATAAACATAAAAATTAGCCAGACATGGTGGCGGGTGCCTGTAATCCCAGCTACTAGGGAAGTTGAGGCAGGAGAATTGCTTGAACCCAGGAGGCAGAGGTTGCAGCGAGCAGAGATTACACCACTGCACTCTAGCCTGGGCAACAGAGTGAGACTCTGTCTCCGGAAAAAAAAAAAAAAAAGGATTCAATTCCTCTCCCTTTTGTGCCTTATCAGGGAAGACAAATATCTCAGGTGAATAAGCAAATGCTCCTTAAATGAGCACTCTAATATCTGATGCTGTCCACATATAAGTCAACATGATTTTAACCTGAGGAATCTTTTCTATTCTATTTCTACTCCAGGGCTGTTTAATAATGCCAGCGCAGATAGTTAAATGTCAGTAATAGTGTCCCACTTAAAAAAGAGATTGCCTCAAAAGCAGCAAGAATGAAAACTAGTATTATGCAGCTGGCATTCTCCATTTCAGTACCATTTGCACCTTAAAAGTTTTGCCATATAAAAGCCTAGAGAAAATAAAAAAAGCCCAGGATACGAGAAAAGTTACAAAAAGTATGGCTATGTCCATACTGTGTATTACCATGCAACTGTTTAAAAGACTGAGTTAAAGGCCAGGCGCAGTGGCTCACGCCTGTAATCCCAGCACTTTGGGAGGGCGAGGCGGGCAGATCACGAGGTCAGGAGATCCAGACCATCCTGGCAAACACGGTGAAACCCTGTCTCTACTAAAAATACAAAAAATTAGCCGAGCGTGGTGGCAGCCGCCTATAGTCCCAGCTACTCGGGAGGCTGAGACAAAAGAACAGCATGAACCCGGGAGGCGGAGCTTGCAGTGAGCGGACATCGCACCACTCTACTCCAGCCTGGGTGACAGAGCGAGACTCCGTCTCAAAAAAAAAAGACTGAGTTAAATCTGTATGCCTAGAAATCTGGATGATTCAAATCTGGATGAGTTAGATCTGTAGGCCTAGAAAGAAGTCCAAAATAAAGTGCTGAGGGAAAACAGCATGTTTTATTATTTTTAAAAATAAATTTGGAATTTATTTTATTTCTCCATGAATTTTTTTTTTTTTTTTTTGAGAACAGTTCTCACTATGTTGCTCAGCTTGGTCTCAAACTCCTGGGCTCAAGCAATCCTCTCATCTCAGCCTCTCAAAGTAGTTGGGATTACAGGTGTGTCACTGCATCTGGCCTAATATAACTCTCTGGAAGGAAGGCAATGCTCTCTATATACACTGCCCAATACAGCAGCCATCAGTCACCTGAGCCCATGAAATGTGACATTGAGACTGAGGAATGGAGTTTCTTATTTTATTTAATTCTAATTAATTTAAAACTAAGTAGCCACCTGTAGCTAGTGGCCTCTGTATTACTGTAGACTTATGAATCCTCTTTTTGAAGAACTCTATATAATCAAATTAACAAATAAACAGCCACACATACAGTAGTCCCCACTTGTCCTCAGTTTCAGGTACCTGAGGTCAACCATGGTCCAAACATGTTAAATGGAAAATTTCAAAAATAAATAATTTATAAATTTTAAATTGCATGCTGTTCTGAGTCGTGTGGTGAAATCTTGCACCATTCCCCTCCATCCCACCTAGGATGTGAATCACCCCTTCATCCAGGGTATCCACGATGTCTATGTGGCCCACTCGCTAGTCACTTAGGAGCTGATTTGGCTATCAGATTAAAAAAACAACAGCATATATAGGGTTTCATACTATCTGCGGTTTCAGGCATCCACTGAGGGTCTTGAAACATGCCTCCCTTGGATAAGTTGGGGAGCCTACTGCAAACACACACGTATATGTTCACAGATGTCAGAGGAAGAAGCACATACATACACACATACACACACACACACACAGAGAGAGAGAGAGAGATTAACTTGTGAGTGAGACTGGGTTGTGGAGGAAATAGAGGTGGTGACTTTTACTTCTAAATTCTTCCACTTTGAACTGTTTACATTTAACCATTTCTAAAGAAACAGCATGTGAAAATCTCTTTATATCTTAATTCAGGGAACAGGAAAGTGGCCGAACAGGGCAGCCTAACACTTACGATCATCTCTCGGTACTTCTTCTTCAGTGACTGGTGGCGCTCCCGGAGCTGATTGGCCATGAGTTTGTACTGGTCTCTTTCCTGTTGACAGGTGTCCAGCTCCTTGGAGAGGATCAGCAGGGCTTCCTTCTTGCTCTCCAGCTTCCTCTTACACACCAGGTACTACAAAGCAAAAAATCCAGGCAACAGGTTAAAAACATCCATGGGCCTCCATTTAACACACAACGTACCTCACACACCCTGTGGAGAATTTTTGCCGTTCTCATTTTTAGAGCTCATATGCCCAGAGAGATATTTTTCAGCAAATGACATGTACGTAAAGGCTTCGACAGTGCTAACATACAGTGCCCTCACGACAGAACCTAAACCTTGGACAGTAAGTCAAAAACCAGAACGTTTCAAAAAGTTGCATAAACGGGTAAACAGGTAGACAACTGGACCCCAATTTTGTTTATAAAGGATTTATATATCCAGGTAAGATTATGTACAATTTTATTAAGATATTTAATACAAATTTTATTAAAATGTTACTAACGATAATCTCTTGGTAGTCAAATTATTTACCCAGGTTTTAAAACTTTTCTTGATGCTTTTCTGTGTTTTCTAAGTTTCCAGAGTAAACCTATACGGTTTTTTGTTTGTTTGCTTGTTTGTTTGTTTTTTGAGATGGAGTCTTGCTCTGTCATCCAGGCTGGAGTGCAGTGACATGATCTCGGCTTACTGCAACCTCCACCTCCTGGGTTCAAGCAATTCTCCCACCTCAGCCTCCCAAGTAGCTGGGACCACAGATGCGTACCACCATGCCCGGCTAATTTTTGTATTTTTAGTAGAGACAGCCAGGCTCTGTTGGCCAGGCTGGTCTTGAATTCCTAACCTCAGATGATCTGCCCACCTTGGCCTTACAAAGTACTGGGATTACAGGCGTGAGCCACCACGCCTGGTCCATATAGTTTTTCTTGTAAAAAAAAAAAAAAAAAAAAGCCCAAAAAAGTTAGTAAAAATAATTGAATTGAACCATAAATCATTGCAATAGATTGCAACTGCCCACCAAACCCATCAGCTATTTTCTCACTTGCAAATTTGCCCACTAACATGGCCCTGATGTGTTTAACTTTTCCTGTGATTCAAATGCAGGCACTCCCCATCCAGAGACCAATCTTAGGAGGTAAGCATTTTAGCTACATTTTGAATTCCCCCAAAACAGTTGAGTACACCTGGTTGGAACTCTTGCCTCACAGTGATGTGGCATCCTTCCTTCTGCTCACTCTCCTGCACCGCAAGCCACCCTCACCTAAGTCTGACCCACCATACTGGCCAGCGTGGGCCCGAATAGGACACTTCACTTTTTATTGGATATATTGCACCGTCTGGTATTATTCACATATGTGAAATGTGGCACTAAATACCTTTTGAATTTGCCCCGTAAAAGACCAAATTCAGAGCATTCATGAAAACAATTTATAGTTTCATTATACACTCTGACATGAGTACTTTGTCATTATGGACGCTCACACAAAGCGGAGCGAGAATCAGCACTCCCATTCCACTAGAGTCAATGCTCTTTTATGGACAAAAAGCATTACTCATATATAGTGCTTGCTCGGAACTGACTTTGTTAAGTTCAATTTCAAATAAATGAAAGAGGGAAAAAGAGAGTTTTGTACATTTGCACAATTTTTTTTTTCCTTAAAAAAAAAAGAGTAATTGCTTAGCTTCAAAAACAAAGGGGAAAGAAAAGGCAATTCTGAGACGGATTTGAGTTCTAAAAAAGGACACTTCCACCTTGGATGAATTTTATTCCTGGCAGTAATGAGGTTGGAATCCTGCCTTAAAATGTCCTGGATTTTGAGACGCTGACATCGTCTTCATGGAGGCAAAATGGTTCTGTTGTCACAGTGATTTCTCAAGAGTAAAATCCCCAATGAGTAAATATCAGAGGAGAGAGGCTCAGAAACCCAAACTGCAGTGTCCTCAGGGAGGTATTGAGATTTCACAGGAAAAATACCATTTACACACAATTTAACACATCTGCCCTTGTTCCTCCAGTTCTTTTCCCGTAATCAGCACCCTTGGTTGTCAGCACTGCGAGTATCGGTGACCCAAAGACAGTCACCTTTATCCCTTCAATTTATCAGATTCAAACCTGAGGCCCCAGAGACCCTCCTGCCTTCCAATTTAGGGGACAAAAATCCTCATGCACGGAGACATTGGAAGCTGCAGTAGGTAAGCTCCGTGGGAACACCCTGCCTGTTGAAGGGTAACAGGTAAGGGCCACTGCTGACTGTCAAAGTGGAAATTCAAGTTCCTTGACCTTGAACAGTCTCTGTTAGGGTCTAAGAGAAAAGCTATTTCACTCACAAAGCATGGCCCAGATAAGGCCATGAAAGCCGAGAAGGGCAGTAAAATGCCTCCCTTGCTTCTGGGTCTGAAGTGCCTGGTAGAAAACAGGCACAGAGGCCTCTGCTGAGACCCATTGGCCTGGGATTTGAAAAGCAAAAGTTCTGTAGGTCCCAACAATTTTACTCCATGTTATTTATTTTTATCAGCAGGACAAACCTGAGGCTGAAGCCTCATTTGTAAAGTAGCTCGAAGCAGAGCTCTGGCTGAAGGTGAGACACCTCCCCTGTAGTTCTGCCGCACCCTGGCACGATAGTCTTTGGCATCTATAAGGAACCCTAGACTCTCTGCCAGGCACGGTGGCTCACACCTGTAATCTCAGCACTTCAGGAGGCCGAGGTGGACAGAATACCTGAGGTCAGGAGCTCAAGACCAGCCTGGCCAAGACGGCGAAACCCCCTCTCTACTGAAAATACAAAATTAGCTGAGTGTGGTGGCGGGTGCCTGTAGTCCCAGGCTACTCAGGAGGCTGAGGCAGGAGAATCACTTGAACCTGGGAGGCAGAGGTCACAGTGAGCCGAGATCACACCATTGCACTCCAGCTGGGCAAAAAGAGTGAAACTCTGTCTCAAAAAAAAAAAAAAAAAAAAAAAAAAATTAGCTGGGCATGGTGGCAGGTGCCTGTAATCCTGGCTACTTGGGAGGCTGAAGCAGGATAATCACTTGAACTCGGGAGATGGAGGTTGCAGTGAGCCAAGATCATGCCACTGCACTGCAGCCTGGGTGATAGCATGAGACTCCATCTCAAAAAAAAAAAGAAAAAGAAAACACTGCTCTCTATCACTTGGGATGCTTGTTAAAATGCAGATTCCTGGGCTCCAGCCCAGGCCCACTAAATCAGAATCTCTGGTGCCTGGCTCAGGAATCTGCATTCTTAGCCCAGGGTTCAGATGATTCTCATCCAGTCCATACTTTAAAAACTCAGGCTCTGGAAGCCTCAAGCTGCACAGTGTCTCAAAAGTTAAAACCAACTACAATGGTCTGGAGGGACTGAGAGGCCACAGTTAGCCCACGAGTTCAGGGGTGAGGAACACTCTCAGAGCCATTCCGATGAGGGTCTGTGCCACCTTTTGTAGCTTTTGGGATTCTAGACAAGTACAAACATGGACTGCATTTTACTGCCTCTAGCCAAAAATCTTATACAATCATGTAGCACATAACAACACTTTAGTCAATGGCACACTGCATATATGATAGTGGTCCTACCATAGAAAGGTGGTGGTACCTTTTCTATGTTTAGATACATTTAGATACACAAATACATATCATTGTGTTACAATTGCCTTGTATTCAGTACAGGAACGTGCTGTATACGTTTGCAGCCTGGGAGCCACAGGCTGTACCACACAGGCTAGGCGTGTAGTCGGCTGTGCCATCTAGGTTTGTGTAAGTACACTCTATGATGCTCACACAATGATGAAATCGCCTAGCGGCACACTTCTCAGAAGGCATCCCTGTCGTTAAGAGACGCATGATTGTATATGCATGTCTCATCAAAACAACAATAGAAAACTCTGGGAAGTGGGGAGAAGGGAGTGTTGGAGAATGAGATGAAATTTCTTGGCCTCATTCTAAAAAAGTAAAAGCATATTCCCTGTAATGACAGCTGTTAAAATGTCCCATTTCTTATCCCTGTGATTGGAAACAAACACCAAAAAAACTGGAGAGAAAAAGGTCATGAAGATCCTTCTTAGTGGGCAGCTTTGAACAACCACCAAATATAAGGCTGGGGTATTAGAAGGAACCCAAATTAGAATGGAAAACCAGATAAGCTAAGTCACTGTGCTTGGGCTGTTTAGGCTCCCAGAGGAGGATCAGTAACTATAGATAGCAGATCCAGCGATGGGCTCATCATGAACTGCAGGTACCTTGGGAAAGACATAAAACACAAGGACCAAAAGAACGCACACTCCCCAGGCCTCATTTCCACACTTGGAAGATGAGGGGGTTCCCAGGGCACTCTCCACCTTGAGGAACCCACGATTTCAACACCACTGTTGAATATCACTGGATGTGAAGAGTGCAGGGGAAAGCACGGGGTAAGGGCTCCAGTTCAGAAGGTACAACTCACTTTGAGCACCCAGAACTTGCTTTCTCTGCCTTGTCTAAGACAGAGCTGGCTCAATGATTTCCAAAGACCGTCTGCGGCCAGAGTATTTCCAGAATCTCTGGACAGTCACTTGGTGGGACAGGGTGCTGGGACTGAAACTGCGTTTGCAGCAGCAATTTATAATCGAGTGAGAAAAGGCCAAACATCTATTGGGTCAATATTCATGGCTCTTGCTATTATTTCTAGTTCTCCTTTCCTTCCAGGCATGTGGCAGGACTGTCCATCCCCACTGCTTTTGGGTAACGCAGAAACACGGAACTTGCTTTGCCTGATAAAATGGGATTGGAAGGGATGTGAGTTGCTTCAGGAGGAAGGCACTTGAGAGAGGAGGTGAGAATTGCTGAGTTTTCTCCTCCCCTGCAGCAACAATGGTGGAAGCACAGGTCGCTATGGGGCTGCCACAGGATAACAGAGCTTGGAGGGGCAAGCACAGCAGACAACTGCCTGGAGAGCCATTTGGGTCCACAGAGAACTTGCGTGATCCAGAAAAAAATGATGGATGTGTCAAAGTACTGAGATTTGAGGGTTTGTTACTGAAGCGTAACTTAACCCATCCTGACTCACAGTGTCTATATCAAAGAACAGGACTGTCTGGGGGGGAGAGAGCTTATACTTGCCCCTGGGCTGTGTGTCCACTGAGTCGCCACACTGAGGACGAGGGTTCATGTGATCACTATTAGTAGTGCTATTGATGACAAAAAGCAAGGTTTTGTAACACACGTTTTACCTGCATAATCTCCTTTAATCCTCAGGACAATGCAATGAAGTTACTGTGCTATCATCTGCATTTTATAAATGAGGAAGTGAGGCTTAAATGAAAGTGTTTGCATAATGTGCCAAGGGATTGCGAAGCCAGAATCGGAACCCAGCTCGTTATAGAGCTAAGCCTGTGGAACCCCAGCTCCTGACACACTAGACATTCTGGGCCCCACCCCCAAAAATCAGAATATTCATGGAGTTGGTTACCACATCTAGTTGGTATTCCTAGTACAAGGAAACAAAGAAAGAGACATTTTGAATTTGGCTACTTTTCTGGACCTAGAACAAATAGTAATAAAGGTTTTATTGATTCAAACAACTTTTTCTAAAACTAGTGGGTCTGCCACTTATTTCCTCAGATGCAAAGCCTGAAGGAAGATGGGAAAAAAAATGTTTAAAAATCCACAAGCCTCACTACTCTCTCCTTTTCATGAGGGAGCCAAGTGGAAACAGTAAGGTTTCCATTCACTTCTAAGAAATGGGAAAAACTAAAGGGCCTCAGAACGGAACTAGAAGGTTCTTTTCTCAAAAGCAGTTTGATCGCAACAGGAGTTTTCTGTAAGCTATAGCTGGCCTCATTATTCGGTCAAATATTTTCTGGGTGCCTTCTATGTGCTGGGCACTGAGCTAAGTATTGGGACCCTCATGGGATAAATGATATCATTGGATTTTGAAGAGGGAAGGCATGATACCTGGATAACAAAACGTTATTTCCTGCTATCTGGAATCCTGAAGGTTCTGAAAACTGAAAATGTGTTTCTATCTTGTTAGTGACCTAAGCTGACGTGAGGGTGCCTGTGGCCTTTATCCCATGGAGTGTGAATATTCATGTATTTGCTGAAGAAAAATCAATGTGTTTGATCCGTGGCTGCTGCCTGAGACTCTGCTGGGGATGACATATAATATACAGTGTGTGTACTGCATTTCGTTTCAGATTCCCAAAACTCCTGCATGAGAAACACATCTGGGCTCCAGGGACTTCAGATATGGAATCTTTTATTGGAAAGTCACCCTTACAAATCTCTACAGTCTCGATGATGAATGTGTGAATAAAATCAAATCTTTCTCCAACAGTAATTGCCCAAATAGCTAAGTATTCATTAGATTTCTACTTCCTCACATAGACCAAGAAAAACTGTAAGTGCATTAAATGCAGTAAATCTTCAAGCTTCCATATGCTTACGTGCCTGTTCCCCCAGCCTCCCAACTTCCTTATCCTTTAGAGTCAGCACTGAATGCTGGAGCTGGGATAAACCTCACGGATAACCCAAGTGACTTGCCCAGTTGTAAAGAACAAGGCTCCCGACTTCCAGCATATTCCATGACAGTGTTTTCCAAATTGTGGGTCATGATACATTAGTTGCAATCCTTGTTTTCTTTAAAAAAAAAAAAGATACAGAACAGAGCAGAAAATATCAGGGTGTATGCCCTGTAGTAAGGGTAATTATTGTTTCCTGAAGCTTTTCTATTTGAAAAGTCTATAGGAATAAACACACACATATGCCTATTTTCACATATTTCTTATGAGCTGACATTTTAA
The DNA here is from genome assembly GCF_000951045.1 of Mandrillus leucophaeus. Lineage (NCBI taxonomy): Eukaryota > Metazoa > Chordata > Mammalia > Primates > Cercopithecidae > Mandrillus > Mandrillus leucophaeus. The sequence continues at coordinate 85,879 of NW_012104176.1, read as the reverse complement.
AAGTCTGAAAACCACTGTTCTCTAATAAGCCACTCTGGACACTTATCCATTCACTCAACAAATAACTGGTGAAAGGAACGAAGAGAGGCACAGGTGGGTGGGGGTGGGGCAGGGAGGAAAGCTTGAGAGATGATGTTTGATGTGAATTTTGAGAGGTGAGTAGGTGTAAAAGGCACCTCAATAGAGACCATTCTGTCATGGAAATCATTCACTTGTTCTCTGGGATTCAGTCACAGCTCTGAGGATTTAATCCCTGCTCTGCCCACCACCTGCTGCCCCCTATGTTGAGGTTATTGTGAGCTTGAAAGGAAACGTGCTATGCTAAAGGCTTTGTAAACTCAAAAAAGATTGAACACATGATTTTTAGAGCATATAAAGCATTCAGAACACTTTCGCAGACACGCTCCCATTTGTCAGTCAACACTCCATGACAGGTGGGACAAGAACTGCTTTCCCCAATTTATGGGCAAAATAGCTGAGATTCAGAGAGATTAGCGTCTTTCCTAGAGACAAGTAACTAACAACTGTCAGCTGAAACCAGAACTTTCCATTACACATTCCAGGTTCTTTTTACTATTCTGTATTGGCACCAGATTAGTTATAAGTGGTTCAACACATTACCTGTGTTGAGCAAAACAATATTTTCAACAAGTCACTCCATAGAGGTAACTGCACAGCTCAGAGGAATACATTGTAACTCATTTCCAGGTCCTGTTTGGGCGAGAGGCAGCTCTCCTGGGGCCCTAAGTCGAATTCCACAGGGAACGGCTGAGGTCCAAGAGGCCACCTGTAGATTTAACAGTGTTAACAACAAACTGCATGTACAACAGTGGTCCCGTAAGATTATGCGGCCATATTTTTACTGCACCTTTTCTATATTTAGATATCTTTAAATACACAAACACTTACCACTGTGTGACAATTGCCTAGAGTATTCAGTATAGGCACATGCCGTACAGGTTTGTAGCCCAGAAGTAACAAGCCATACCGTGTAGCCCGGGGGTGTAGCGGACTACACCATCTAGGTTTGTGTCAGTACACTCTAGGATGGTCGCACAATGATGACACGGCATAACAAAGCATTTCTCGGACATATCCCTGTCATTAAGCAATGCATGGGCACAGATAATAATAGATGGTAATAAGTAGCTGATTATCATTCACTAATAGTGGCTAACTACAGTACACTAAACGCTATAAAAGAGACACAAAACTCCCAGAAAAGAGAGAAAAGTAGTTTAGACTAATGGTTGGGAACATGGCAGAAGGAGCCAAAAATGCCTGAGTTCAAATCTTGGTTTTTGTCACTTACTAGCGACATGACCAATTACCTAGCCTCTCTGTGCCTTGGTTTCTCCATTTTTAAATGAAGATATTTATAGCATCTTCAGAGGGTTGGTATGAGAATTAAGAGTTAGTATATGTTAAACATTTAAAACAGTGTGTTGTATGCGTGTTAATGATCATTACTACTATTGTTATCACGGAGGAGAGAGTGATCATAGCTTAGCAAAGAAGGTGCTCAAGGAGTTGGAGGACAACGTGGTATTTGAAATGGATCAGGAGGGAGAGGAAGAGGGATACATCTTGGCTGGGGATAGATGGAGTTGTGACAAGTGGCAGTAACAGGGAAAATGTTACTCCTGGCTGGGAAACAGCCATAGCAAAGCACAAAGGTGAGAGGCCAGAAGATGTGTGGTCAGAACAGTGAGCCACACCCTGGGCTGGCTGCGGTGGAGGGTAGGAGTAGAAGTGTGAGAGATAAAGTCAGAAAGACAGATGGGTGGCCAGGTCAGAAAGGGCCTGGATGTGGTGCTGAGGAGTTCAGATCGTATTCTTCCAGCAATCAGGAGCCCCGAGGGGCTCTGAATGGGGGAGTGTCATTAAGAATCATCTCAGGAAGAAACTTTCATCCTGTGGTATAAATTATATTGGACAGTACAGTGTGGGTGGAATGTGTTGCCAAGCTTGAGAAGAGAAGAGAAAGTGATTGTGGGTCAGGACCCACTCTACAGATACACCTTTGGATCCTGCAGTTTGATCTGAGCTGTCAGTCCTACAGAGAACACACTGGCTTTGCTGTTTCTTAATGCAGTCTGGGATCACGGTGTCTAATGCAGTATTGTTACACAGGGTGCTACCCAGGCAACCAGACTCATGCATGGTTTCAGCCTCCGCTGTGACAGCTGGTGCCAGAATCACATCAGTGGGTGAGTGGGTCACATGGTTGCCCAAACACACTCCAAAGGGCCAACTTGAGCAGGGAAAAACAGGGAAATACCCCACTTTCTGGTCACTAGGAGGGGCCATGAGACACACACTTTATTCTCCTAATGCCTCCACTTTCCCTCTTCAGTCAAGACGAAACTCTGCTGGTCAAGTTCATGTGTAGAGTAGGGACCACCGACATTCTCTCTCCTTCCCAGCTCAGGAAGGTTTCAGTTTGTTTTCAGAAGAGGGGACAGAGAAATGAAATTAGTATTTTTTTGAATATCTACTATGTGCCATGCACTCTTAGGAGTAAGAAGAAGACCTTCATTTGATTATAACAGTAACAGTAATAGCCACTATCCAGCGAGCATTACTATTTTCCAAACTGCTAAATGTTCTACTTGAAACATCATATTTAATCTACATGGCCACTATGAAATAGGTTGTAAGATTAGTCCCATTTTACAGAGAAGGACACAGAACCTCAAACAGGTAAATTTATCCTTCATCACAAAGGTAGTAAGTGGAAGAGCCAGACTGTTACCTGGGTATATCAATTAGGATTCTTCGGTGTAAGCAACAGTAACTGACACTCTAACAAAGGAATATATTGGAAGGATACTGGCCCTTATAGACTTGGCAAGAGAATGCAGAACTAGACTTAGACACAGGTGGGCAGCAAGGCAAATCTGGGCAGTGGAGACAGGAACCAGGAACCACCAACCACCAGGTCTTGTTGCAGGAAAGGTTGAATTAGAGGTTGCCAAATGGAATGAACTGGACTCTGTTACATTTCAATCTCTTTGTCTCTCTGTTCAAGGATGTCTCCAATAGCCTAAAGCAGATTATGGGGAGCCTTCGCCTAGGCACCTATCCACAGTTGTTAATGTACACAGACTGTATCCAATGGTAATACCCTCCACTTGGAAGTGCTATTGAGAAAAAGCAATGAATTCTGGGAAGCGAGAAAACAACAAATGTGCACCGCACCAACCTGGGGAGAATCCATGCTACTGAGTTTACTTCTCAACCTTGCTAAGGCTCCCCTTCTTGTGGTTTTTGAATAAAGATTGAAAAAGAAATGGTGATCATGTAAAAAATCCTTTTACTTTAATTAACCTCTAAGTCTCTATTAATCATACACAGAAACACAGGAGTACATAGGAGCTGCAGGAACACTCAGGGCGAGGCTCACGTGGCTGCCCTTGGGTACACACCTACCAGCTGGAGTAAGGAAGAAACCACCTGGTATATACTAACGCCAAATATACTAGGTAATCAGTGACATGCGAATGGAATAAGCTTAGTAAAATATGCCCAGTTTTGAGTGTGAATACTAGATATCATAAAATATTTTTATTATTCTCTCAAAAATAAATTTCTCTGGACTTGCATTTCCATTACATTTTTAAAGCAGAGCTCACAACTCATTTGCCGATGTTAATTCACACCCACACACAAACACCATGAAGGTAGCCCTGTGCTCATCATCCTAAGAGCCCAAACCATTGGCCATTGAGGGGCTTTTATCTACCCGTTTACTGTTATCTGCATTAAAGCAAATCATAATTGCTACAACAAAGATCAAAAGATCATAATAATTAAATGGCCATCTGACATACTACATTACTATTTGGGTGCTTTATAGTCAGATAAATGAGAGATGAAGGTAGCTGGGGTGTGGTGCGG
>NW_012104176.1:56250-81929 GCF_000951045.1 Mandrillus leucophaeus | reverse complement strand
GAGAGCAGAACATACTGGGAGGGGCCAAGAGAGCAGACCCAGTGCCTTATCTCTCCCTCATGCACCCCACCCATGGGGGTGGGGATGGGGTGGAGTCACCTCTCACCAAACAAAGACTCCTGTTCCTTCGAGACTTTTACTAATGGGATCAGGCTAGCTCTCATTAGCCACTGCAAGGGCATGCCTGCGAATCCAGACAGGCTTCTCAGCAGATGATAAACAGACATGGCCAAAGGGTTCATGTTCAGGAATAATTTAGAAACTTCTCAACTGCAGACTCATTCTTTCTGCAGAGGTACCTCCTCCCTGATCACCCTCTACTCATACCCTGTACTCGCCTTCCCCTCTTCTCCATCCCCCATCCAGCAATACCTCACTTCCCACCCAACAAACAGCTCCAGGTGAAGAGCATTCGACAATCAACCTCCTTTCCCCAGCCTCCAACAAGCCGCCCCTCCATGCCTGGAACCTCTGTTTTGCTCTGCCCTGTGATCTCTGGCAGGGATCATCACAACAGCCTTCTGGTTTCCCTACTTGTCTAGTCCGGGTACCAGTCCTTTGGAGGATGTAAATTAGGGCTTGCCACTCTTCTTTAAAAAAAAAAAACAAAACTCTGAAGTTAAGGAGATTCGCAAACAGGAGCCTTTCAGTATCTGGCTGCAACGCACCTCTCCGACTTCATCATCAGCTCTTCTATTCCTGCCCTCCACGATCCTGTTCAGCCCACCTACGGCTGCCCCCATGCTCAAGCGTCTTCACGTCTCTCTTTTTCTACACTGTCCTACACCCTGCTCCCGAGTCCCTGTCTGGGACGCTTCTGCCATGCCCCCAGGCAGAGTGAGAGCCGTGCGGCATTGTGAGTATACTTAGAGTAGCACTCACACACCCTGTATCGCAGCACCTGCCCACCTGCCCACTTGTCTGACTGAGGCCTCTTTGCAGCCAGGGCCCATCTTATTCATCTTTGCACCTCCAGAGCCAGGTACAGCTCCTGGCCCACAATGTGTGCTGAATACATATTTGAGAAATAAATTTCAGTTCCCACCAAGCTGAATATATACATACATATATAGATAGATTTTACATATTTTAGTCAGATAGCCATCAATTTATTATGATGCCTAAATGTCTAAATCTCATTTAGCGTCATGCTTTGGGGAAAAAAGAATATCCAGTTACACAAACTGAGTGTGTATGGAGAGGATGCAAGACAGTTCCTATAGAATCATCAAAACGACATTTGTATGTTGACCTCGTTTTTATTGCTTAAAAGGACCACTTCCCTGCCATTACAGGGGTATACACTCCATTCAGCACCTTCGTTCTTAAAAGTCCTGCAGATTCACCAACCCCAGATAGGCATTCAGAACCGCCACTTGGAGATACACGTACATTTAACCTCTCCAGACACGGATTTGGGTATCTATGGAGTACAATGCCCTGTGGGGCTAGTCACATGCTGATGTTCATTTTGCTGAAGTCCTCCAGCCTGCGGCAATCCCTAAGCCCTGCAACATTAACACGCTCACATCTTGAGTGTGAGCCTTTCCTGCCCACACTGATACTCTGTCCTCCAATTGTAAGACTCCCTGGGCATTTCCACAGCCTTTTCTAAATCTGTATTCACCTCTGTAATTTTTAGATAACATTTCAGCAATTTCAAGTTCATAGCTTAATGATTCTAATGCCATTCTCTAAGAAGGAAGACTTCTTTTTTTTTTATGATCTATCTTTCTCAGACTCACTGTTCCCCTCTCCGGTATTACTTTTGACAGGCAAACTTTGATTATTTGAATGCCCCAGGGGATGTGCTGAAATTTAAGTGAGATTTCAGGTAATTGGAAGAGTTTATAATGTGAACTATAGTAGCTGGGGGGTATGTGAAATTCACTGACAGCCTTGGCTAACCAAAGTTTTGAATAACGAAGGTTTGCCTGAATATCTATTTCAATTCTTTCACTTCTCTTACTTCTCCTTTCCTCCCTCTCACCATCTTCTCAGTCTCTGCATTCTCCACTGACTATACACCTGTCCTTTGCAAGCCTATAAAGATGAGAAGGAAACACATGGAAAAAAGATTGGCTTTTTTCTCGTTGGCCATAAACGGACTAGGAAACTCACTTGCTGAAGATAGCATCTGTTTCTAAAAATCACTGCTTGCCTAGAGTGAATTTTCTCTGTCCCCAGTGCTAGGCTGATCCGACCTTGCCTCAGGCCGAGATGCTGCCAGTGCACCTTGCAGCTCTGGTTTGTTTCAGAGATCAGGTATGTATTCAGGATGAAGCACTAAAATTATCCATGCATCTGAAACCCTCTCTTTGCCATCCAGGTTGCCAGGGGCCTGAGATCTGCTGGATACGGGTGACAGGCGGCTTGCATCACCAGCCCTCACATACTGCAATTACACATTATGACATACAACTGTCACATATGGAATGTAACGATAGATTCACTGGTTACTTCATTATAGAATAGTAATTCAATTCAGTTGCAGAGGGCTTTCCTTGTGGGCTTTGTAGCAGTAAAAAGTCAGCAAAGCATGTACAATATTTTGGTCCGACTGACTTTAAAAGCTGTAAAACTGCTGTGGTTCATTTTATCTATCTCAAGAGAAATCCTAAAAAGAACCCTAACACCCCTACTACTGATGAGGCCCAGTGCACTTTTGCATATTATCAGCTCTTAACTTCTTAGACCTGTTCCCGAACCCTGGGAGGCCAAGGGGACCTGTAATCGTGCTTCCACTTTATAGATGAGGTACTGAGAGGGTTACAGGATGGCATCTGCAGAACTAGAACTGATTCCTTGACTGTCCTTTAACAAAAGAGAAACTTAGGAGATACAGACAGGAAGGCATCATTAATAGAAACAATGTGGCACCTGGGCTTTACAGTGAAATGATGTGGGTTTTGCCACTATCTCCTACCACGAGGACCACAAGAAGCCGCTCCCCCACTCTGTGTTTCCGTTTTCTTTTCTTTTCTATAATGATACAAACAGCCAGCAGCATTTGGAAGCCTACTCAGTCCTAACAGATGATTCAGCATTTCACATACATTAATCACTAATCCTCATCGCCACCCCAAAATGTAAACATCATTACCCACCTTTACAGGTGAGAAAACTAAGGCTCTAAGAGTTTTTTGGGAAAAAAAAATTATGAAGCTTGTAAGAGGCAAAGGCGGGATTTGAACCCAGGACTGTCCCATGCCCTTTCTGCCACAGCACCCCATTCACTCACAGGAGAGTTGGAAGGATTCTATAAAATTACTCACGTGAGAAAAAGCACTCAATTAACTCTAAAGACACCAATCTTATTATCACAGTAATCAAAAGAACTGAGTCTGTCCCATTTGAAGACAGAAAACAATCTCCATTCCTAAATGTGTCGACATATCTTGTCTTCTGAAAAATATGACTCCCCTGCTGGGATGAACAGTCCCATAAGAGGGCCAGTGTGTTCAAGATGAAGCTTCAACCCAAGATGGACCATGTCTGAGAACAGTCCCTCACTCCCAGCTCGCTGATACTCGAGTCAGGTGCACATACTCTAAAGCAAGGAGGTGTTCCATCCCAGTCTGCCCCAAAAGGCAGTCATCTGCAGACTTGAGATCTTGAAATCAGCCGTGCAAATCCATCACTACTTTAATTATCCAAGTAAATAGAGCTCTTACCACCATCTGCTGAGATTTCAACCAATCATGATCAACACAGTCTTTCTCTCTGGATGAGAACCTCAGAGTCATCGCTAAAGGGCCACTTGGGCCCTGAATTTCCGCCTGCAGCATGCAGGCCTCCCCAGCCGAGCCCTGTGGCTGGGAGCTGTTTTCTCCCTCTCACTGCACCTTGCTCATATTTTCCTGAGTGCTGTTAACTTGCTCCTGCACTTCATCTTCATAGTTTTTGTTTTCTTTCCATCAACTCCAGACACTACTGATTAGTGAGAAACTCTCCTCAACAAGAACTGTCAGTTCAGAACTCAGCCCCCCAGCAAAAAGTCAGGCGGAAATTTATTCTGGGACATGGGTGGGTGTACAATCCTGGTGATTTAAATCACTGAAGTTTTCAGAGGACAAACTAAATTGGAAACACTGCTCAAGGTGGGGACTCCATCCAGGTCTGTTTCTCTGGCTGATAACTGTGATGGGTTGATTATGTTAGCAAAAGGCTCCCATGGGTGACCCAAATTAATTATGGCTTTCTGGGAAAATGGCGAAATCTTCACTGGCTGCAGATCACCAGTGAACTGCAAGCCAGTGATGGGCATGATTTGACCCGCTTTTCTTAACAGTCCATTTGACCACCACCATCATCACCTCTGTCATCACTATTGATCAAGAGGACATTTAAATGACAACAAAAATGGGTTGTTTGAACGTTTACTCCCTTGCATGTGCATCTACAAGATCTAATATTAAATAAAAAATTCCTTTGAAGAAGTGCATGTAGACATCACTAATTCAGATAAGCTCAAGGTTTGGGAATCTCACTTTCAATAAAGAAAATTTGCCAGGCACAGTGGCTTATGCCTATAATCCCAGCACTTTCGGAGGCCAAGGTGGGAGGAGTGCTTGAGCCCAGGAGTTTGAGACCAGCTCGGGCAGCATAGTGAAACCCCTTCTCTAGGAAATTTTTTTTTTTTTTAATTAGCTGGGTGTGGTGGCACACACCTGTAGTCCCAGCTACTTGGGAGGCTGAGGCAGGAGGATCCCTTGAGCCCAGGAAGTTGAGGTTGCAATGAGCCATGATCATGCCACTGGATTCCAGCCTGGGGGAGAGAGTGAGAACCTGTCTCAAAAAAGAAAAAAAGGTCAAAAGAAAATTCAGTAGTCATCAGGATCATCATAAAGAGTAGCATCAAAATGGATTGTTAAATATATGTCCAGGCTGACCATTCCAAAAGGAGATGAAATTCAGAGGCAGAGAGACTTAAAAAGATAGAAGGCAGTGGATACTCCCAAGTAAGACCTGAGGTGTGAGTCAGACTTCCCGCTGGATTCCAACTCCTGCCCTATCACTTCTAGCTGAATGATCTTGGGCAAGGAAATCCATTGCTTGCTGAGCCTAAGATCTTTCATCTGCAAAATAAGGACTATGATAGTACCTACTTCATGGTACTATGGGTTTGCCAAAGGAGTAAATGAGATAACGAAAAGAAGGCTTTTAGCCCAGTAACTGGCATGCAGCTGCCATTTACTTAGAGCTTATACTCATCATCATCATCATTATCATCATCATCATCAACATTATCCATAATCATCATCTTCCTGGTTAACATCAGCACTGCTTGCTGACCACTTACGTGGAAGGGTACAAAGACTATAGTAGTTAAAACAAGTCCTTGGGAAAGACCTACCAAGCCTGATGGGCTCAGATCCCAGGTATGACCATAGAAGCATCAGCCAAAACACTGATGGCAGGCACTGTTCTGGGCAGTTTTTCACATTAGCTCATTTGATCCTCACAGGGAGGCCCTCTGAAGTAGGTACTATAAGGATCCCCTATATAAAATACTGTCCAGTGAGATGGAAGCAACAGTGTCTGAAACATTTCCTTTCCAATGTTTCAGACTTCTGAAACATTTCCTTTAAGGGAGGGGCACTGTCTTTGTCCATTTTTTCGTTGTTATTACAGAATACCAGAGACTGGGTAATTTATTAAGAAAATAAATTTATTTCTCGCAGTTCTGTAGACTGGGAAGTCCAGGAGCATGACACCAGCATCTGCCAATGACTTTCTTGCTACATTATAACACAAATGAGGGAAGGCATCCCATGGTGAGCAAGAACTCAAGACAGAGAGAAAAGAGGGCTAATCGCCCTCAATAACAAACCTACTCCCATGATAATGACATTAAATCCATTCATGAGGGCAGAGCCTTCCTGACCTAATGACCTCTTGAATGTGCCATTTAGTAACACGATCACAATGGCAATTAAGTTTCCGTGTAAGTTGTGAAGGGGACATTCAAACCAGAGCAGGTTCATTCTTGCCTATGTCTTCCTCCTTCCTGCCACATAGTGGTCTGCAAAGTGGAAAGCTTCACGCATGGAATGATGAACCAGAAAAATGAAAGGTGGCTGGGTCCTTCACAGATCGTAAGCCTGCATGCCAGCCCTAAACTGCCCACCTCCACATTTACTGCACTTCAGAAAAAAATTAAGTTCAATATTGTTTAAGCCATTATTATTTCTGGCATTTCATTAAAATTAATCCTAAATAAAATACCAACATACCCAAATAACTGGTATGAGGAAACTGGGCACCCAATATTGTAAGATTTGTAATCCACTTCACAATCAGAACTCTGTGTCACCACTGACAGATGACACTGATTATATGAGACACAAAAGTATGTAAGTACTACATCAGGGCATTAGGTAGTCAAGGTTTTAAATAAGAGAATGTTTCCCTTCTAGCACAATCTAAAATACAGACTTTTTTTTTTTTTTTTTTTTTGAGATGAAGTCTCACTCTGCCGATCAGGCTGGAGGGGAATGGGGCAATCTCAACTCACTGCAACCTCTGCCTCCTGGGTTCAAGTGATTCCCCTGCCTCAGCCTCCCTTAGTAGCTGGGACTACAGGCACCCACCACCACGCCCAGCTAACTCTTGTATTTTTAGTAAAGACAATTGGCCAGGCTGGTCTCAAACTGCTGACCTCAGGTCCTCTGCCCGCCTCGACCTCCCAAAGGGCTGAAATTACAGGTGTGAGCCACCACGCCCAGGCTAAAATACAGACTTCTTAAAAATGAGGGCTTCAGTGTACCAGGTTGGTTGGTCCACTCATTCACTCATTCATTCCTTCATTCATTCATTTGGTGAGACTGTGTTAGAGTAGGAACACCACAGACTTCAGAATCAGAGAAACCTGGAGTTCAAATCCCAGCTCTGGCTTTCCTTGCATATTCCCTGATGTTTACTTATAATCTTTTAGCTGCGCTGAAAGTCGTATGTCAAGCATCCAGCCCAGGACTTAAGCATTAAAAAGTGCTCAATGAATGTTTCCTTTTTTCTTCATATAAGTTCCTGAATTGAAAATTACATTAAAAAATCTTCATGTGGTGCCTGGCACACCGCAAATGGAAACTTAATATAATTTTATTGCCATTAGTAATAATAATAAGAGTAGTGGTAGCAATCAGCATAGTGGTTGTAGTGATAGTGGTAGTAAAATAATCGAAACCTAAACTGAGAGAGGTTGAAGAGAGGCAGGTTTCCAAGTGTGCACAGTTAATGCCTACATAATCAAGACTCAGCTGTTCAGCACTGAGTGGGAGGGTATTTCTGGGAGATGTGTGGAGCTTTTCGCCTCCTTGTTGGTGTCTTCACAAATTCCAGTAATCAAAATAGTCATTTTCCTTCCTTACCAATGTCATCTTTAAAGAACCTCTCTCTAAACCCAGGTGCTTAAATTGTCCAGTGACTTTCTCTCTTCTTTAAGAAGAAGTTGAGGAATGGGAGAAACAAGCACCTTCGTATTTGTTCTCTTGTAAACACCAGAGCAAATGTATGTTTGAAAGGGCATCTCACAACGCATGTTAGGATGTGAGATGCTCTTTCGAACATACACAGCAATGGTTATTAGAATGTTTAGCATAACACACGTATATTCAAAAAAACTAAGCAAGCCACAGAAGGCACAAGTAGGCCTTGAAGAAAAAAAAAATGTCAAAGTCGCTGACACCCCTGCAGCCTGTGCTAGAACCAAATAGAACCCCTCATGCCAGTCATTTAGGCTTTTTGATAGTGGGAAAAAATAGAGTAGGCATTTCTAAAACATAGGCTTAAAGTCCAGCGCAGGCATGGTTTGTCAATATCATGGAATCCCAAGCTGCCACTCTGGCGATGATGATGATGATGATGATGATGATGAAGATGATCATGAGGACGACGACAATGATGGTGATGATGGTGAGTTAATGACATGGAAACTATTCACTACTTATTGCTGATTAGGAATAAGAAGAAGTTATAAAAACAGCATATGGCACTGGAAGTCTGAATAATGGTTGCCTCTGGATGAGGTAGGAGCAACATCTTGGCTCAGAAGGGCATAGGAAGCCTTCTGGGGCGCTGGGAATGCTCTAGAACTTGCTCTGGGTGGTGGTTAACGCAGGTGTGTGCACATGTAAAAATGCACTGAGCTGTCCACTTAAAACGTGCGCATCTGCTATCTACATGTTAGCCTCGATACAAATGAAATCGTAAAACAGCCTATACTATAAACTCATTTTTAGAAATTAGGGCATGGAAACATGGAAGATTACAGCAGTCAGCTCTGGGTAGTCAAATTGTAGGTGGCTTTTTTTTCTTTTATATGTATCTATATTTTCTAAATTTGGAGGGTGCAGTGAACTGACATTGCCTGGTGTTTAAAGTTAAAATCCAGTTACCTAAGGCATTTCTCATCTCTAGATAACACCTTCACTCATTCACTTTCTTTTCAAACGTGTCCTCATTCACAGGTTCAGGCAGTCTGGCGCAGGCCCCTCATGGCTACCTGAGGAAATTCTCTACAATGGGGATGAAGCAGGCATGGGGTGGGGAGGTGAGTCCGAGGTATTACTAGATTATCTCACTTTCTTGGAGCCTCTGCTCAGACAGGACTGGGTCACCTGGTGCATCCACCTTCAGACTCCCACAGCAGAGGGGCTACGAGACCGTCCCTTCAGGATGACCTGACCACACTCTTGTGGACTCCTCAGCCCACTGTTGCTCAGTTTCCAGCCTATACTGAAGTCTGGGCAGGAATCTAGAACCAGACCCCAAAAGTCTCCTTTTCAGTTCACATTGGGTTTAGATCAGGTGAGCAGAAGCAGAGATGAGGAAAGCGGTCTTGCAGCATGCAAGGGCTGCCGCCTCTCATCTGGAAGTGAGCGTGCTAGGGGCCTGAATCCAGGGTTCCCAGCACAAACCCGGGGTTCAGCGGGGAAAACATCTGACAGGAAGTTAAAACTGAGCTCCTCTTGCTTGCTTCTTGCTGAGTGACCACAAAGAAGGACGCTGAATTTCTGAGCATTTCACGAACACTCTGAATTACCATGTCTTTATTTACATAATGAGGTCACTACCACCTGCTCAGTCTAACCCACAAGCTTGTTATGAGGGTTCCATAAGGAAATGGGGAGGAAGGTGATGACATCCTGGTGGACTGTGTACCCCAACTTTTGGCAGAGTGCCTGAGACACAGTAAATCCTTGTAAATACCAGTCGAAGAAAGACAAATGTAAAGAATTATTTTTATCATTATTTTTCTTAATAAGAAGACCATAGGGACCAAAGAAATTACGTGACTTCTTTGCATGAGAGTCAACCGTAGGTGGTAAATAACCGTTGGAGCAAGCTTGAATACTAGAGCAGGACAGAGTTAAAGCCTGGTGGACGTTCAGACACGCTATAATACAGGTCAGACCCCATTATAGAAAGTAGCTCTTTACAACAAATGATTTCCCACCCACAGCCTCTGCCTAGATTTTTTTCAAGCAATATATCTGAGATAATAAAATTCCAGTTTGGAAGGAAGGAAGGTAAAGAAAGGAGGGAGGAAGGAGTTGACTTATAATAAGTTCATAAATCCCTTAGAGCTTATTAAAAGGTGATTTGACTTACTACCTTGAAAAGATCACAATCTATATTTTGAAAGTCATGTCTGTGGGATAAAAATGAATACAAAAGGACTTTGGGGAAAGAAACAGATGATAATGTTGTTCGGACAAAAAAAAAAAGAACATCCTTGTGTTAATTCAGTAGTTTTTCAATTTAAGTATTAACTGAGAAACTGTGAGGTTTGTCATCTCTTTTAGGTTTTTCCACTATTTGCAGGACATTGTGCCGGTCACAGTGGGAGATTCAAAGATGAATTGGTCAGTTCCTGCACTGGAGTAACTCCAAGCTGGAGGCAAGGCACAAACACATGTAATTCCAACCCACGGCGGCCCGGGAGACATGCGGTCAGAGAGGCATGGCTAGATGTTGTAAGATCACAGAAAGGGAGGAGGGCTTTCAGTCTGGGGGCAAGAGAGTTGTGACTGAAGCTTGACAGAGAAGTAAGAAAAAGGAAGAGAACAAGAGTTCCAGGCAGAGGGCACGGCCTGATCAAAGGCTGGGTGTGTGGAAGCATGGGCTTCAGACAGAAATGGAAGTGGTTGTTTTCCAAGAGTGCAGGATGTGTGAAAAGGAGAAAGTAAAAATAAGGCTGGAAAGTTTGGTTTGGACCAAAGTAAGAAAGGCCTTAAATGACAGCAGAATTTGGGCCAACATGAGAGCTGATGGGAGCTATGGAGGTCTGTGAGTGAGGAAGGGTCACGGTTAGAGTTTTGCTTCCAGGGACTTGATCAGGCAGTAATTAATGCAATGGAAAGGTACAAGGAGACACAGGAGGTAGGGAGGCTGCTGGGGAGGCCCGCAAAAATCCCAGAGAGAGGTTGCTATGAGTTCTTTGTGAGCAATTGCAGTCTTCTTCCCTAAGCACTGAAATCAGTTTAATAAAAGGCTTATTCAAACTCCAGCATATCAGCAAAGGAGAGTGGCCAACAGATGCTCTGAAGGCCAGAGAGGGGTATGAACGAAGAGGGAAGAACAATTTGGGCATGAGTTTGGACTTGGGCACAATAAGAGGCATACGAAGTCAGAAGGTAACTAGGAGGTTCTCAGAAGAGGCCGTGGAAATGGCAGCTGCCCGGGCTTGACTGAGCAGCCTGCACGCACGCTGCAAAGTCTGGCAAAGCCAGAGACTCTTGGGAAGGAAGAAGAGGTTACAGATTGACCCCAGCAGCACTCACCAGGTTGGAGCAAATTAAAAAGCAAATTGGAACTGGCTAGTGAGAGAGAGTCCCATCCCTGCCATCTCCAATACTGCCTTGGTCATGGGGTCTGCAGATGGCAGAGCAAGCAGGCACAGCAATCTGCGCCCCATCAGTATGATTTTTCCACGGCATCATGTTGACAGCCAGCAGCTGACACATCACCTCTCTCTGCAGGAGCACCTCTGAAGCCCTGGGGAAGGGTTTTCCCAAAGCCCAGGCAAGGATAGGAGCATCGCCTCATCTGGAGAGGGCTGGGGGCTTTAAAACACACTTTCACATATATCGTCTCACTTTATCACCATCTTAACCGAGAGACATCCTCCCTGTATGAAGTCCAGAGAAAATGAGGTATTGGAGAAGTCAGGAGATGTGCTCAAAACCAGGTAGCTACCTACTGGTGGAGCTTGGTGACGTACAAAACCCACTGTAACTTGAGCCTGGAAGCTGGCCAGGACATTGGGCATGTTCTGGGGCACTTCAGACACTCCCAGCTCCCCTAGGGCCATGACTGGTCTGGGGGAAAGACTGGAAGTGGGGCACACCAGCAAGGTTGGCTTCAAAGAGAACCCTGGAAATGACAAGGTTAACTGCCTTTCCTTCTTATTCCCTCCCTCCTACAAGCTACTGCTAAGTGTCTATCCTGTGCCTAGTATTGTGCTAGACATTGGTGACTACCTACCACTCTGAGAGCCCCCATCCTCAGGAACCCAGTTACTCTGCCAACAATCCCCCATACCATCTTCCCACATGTCATGTACCATTCATTGCCTAACCTCTTGGGGCCCAGGGAAGTGGGAGACCCAAAGGGAGTCTGTGACATTTGAGCTGGGCTTTAATATATGAGTAGTATGTCACCTTTGGACATAAGCAAGCCTTAGAGATGCTATAGGGCATGGAATGATCTGGCCAGAGTCAGGAGTACTATGAAGGGTAGGGGAGGTGGTGGAAATAAGGGATACAGGAGTTACCAGAGATGGGGAGTGGGAAAGGCCCTTGGAGGCCAACTGAGGGATATGGCCTTCACTCTGCAGTCCCTAGAAAGCCATCAGAGAGCTCTCAGTAGTAGAGCGGTAAAATCATTTCTATGCTTAGATGATGACTCTAGTAACTGCATGGAGGAAAGATGGTCCTAGAAGATATTCCAGGGAGAGGGGTTGAGAATCTGGCCACAGTGAAAGAGTAGGAATGGTGACATGGATGCCCTATTTAAGGACTTGTTCAAAAGCCAGAAAGATGGATCTTAATGAATAAGAATTAGAATCGGGTTGGGAGGTGTAAGTTGGGAAGAAGAATCAAGGTAGACTTCACAGCGATACCATTGAGGCGGGATAGAAAGAGGAAAGAGAGATAGGAAAGGTGTAATACAGGAGCATGAGTTCCACTGAGGGCACACTGAGTAAGGTGTTTAGTTCCTGGGGACATGGCCAGTAGCCACATGGAGGGATGCAGAAGCCTAGCGTGTAAGAAAAGAAGAGGAGGCTGTCTGGAGTCAGAGGCTGCACAGCCAGCAATCGAGTCCTAAAGAAAGACCACTGGGTGCGGTAGTTAGGAGGCTGGTCTTAGGCAACCTTGGTACGAGCATTATCAGGGGCAATGCAGCTGTGAACAGGAGACCTAAGTGAGTTGAAAGTGGATAAGGACAAAGGGACAGACAGACACAGACAGGCTCCTGTGCTCTCCCCAAGCCCCATCCCTGTCTAGTCCTTCACATACACTCCTGGCAGATCAGTTCCCTCCCCAATGCATCCAGGCAACTACTTCTACTCAAAGGAGACGACTGTGCCATTGTTCACCTGCAGAATGAATGCCATACTCAGGACCCTCGCGCCCGCTATACAGTTAACAGGACATTTGAGGCCTACCTAACAAACACCTGATGCCCCACTATGTGTCCCCACCAGAGACCAGATGATCTGGGATTTCCCCCAATAAGTCTTGCATTTTGCTACATCTGCACCTTTGCCATCTCCATTCCTTCTGTCTAGAACACCCTTCCTTTACATCTCCATTTGCTGAAATTCTGCCCAACCTTCCTGGCCCAGGTGCTACCTCCATTAAGAACCCTCCTCAATCCTCCAATCTAAATTAGCCTCCCCTTTACCTGAAGAATGCTTATCACAATGTACATCACAGCATAGTGACCTCATCCCCATTCTCTATCCCCACTGGACAGTAAACTCCTTGAAGGCAACTGTCATATGCAGAAGGCTTTGCCCATAGTAATGCTCACTATGTAACCAGCACATTGAATGCTGACCTTTTCCTCTGCTAGACATCCTGTCCCACTGACATATGAGGGCTGTCCTTCACTCCTCCTTCACATCAACCAGCCAACTCACTACAATGGTGGCTCTCTCCTGACATCACTGACCTCTACCTTTGTGCCTGCCATTAACAGAGCTATAGGTGGGCAGGCACATCCATGAGCTACTTTCCCTAAATGAGGATGTGAGATCAAAGTAGAGGCTCTGCAAATGGGCCAGAACCAGCTTGGTTCTGTATTCTGTATCAGTGCCCTGCCTCAGGACCTGCACACCTGAGCCAGTGCATGATACATCATCATTCCAGAATTCCTGTCTCCTGCCCCAACATAGGTGACCGCAGTCCTTCCTCTAAGGAGCTTGTCAACTTATATAGGAGTTAATATCTACACAGAGACAAGGCTCCTCTCTTTCTTAGGCAGCGAGTGAGTGTGAAAGGATCAGTTTAAGCCAAGCCACATAAGGCAACAGGATGAAGAGCTCACTTCAAGACTGGCATCATGGAGGATTTTAGGATGGATGTGGGTTTCCACCCCACCTTAAAGGACTGGTGAAGGCTGTGGTCGGAGAAGAAGTGGGAGGCCCACGTGGAAGAGGTCAGGGTGTGAGACAAAGGTGGGGGAGCCAGAATACATGGCAGATTATTTTGACTGAAGCAGCCAGCGTATGCAGGGAGCAATGAGACAGAGGCAGAAAGATAGGTCAAGTCCAGCATGAAGAGCCTCGAACACCAGGTGATGGGGAACTACCGCTGAAGCTTTCTGAGTAAGAGGACATTGTGAAAAATATTTTTTCTTAAAGGTGGTTTAATTGGCTAGCTGTACAGAGGATAAGCAGACTTGAAGAAAATCTGATACCCTGAACAGTATTAGGGTGCTTGTTGCAATAAAATAGCTTCAGATAATGAAGAGAGTGGACCAGATAGAGGTGAAAGTGGAAAGACTTCAAAGTAAAAATCAACCAAAGGTTTGTGTTCTCTGGGAACCAGGTCTCCCCTACCACTGGCACCATTCTGCCTGATAGGCCACAGACAGGTGCAGACTCTCAAACTTAAGCAACTTCTCTGCCAGGAGGTACCAAAGCCCCAGTATGGTTTTATGGGTGGAAAACCAGGCAGTGAGTAATAAATGTCATTCGCTCTGGTCATTTTCATTCAGGGACTGGCCAAAGTCCTCTTCTCATCTTCAGCCAATGTATTTTATTCAATGTGAAACTCACTATATTAATTTTTTTAATATAATAAGAGTGGAAATTGTCAATTTTAGGAGCACATATGCGAATTTCCCTGCACAGGAGAGAACATGAATCCCATCAGTTAAAAATAGCAGTTGAGCTCACTTTCCCCCACATACTAATTTTAATAAACTTACTCTGAAATTAGCCTGCCACTATGAAGATAGCTGCTCATCGAAAATGTTCCCAGTAAGCATTAATCTTGCTTCTCAAGAGCTCAAGTACTCCCAGGAAACTCTGAATGATGCACAGTTCTGAAGAGAACCCATGCTCTTCTCACCAGACTCATATCCCCTAACCTCATGTGACTTCCAGTACCACCACCCTCCAGCCATGCAGCAAGGGCCATCTTGGACTCATTCTATTCCATCTCTCCAATCCTGCTAGCCATGATTTGCTGTAGGGGTCTTCCTTTGGAATGTTTCCCATAGCCATCCCTTTTTCTCTATCTCCACCAATGCTGTAACCCCTTAACACCTCATTCATTCAAACATCCAAGCACTCATATATTCTACATGTATGGAGTACCTGCAATGGGCAAAGTACAGTGCTAAGTGCTAAAGTTACATATGGTCCCTACTCTCAAAGATTTCAAGATCTTTTGGGTCCAGAGGAGAGACAGATAAGTCAAGGGTTAGGTTGAAAACTACATGATAAGTGGTAGGACTTAGGTGCAATGGAAATAATTGAGAACGTTGATGGTGACAGAAAAGGCTAGATTACTGGTATCTCTTCCTAAATTGTCCTTCCCTGATTCCTGGCAGGGTCACCAAATTAGTTTTTATATCATCACAGCCTGACATAGTACCTTGCAGACAGTACAGCCTCAGTAACTGAATTCAGTGGAAACCAACCTATCCCAAGTATTTTCATCAATTTGTACTCCAGTTAACAAAAGCGTTCAGTGCCTCCCCATTACCAGCTATATCAGGGCACATCCTGCAGCCTGGCTTTTGAAGTCATTCACCATCTGGTCCTCTCTGGTTCTCCAATCTCATTTTCTGCTGTACCTCAACCCAGAGATTTCTGCCTTTATCTGGAGCATCTCTGCAAAGGCCACCAACTCAGCCCAGTGCTCATGCCTGCTCATGATCTCCCTTGCCCTCTTCAACCAAAGGGAAGGGATTCAGTTAAAGCTCAACTTCTAAGAAGCTTTTCCCCACTCCATGAAGCCTCGCCAACTGCCTACATTAGTGTCTCAGATCTATTGCTCACTATTGTGCATGGTGTTTTTATCTAATAATAACAGCTAATAAGAACGAGTATTTTAAGCCAGGCGCAGTGGCTCACATCTGTAATCCCAGCAGTTGGAGGCTGAGACCGATGGATTGCCTTGAGCTCAGGAATATGAGACCGGCCTGGATGACAAGGTGAAGCCCTTCTCTCCAAAAAATAGAAAAATTAGCCAGGAATTGGTGGCTCATGCCTGTAGTCTTAGCTACTCAGGAGCCTGAGACTGGAGAATCACTTGAGCCTGGGAAGCAGAGGTTGCAGTGGGCCGAGACTGTGCCATTGCACTCCAGCCTAGGCGACAGAGTGAGACCCTATCTCAAAAAAAAAAAAAAAAAGAGCATTTTAAAATATTAACTGACAGCCTATCTTCCCACCTTGCTTCCATTTCCTGCAACCCTTACCCTAATTCTCCCCTACATCTCTCTCTCCCTTTTTAAGAAGCCAGACATTCCGTCTTTACATCTAAGAAAGGCACAGCCCAGCAGAACACAGGTAACAACTGACTGGCCTTTCCATGTTGAGGGCCTGCTCCTGAAGATACGAGGGCACAGTTGAGTCTCTCCAGTGGTGCCCTCAACCATAACTCCTCAAAAGACTAGAAAGGATCTTCCAAGTCGAGAAAAGGGCAGAATCTGAGTACAAAGGAGAGCCTGGTTATCAGTCTCCAAGGAGGAACACTGGGCTTGGCCCAATCAGCCTGGGGTCGAGAGGGCAGAGCAAGGACTCGGGGCTGAAATTTGGGGGGCACAGCTAGTTTTGATGGAAACCTGATGAGCTCTGGAATTGGAGAGATAAGGACTAAAGCTCTCTGTAGCAATGGCTGTTTTAAATATCCATTCACCTCCTTTTGAAAAATATTGAGTTTACTGAGGTATAATTTGGAGAAAATTTCATCCCTTCTAGGTGTAAGGTTCCATGAACTTCAAC
This sequence comes from Mandrillus leucophaeus, assembly GCF_000951045.1. Classification (NCBI taxonomy): domain Eukaryota; kingdom Metazoa; phylum Chordata; class Mammalia; order Primates; family Cercopithecidae; genus Mandrillus; species Mandrillus leucophaeus. The sequence continues at coordinate 65,467 of NW_012104176.1, read as the reverse complement.
AAGCTTACACAGTCATATAACCATCATCACAATCGAGACAGAATACATCCATAAATCCAAAAGATTCCCTCATGTTTCTCTGCAGCCAATTTCCTCACTGTACCTTCAGGCTCTGGCAATCACCGATTAGTTTTCCGTCTTTTTAATTTTTAGTTTTGTTTGTTTGTTTTGTTTTTTGGTTTTTGGTTTTTGGTTTTTTTTTTTTTTGAGATGGAGTTTCGCTCTTGTTGCCCAGGCTGGGGTGCAGTGGCACGGTCTGGGCTCACTGCAACCTCTGCCTCCTAGATTCAAGCGATTCTCCTGCCTCAGCCTCCTGTGTAGCTGGGATTACAGGCACATGCCTCCACACCCGGCTAATTTTGTATTTTTAGTAGAGATGAGTTTCACCACGTTGGCCAGGCTGGTCTCAAACTTCTGACCCCTGGTGATCCCCCTGCCTTGGCCTCCCAAAGTGGTGGGATTGTGTGAGCCACCATGCCTGGCCTTAATTTTTACTTTTCAAAAATTTCATGTATACCTTGATTGTGGTGATGGTTATACCAGTGTATGCACACATCCAAACTCATCAAATTGTACACCTAAAATATGTGCACATTTTAATATATTAATTATACCTTAATAAAGGTGTTTTTAGAAAGATATAAGACAGCATTAATTCATGAGTACAAAATAGTCACTCATCACAGATGTTAAAACTATCAGCTTTTACCCTGTACCATGTACCCTGTAACCCACTTCCCCCAAATGAGTTATTTGGTTGTGGCTGCTCTGGGCACACTGCCTATGGGGTAGCCCTGCTCCACAAGGAGCAGTACCTCTGCTGCTAAAATAATTATTTTTTAAAACAAAGTTTTTTGGTTGTATACTGTTTGAGTTACATACATAGATGTGCAGACAGGTGTGGACATGTGTCCTCATTTCTCTTCGACCCTACCGAGGAGAAGGATTGCTGGGTTGTTTGGTTAAGTGTATGTTTGACTTTAAAAGAAACTGCAAACCTTTTCAGAAGTGACTTTACTATTTTACATTTCCTCCAGCAATATATGAGACTTCTAGTTGCTCTGCGTCCCTGTCAGCCCTTAGATGATGAGTTTTGTAATTTGTTGCTTTTCCATTCTAATAGGTATGTTGTGGTACCTCACTGTGGTTTCCATTTACATTTCCCTAATGACTAAGGATGCTGAGCCTCTATTCATTGCTTATTTGCCATCCCTCTTCTTCAGTGCAGGGTTTACTTAATTCTGTTGTTCATTAAAAAATTCAGATTGTTTCTTTGTTTTTGTTCATTTGTCTGTTTGCTTGTTTTGAAATGGAGTCTCACTCTGTTGCCCAGGCTGGAGTGCACTGGTGTGATCTCAGCTCACTGCAACCTCCGCCTCTGAGGTTCAAGCGATTCTCCTGCCTCGGTCTCCCGAACAGCTGGGATTACAGGTGCATGCCACCACGCCTGGCTAATTTTTGTATTTTTAGTAGAGACAGGGTTTCACCATGTTGGTCAGGCTGGTCTCGAACTCCTGACCTCATGATCCACCCACCTCGGCCTCCCGAAGCGCTGGGATTACAGGAGTGAGCCACCACACCTGGCCTTTCTTCTTATTGAGTAGTGAGAGTTCCTTTTATATTCTGGATACAAGATGTGTGTTCTGCACATATTTTCTCCCAGTCTGTGACTCTTTATTGTTTTTACAGAGTTCTCCAAAGAGAATAACTTTGTAACTTTGATATGTCAACCTACTCATTTTTTTTTTATAACTTATCTTTTCCATGTCCTATATATTCTTCTTTGTTTCTTTCTTTTTTTTTTTTTTTTTCTTTTGTGAGATGGAGTTTTGCTTTTGTTGCCCAGGCTGGAGCGCAGTGGCGCGATCTCTGCTCACTGAAACCTCCACCTCCCGGGTTCAAGTGATTCTCCCGCCTCAGCCTCCTGGGTAGCTGGGACCATAGGCGCGCGCCACCACGGCCAGCTAATTTTTGTATTTTTAGTAGAGACGGGGTTTTGCCATGTTGGCCAGGCTCCTGACCTCAGGTGATCCACCTGCCTTGGCCTCCCAAAGTGCTGGCATTACAGGTGTGAGCCACGGTGCCCAGCCTACTCTTATATCTTAATAGGACCCTCCCAAAGTTAACATGGGCACATTCTGCTAAAGACTACATTTACAGCCTCTCTTACAGCTAGGAGGGGCCGTATGACTATGCTCAGACCAATGGGATGTGAGCAGATGTGATATGTACAATTCTCCATTCATCCCTAATTAAAGAAAAGCCCCTTGCCCTGGAGTTCCCCCTTCTCTCTTTCCCCATTCCCATGGACTAGGACACAAATGTGGCAGCAACAAGCTTCAGCCACACAGATGAGGACCATACCCTAATCGTGGAGCAACAAGACAAATCTGAATTCTTAGATGACTCACGGAGCAGGGCCGCTCTCCATGCCTGAACCACCACACTCACATGAAAGAGACACAAATGTCTTACCTTATTTAAACCACTCTATTTTGGAGGCAGGCATATTTCTTACAGTGGCTTAGACTTTACCCTAACAAATACAGCCTTATTTCTTAGGAAGTGAAAACTAATCCCCAGTTCCCTGGACCCAGCTTTGGTGTTGTGACATGCTGTGTGAACAACAGTCTCCCAAAGTTTCCCATAGCCCCAGGGTGATTTGAGGGCAGTATAATAATTTAGCCCTAGAGTAACTCAGGGGCAGCAGAACAAAGTTTTTATCTTATCTTATCTTATGACAGAGTTTCACCCTTGTCGCCTAGGCAGGAGTGCAGTGGCACAATCTTGGCTTACTGTAACCTCTGCTTCCTGGGTTCAAGCAATTCTCCTGTCTCAGCCTCCCAAGTATCTGGGATTATAGGCATGTGCCACTACACCCAGCTAATTTTTGCATTTTTAGTAGAGACGGGGGTTTTGGCTGGGCTGGTCTTGAACTCCTGACCTCAGGTGATATGCCTGCCTCAGCCTCCCAAAGTGCTGGGATTACAGGCATGAGCCACCGTGCTCAGCCAAATTTTAAAAATGAATAAACCTTGCCCCACCTTGGGCAAGACAGCAAAGTTCACCATGCCCAGAACAGTGAAAAGCAGTTCATCAATTCGTTCTTCATTCACCCAAAAGTAGCATGGACGTGGTGCAGACAGTCAGAGGGCCAGGGGACATCTGAGGGGGGATGAGAGAGGACACAACAGTGACCTAGAGTGACCAAGGGCAAGATACTAGACTAAATGAGGAGCGTGTGGATGGATAAAAACAGCCCACCCCAGCACCCCAGCCAATGACTTAGCCTTAGTCTTAGTATTTCATAAGTCCCCTAGAATTAAAATACAAATTCAGGGAAAGGGAGTGGTGTGGCTTCACATGCAGATTACATTTCCACTATTCAAACAACAAAAACTTGTAATCAAAATTAAGGCATTATAGCAAATTATAGTTTTCACAAACCAGAGTTTCTGTCGTGAGGTTCAAGCTCACTATTCTACTGCTGCCTTGCCTGGCAGAGGCCTATGTACCCGCAAGCATTATTTCATTTGATCCTCACAATTAGGATCATCTATGAGGTAGGTACTTTTATTACTCTATTTAAAGACAAGAAAAAAGAGGCTCAGAGAGGTTACATGGTGCAGTCATTCCCTCAACACCCATTCTCCCTCTTCTGGAAAGAAGCCCCCCAATTTTACTTGGGGATCTACCCTAGCTCCACTCACAGTCCACGTATCCTGGGGCAGGGCTCCAAACACAACTCCGGGCCTAAAACAATCAGATCACTACCCGCCTGAGCGATTTCTTGCAGGATAGGTGAGTGATCTAAGTGGATTTAAATGGAGCATCCCAGGGTTTCACAGGATCTGCTAGAGAAGGGTCTCGTCTTCCCCTCTGGACTTGAACTTGAGAGGATGGGAGGCTGAGACCAAAGCCAGGCAGCAAGCAGACTCAAAGATGGAGAGAAACTGTCTTAGTGTTGAATCAGCCGAAAGCCAGCCCTAGCATGGAATTATTAGTCATATTAGTTATATTCACTTCCAAGGGCTGCCATAACAAATTATCACAAACCAGGGGACTTAAAACACCAGAATTCAACTGTTGCACAGTCCTGGGGGTTAGAGTCCAAAATGAAGGTGTTGGCAGGACCGTGTTCCCCAGTGAGGCTCTCAGGGAGGATTCTTCCTTGCCTCGTCCTAGTTTCTGGTGGTCGCCAGCAATCTTTGGCTTTCCTTGGCTTGCAGCTGCATGACTCCAGTTTCTGCCTCTGTTGTCACATGCCTTCTTCCGTCTGTGTCTTCACATTTTCTTCTCTTTGTGCATCTCTGTGCCCAAATTTGCCTCTTCTGATAAGAACACCAGGTCATTAGATTAGAGCCCACCCAAGATGACCTCATCATAACTTGATTACATCTGCAAAGACCCTACTTCCAAATAAGGTCATATTCACAGGTGTTTGTGTAGTGGCAGTTGAGGGGAGGGTGTTAGGACTTGAACACATTGTTTTGGGGACACAATACAACCTACAATATCAGCCAATAAATTTCCTCTAAGTTTATCCACTTTGGTTTGGGTTTTTGATCTTTCGTACCAAGAAAAAGGCAGGGCCAAGACTTACCCCCAGGTCTCTTATTATCTTCAGAGTCAAAGTCAACAACTGAAACCCAAAGCTGGGTCTTTAATTAACCACAGAGCTGGTCTCTATACCTACTCAACCTCTCCTTTCCAAATATCAGTGGCTAGGCCAGGCACAGCGGCTCATGCCTATAATCCCTGCACTTTGGGAGGCTGAGGCAGGAGGATTCCTTGAAGCCAGGAGCTCCAGATCAGCTTGGGCAACATAACGAGACTCCATCTCTATTTTTAAAAAATGGCTGGGCATGGTGGCACATGTCTGTAACCCGGCTATTCAGAAGGCTGAAGCAGGAGAATCCCTCGGGCCCAGGAGATGGAGCTAAAGTGAGCCACGATCGCACCACTGCATTCCAGCCTGGGCAACAGAGTGAGACCTCATCTCTAAAGCAGCAACAAGAAAAACCAAAAATCAGTCTCTACTTTGGGTGGAGGCCCACGGTTAACTGTCTTCTGCCTCCTGGCTCCTGCATACAACATGCTCAAGGAATAGGAGATTGATTGCTATCTAATTAACCAAAATTCAAACAGTGAAATGGAATTATGTATAGTTTATCATAGAGTGGTGGGCTGAGCAATGACCAGGATTTTTATCTTGGAAATAAAAAGTTATTGATTGCCTGCACAGCTGCACTTCGAAATGTCTCCAATTTTGAAAGCTCACCTCAGGTGGCAATAAGAACATCTGCCCCTCCCCAGACATTTAATTTCCAAAACAGAACCCCGGCCATGCTTCTTTCACACGCATGGGTGTGTTTACTTCAGGGCCTGAGAAAAGGCTGTAATTTCAGCTTATTATACCAAATATATGAAAATAAAACTGATCTCTGTAGGATCGTTTTAAATGAAAACTGCTTCCTTGAGGCAAGTGGAGGAAGCAAAGCGATTGAAAGAGAGGACAGGGCTCTGGGCAGGTGATGATGAGGTGAAAGAGAGGTGATGAAGAGAGGATCCAGGGTGGGAGGCAGCACCCAGGACTTCTGCAGAAATAAATGCAAGTCCACGAAAATCCCATGTAGTGCAGACTAGCTGTGCAGCGATATCTTCCTCAGGTCCTTTGCCAGGTCCCCAAATCACTTTGTAACACCACAGCTGCTGAGCACACTCTTCCCTGAATCTTACCTGGCTGGTACCAGACCCAGTCACACCCATGGAACCCCTGACAGTCAAACCTGATTGGGCAGGGGAATCACCTGGGCAGCTCAGCTTGCAAGAAAGGCAGATCAGGGGGCTGTACCCCCAGGCACTTTTGAGCAGTAGGTGTATTAGTTTCCTGTGGCTGCTTGATATGGTTTGGCTCTGTGTCCCCACCCAAATCTCATCTTGAATTGTATTCCCATAACTCCCACGTGTTGTGGGAGGAACCTGGTGGGAGATAATTGAATCATGGGGCTAGTTTCCTTCATAATGTTCTCCTGATAGTGAATAAGTCTCATGAGATCTGATGGTTTTATAAAGAGGAGTTCTCCTGCACAAGCTCTCTCTCTTTGCCTGCTGCCAACCATGTAAGATGTGACTTGCTCCTCCTTGCCTTCCAGCATGATTTTGGGACCTCCCCAGCCATGTGGAATGGTAAGCCCATGAAACCTCTCTTTCTTTTGTAAATCACCCAGTCTCGGGTATGTCTTTATAAGCAGCATGAAAACGGACTAATACATTGCTGTAACAAATGATCACAAATGGGGTGGCTTAAAACAACAGAAGCATATTCACTCACAGTTACAGAGACCAGAAGTCCAAAATCAAGGTGTCAGCTGTTGTCTTTTTCTGGGGACTTTGAGGGATAATCCGCCTCTTCCAGCTTCTGGGGGCTGCCAGCAACCTTTGGCATGCCTTGCCATGTGGCTGCATCACTCCAATCTCTACCTCTGTCTTCACATGGTCTTCCTTTCATGTATCTCCATCTTCCCATAGCCTGCTCCCTTGTGTGTCTGCAGCTTAAATCTCTGTTCTTTCTCTTCTAACATACCAGTCATTAGATTTAGGACTTACCCTAAATCCAGGGTGATCTCATCCAAAGATCCTTAACTTGATCATATCTTCCCTATTTCCAAATAAAGTCACATTCGCACCTACTGGGGTTAGTTCCCAGATGCATCTATGGCAGGCAGGGGGTGGGGGGCAGGCGGGGTACATAATTCAATTCACAATAAATTTGGGAGAGACCCATAAACTTGAATTTTTCACAGGCACCCAAAATGACTCTGATGCAGCTGATCTGTAGGCCATACTCTAAGAAACAGCGATCCAGTTGCTGGGGACTCAAAGTTGAATCAGACATGGTCTCCTTCCTTGGGGAGCCTGCCATCTAGCAGAAGATACAGACAGATGAGTAATGATTAAAATAGAAAGTGTGGCCTAGCAAGGCTCAGACAAGCGAGGCTCAAGCAAGGAGTCCAACAGACCAGGATTCAAATCCTGCGTCTTCCACTTACCAGATGTGAGGCTCTGAGCAAGTTCCTTAGCCTGTCTGAGCCATTGTTTCCTTATCTGTAAAATAAGAAAGAATTCCTACCTTATGTCATTGTGAGTATGAGGCCATGTAAAATGCTTAATATGAAGGATGCACTCAAGAAATAGTCATTAGGCCGGGTGCGGTGGCTCAAGCCTGTAATCCCAGCACTTTGAGAGGCCGAGACGGGCGGATCACGAGGTCAGGAGATCGAGACCATCCTGGCTAACACGGTGAAACCCCGTCTCTACTAAAAAACACAAAAAAACTAGCCGGGCGAGGTGGCGGGCGCCTGTAGTCCCAGCTACTCGGGAGGCTGAGGCAGGAGAATGGTGTAAACCCAGAAGGTGGAGCTTGCAGTGAGCTGAGATCCGGCCACTGCACTCCAGCCTGGGTGACAGAGCAAGACTCCGTCTCAAAAAAAAAAAAAAAAAAAAGAAACAGTCATTAGTTATTATTAAGGTGGGAAGTAAGACCCATTTTCACCTCCCCCATGGCCCCTGGCTATGTGTTCAGCTCATGTTTGTGAAGTTAAGGAGGCGTTACTCTGGAGAAACTCTGCTGGGATGGGCAGGCAAACTCCTGAAGGACCTACTTCAGGATCCACTGACTTTTTCAACAAACATTTTTTGAGCACCTGCTGCATACAGAGCTCAGTGTATAGGCCCTGGAAATAATGAGCCAAACAAAGCACACAGCCTAGTGAGGAAACCCATTGTTCAATAATGTGGTCAGCGCAAGGTGGAGGTAAGCCCAACCCACTGAGGGGCACCCCTGCCATTTAGCACTTGAAGTCATTCCATCCTTTAGTTCACTCTTACTGTCTATGGTGTGACCTTCCTCCCAGACTATATCATGAAATCCCCAGGAGTTCTTTGAGGGTAGGGGAGTTGTCTTATTCACCACTGAATCCCAAGCACCTCACAATGTGCCTGACTCCAACAGGCACCTGATATGCAATTGTTGGAGTAGTGAAGATTCTGCTGCTATTTAAGGGCCTAACACCGGACTTCTAAGAAGAACTACCTCCAGCTCCTCGACTACTAAGTATGATTCTTGATGGGACCAGAAACAAGGTCCCCAGAGGATCTGTCCCTTGACATAAAGCCTGTCAGTTTGAGAAGATGGAGCCAGGCTGCAATACAATGGATCATAACACCAGACAGGAGAGCTTTCAACTACTAGACCAATGCTGAGCAAACTAAACTAGGGCAGAAGCTACCGCATGTCATTCCTCTTCAGAAACACAACGCTCTGCACACACTGGGCATGAAGCACTATTATCAGACTGACCTGGAGACCCAGAAAACGATGAAAGGAGTGAGACAGTAGAGGGTTTCCCTTCCCATACCCCACAAGGGAAAGATAAGAGCAAATTGATACACTCCGCATTGTGTGCACAGGATTAAAGAAAAGGAAGCCCCAAGTTGGCCTTGGGCTGGAGCTTGGTTTTCAGAAGGGAGAAATTCCCTGGCATGGGTAAGTAACACCAGGAACTGCCCCCACAAATGGTGGCAAATCAGGGCAACTTACCTGCGAGAGGAAGACATCCGCGTTCCCTCCCACCTGGAGAGGCCAGCAGCTTCTCTTAGCGGGGACTGAAGAGCAAATAGCATAGGAGGCTGAAAGCGGACCCCCAGGGTATGTTTATGACAAAAGAGTCTCAGGGCAGGGGGACACGTTGTTCTGTGCTTCCACAAATCGAATCACTTCTGCACCTGTGTTTCACTTTTTTGATAAATGCCCCTCCCCACCTTACACATGGTAGGCCTGCAGTAAACACGTGTTGACTGAATTGAGCAAGTGAATGAGTGAACGGCTGCGACGGACCCCCGAACTCCCCCAACTCGAACCACCGAATTCCACCTGGCCCAGGTGCCACGCCAGGGCTCGGATTCTACCCCATGGCACCACCTTCCCGTTTCAGTCCCAGGCGTCCAATGGTTTGGCTCCACAACAGTGGCGAGCAGGCAGGCAGGTGGGGCTTGGCACCTTCTCCTCCCGGATCCCAGGGCTTCAGCCTCCAATCCATGGCCAACCCCTGCCTGGGGGGAAGGCCCCTCCCCAAAGGCTGACACCAGATGGCGCGGAAGAAAGTGGCGCCCGCGCAGACCCGAAAGTGCGGGAGGAGCGGCGCACCTGGCGGGG
>NW_012104176.1:30799-55675 GCF_000951045.1 Mandrillus leucophaeus | reverse complement strand
CGGGCTCCGCGCCCCCTGCCCGGCCTCTAGGCAAGGGGAAGCCGGGGTCTCAGCCTACAGGTCACATCGGACCCCTCAGCGCTCTGCGCGGAAGACGGGCCCCACGGGCAGTCCTGTGTCCCCCGCAAGAAACAAATCCCCAAATCCAGTCCTCCTCCGACCACCATCACGACTTCCACCCGTAGAATGAAAGCTCCCCCAGGGCAGGGGTTTTCTAGGTTCGTAGATGCGCCTTTGGCACGATCCTGGCCCATAGGAGATGCTCTACAAATACTTGTTGAACGAATGTTTGTTGAATGCAAGAATGAATGAACCACGTTTTATTATATACTTAGCATTGTTTTTTAAACTATTAATGTTTGCTTATATTTACTTTTTTAACGGTTCAGCTGTCATAAATAGAAAGCAAATGTAAAAATTGAAAATAAAGCATTGTTCAATTGTGAATAGGGCCAAAAACTCTGAGGGAGATGGTTAGCATGGGTTGGGAGAGGAGTCAAAGACAAATTGGCACTGGTGGCATTCTATGGCTCGTGCCTTAATCCCAGCACCTTGGGAGGTTGAGGCAGGAGGATCCCTTGAGGGCAGGAGTTCAAGACCACCTGGGCAACAAAGCGAGACATCCCCTCTTTAAAACAATAAAATAATTAGCAAAAAGGGAAGACATTGGCATGAAGCTGAGATTTCTCGTAAGAGGAAGGACTGAAACAGAATGACAGAGAGAAGGTGTATCACACACATAAGTCAATTGTATTCAGTGTGGTGTTCTTATGACACCTAAAATCCCCTCTTGGACCAGCATCAATAGTGAGCCCTCTGTACTCGCAGAAACGCTGTGTGTGGAGATGAGCAAGTAGGTTGAGAAGTTGTGAACCCATTGTACAGTTGTGGAAGCATCATCGCCAACATTTATTTATAATTTTTTAGCCCCTGTTGATCCTGGATCAATCCTGTGAAATGGATGTTATCCCCATCTGTCAGATGGGGAAACTGAGACCTGAAACGTGGAGAAACAGGGACTCAACTAGGACTTCTCGCTCCAGCATCTTGAAAATCTAGGAATGAAGTATCACCTTGAAAGTTTGTTCTTGGCCTTCTTTTGCACATGGTAGATTGCAAAATGGCTGCAATCATTCCCCTTCTTTGTCCCTTGCCCTGCCACAGTCTCTAACTTTCACTCTGTGCTCAGTCATGTAACTTGCTTTGGCCAAAGCAACATTTGTACATGTGTTACTGGAACAAAAATAAATAAATAAAGGCTTTTAAATCAATTGTGCATCGGGACTTACTCTTGCTTCTGCTCTTGGAAACCTGTGATCACCACCTTGTAAATAAGCTCAGAATAGCTTGCTGGTTAAGATAGGATTCCCAACCAACAGCCAACCATCACCAGATGTGTGAGTGAGGCCACTGACTACCTCCCCTCCGCCACCCCAGCTGATGACAAGCACATGAGTGAGCCCAGCTGAGACCAGCAGAAGACTCACCCAGCTGAGCCTTGTTCAACTAGCTGACTCACAGCATCACATACTAAATAAATAGTTGAGTTTAAGCCACTAAGTTTTAGGGCTATTTGCTAGGTATCAACAGGTAACTGAAATGGATTGTGACACAACTGATGAAGGGCCTGAATGGCTCGAACTCTCCCTGGCAGCCCTTCAAAAAGCAACAGTCTCTGGCGTCATAATCTAAAGAACTGGCTGGCATCATCTAAACAGACTGGCTGGCCAGGAGCTAAGAAAAGGAACCGGCATATTAATCAGCACATTGGTTTTCTGCCTGTTGTATACAACTGCAGCAGTCATCCTGGGGAAGTTCAATAACATTGCACACCATGGTCCCTGTCCTAGGGGGCTTGCAAACTAATGTGCTAGAGAATGACAGAAAAAAAGTGGGAGCTAGAATGCAGCTAAAGTTTCTTCTGGTCTTCTGACCATTCTGGGCTGCCTAACTCATTATCTTTTTAATCTAAGGGGGTAGAAAGAAGGTCATCCTTGAGCTGAATGTCTAGAGTTAATTAACTCAGTGCCAAGCACTTGTTCCTAAGCTTGACGTCTCATGCCTAAAAAGCAAGGTACTGTTCGCCAATATATTGCCCTCTGGCAAACCATCTGTTTTCATCCTGACCTGTGGATGAAATAGACTGTAGGAAAAGTGGGCAGAACTTGGTCCATCTGCCTTTTGAGCCTCCTTGTCTGCACTTTACTCTCTGCCTGCATTCAGGTGGGAAAGCCCATTCCAGTTTCCACAGTTAGCTGAGCCCTTCATGATATACCACTGCTCCTTTGGCGCCCTCACTGGTATTTCAGGCAGCAAGACAGACAATCAATGAGCGTTGGGAGCCAAGAAATCTTCGCATTCCAGACTATGTGCCTTTAAGACCACTGTCCCTGTGACTCCATTTCCCCTATTTGCTTTCCTTCTCTGAAATAAGTCAGACAGTTATTACAGTACTTAAAAATAAAGTTGGGGAGGAAAATCAAAGCGTGACAAGCCTCTACCCTCCCCAGAATGTGAAGAGATTTCAACTCAGTTGAAACAGCATCTCTAGCTGCCTGGGTTTTCCTTGGAGGTTTCATGCCCCAAGTGCCAACTCAAACCTGCTTCGCTTGTGAGATGCGATGAAATCACAAACCAAGGCAATGTAGCTGCAAGCGATTCTTTTTTATCTCTTTTCATTTATGTAACCTGACATTGAGTAATAATAATAATTAAATGCAGTTTAACGTTTTAGGCACCTATACCAGAAGGCCTCTAGATACCTCATCAACAGCAGTCCAGACTGACAAAAAAGAGAGCTAATTATATTGTGGTTAGCTTTTTTCAAAGAAAAAAATAAACCTATACACCAACTATCTTTATCCCTGATAAAAGCATTACATTAAATGTCCCATCCGACGGTCCATTTGCACAGGACCACTTTAAAACCTGGTGCCCTTGTCTTAAATGTGCCACCCTGTTACAAAGTATTGAAACGTTTGCTTTAGCCTCTATTTTCACATCTCCTTAGCTTTCTGAAAACTCATCTCTAGGGACCTAATTTTTCCATATATATTCATAGCCCCAGGACCAGTTTTATTGATTTATTTATGTGCACCTATAGTGTTAGAAGAAAGTACTTAGATGCCTTTGAGTAATGCTTTTCACTTTTAAAAGTTTGAGAGGATTTTAGATGTGGAAACTCCAAAATAACTTAATCTAAACACTTGAGCCAGCACAGACTGATGAAAACAAACAAACAAAAAATCTCTGGAAATATTGGGAAAGAAAGGATGATTTGAACTTATTGTTAGCAACCTAAGCTTTCATTATGGGTTCTATACTGACTTGCACGAAGACTCTGGCCAGGTCTCAGCAGCCCCAGACACGCGGGAAAGCCCTAAAGCTTTTGATGTGACTTCTCCAGACAGTATTTCAGTTCAAATTCTGGCTGCCCAAGCAAAATTCTGGCTGTTGGAGTTCTCATTAAAGGAAACTAAGCAAACCTCCAGTAGAGATTTTGGCCGGGCTTCTCTCTGAACTGTATAGTTGGGGCAATATTCATGGCCATTTTTTTCCCCAGTGACTTTTCTCCAGCCTCAGTTAAGAAACTCAATCTGGGCAGAAAACAATTCATAATGACTGTGGTTTATAATGGGGTGTGTGTGTGGGTGTGTGTGTGTACATACATATATTAATTAGCTCTATATGAGCCAGGCGGGCCATTTTGACAGGTCCTGCCAGGAGCCCCTATAGCCTGGCTGCTAAACTACTTCATTTCCTCTTGGTTTTAACCAGGTTCAGGAGACTGCAGGTCCTGGTGAGTGCCACAGCCAGGCCTCCTGCAGAGGCCTGAGACCTGAGGGCCCCTGAAACACTGGCCTCAATTCTGTAGAAGATAAGCCTCTCTCTCCTCCCCCTACCTAGAGGTTCTCTGGGAGGGACCTCATCCATCATTTCCCTACGGAGGCCAGCAGCCAGACACCAGAGGGGCAGATGGGGGATTCTGGCCGGGTTCCTGTCTCAGGGAATCCTCTGTGTGTCTTAGACCCCTGAGCTCCCAGGTCCTCTCACGGCCACCCCTGCCAAGCCCTCCCTGCCCAGCGGCAAACAATCAGCGCGAGCTGCTCCCCTCCAGCCCCGCTGGCTGCCAATCAGCCGGGCAGCAGGGGATGGAAGGAAGTTGTACTCCCTGCTGAACCGCAGCACTCAAAATGACTGAGTGGGGCTGATGACGGCCTGGCAGGCCGGGGACCCGTAGTTGTCACCCTAAGGGGGGACAGGCTTGGGCATGATTGGCTTGGGCGTTGCGGGAGACAAGGGGTGGGGAGGAGCAGAGGCGGAAAGGCCACTCCTTGGCTGTTGGAGGGATTCCCAGAAGGGGGACTAAGATGTCAGGAGGAAAGGAGGATGACCAGAAAGGAGTTGAGAGACAGAGAGAGACAGGGCCTGGGACGCTGGAGGAGACGCCCAAAGATAAAGAACCACGGGAGGAGAGCAGAAAACCACGGGCGCCGGCGGGGTGGGGAGAAACCCAACCCCAGGCTGGAGGGGGAAGTGGATGGAGATGCAGCCCACGGAAGGAGTTAAATGGAAAAGAGACAGGAAAAGTCATCCGTTCTCAGATTATTCAAATTTGTTGTACTTATTGATAATGTATTTCATTTCTTCTGCGTGGGGGGGATATGATTCAGCACAAATTTGATGTAAATTTATGGAAATGGAAACGCAGAGAGGCAGCAGGCCCCGTGCTGCTGGCGGGTTAGCAGTGTGGCCCTGGGCGAGGTGGAGGTTACTGCACTCTGGACTTGGGGAGCTGAAAATAGAAATGTCTGACTTGGGGGCCACTGGCCTCTCCTGCAGGCCAGAAAAGGGACTGACCCTGTCGCTCTGGAAGCCTTATGAAAAAAAAAAATCTGATGAATGTCTAAAATAGGATCACCTACATTGCCCTCCTAATTTTTGTCTTAGGGTGGGGGACGATCTTTAAGGGAGAAAAAAGAAGACAATAAAAATGATCAAGGACCTACTGTGTAACAGAAATCGCTAGTGAAGTGACAAAAATGATTTTTCTTCTGTACTGCAGAATATGGGGCTTGGGGAAGGGGAAAAAAAACAAAGAAAACAATTTGATGGAGAAGGTGAAAAGGTGGCCTTTCATATAAATGACCAGTGCTGGTGAAATATTTATTGTCCATTAGGCTGTCCTTCAGAACGTCGGATGTTGGTTTTTATCCAACTTCACCCCCACACCAGGTCATGGCATTTATCTAATGACGTGCCTCTCCCAGTTGGTAGCAACCTCTCTAGCCTGGCTGTGACCAAGACAGCACATCAAACCTTTCACAGTAGGAGAATTGCCTCCCTGGGCCTTGCTCTGCATTTTACAATTGCATTGAAACAGGAGATTCATGACTCTACGGTGCAAAGCCAGACCAAAGAGTTTTACTGTTCCTCCATTCCTATTAGAGACAGATATTACCAGCACTGGTTCCTGCCTTTGGCCAAAGCTGCAATTCCTTTCTCTGTCCAAAACTTTCTGGGTTCCTGAGTTGCTGGGGCTTCCTTGGTCTGAGGGTAGAAAAGAGGAGTTGATCTGCAGCTCTCAGCCACGGTGTGTCAGTGTATTGGGGCAACTGTTTCAAAGTGGGAGTGATCTCATCACTTTTATTATATCTGTAGGGCAGAAATTGCCAGCCGTTGGTGACATTCATTACATTGCTTTGTCCTCATTCAGTCAAATTTCTCTTTGTTCTCTAATAGAAACTTAAAATGACAAGTAAACGTGATTTCTAGATAGACACTGTCAACAAGGGTGTTTGCCAATATATCATGTCCCCTGCTATTGCACTGAGCAGCTTACCTTTGGGAAAAAGGTACATGGATGCCCCTTCTATATCCACATATGACACATTGGTTGCCACTTACTAACTTACTAGCCCCATTTGTTTCCATGATACAGGAATAACAATCTTAAGGTGCTATAAGAGAGGCTTAGCAGGGTCTCCTTTAACATAATGGGTCATTAACTCAATAAGCCTTTCTTGAGCTTCTCTTATACGCTGAACTAGGCTGTGAGGATGACAACCAGGACCCAGACATCTGTCCTCAAGGCTTTTGGAGTATGATAGCCATGTTCCCAAGAAGCTTAATATTGCAGAAACACAGAGAGACACCCCAGAATTGAACTCTAGCTGTGATGTGAGACACAAAAAGCCCTTTCAGTAATTGGAAATGAACCATAAAACCAGGTCCATTGGATACACATAAAAATGGTTAAAATGGTAAATTTTATGTTATGTATATTTTACTGGTAAACAACAATAACAACCTTTGCAGGTGGGGGGTGGAAATGGAAAGGAAAACCAGGTCTATTTGGAAAGCTCTGAGAGAGGCAGGATTGAAGACTACCAAGACGTGGAAAGCATGAATGGGTGATTATACTCACCATATCTCAGAATATTTGAAAACAAGGAGGAATGACCCTCTCCAAGGTGAAGGACGTAGTAATTGGACAAAACATTTAAAAAGGGAACAGTGGGTTGGAACAGCAAGCATAACACCTTTACCTTTCCGTGAATTAGTGTTGTTACCTCCACCATGGGTGAATTGGGCCAGATGATCTTGAAGGCCTGTGACTCTATGAAATTAATTTTACATTTTGGTGGGGACTCTGTATAAAAGGTTAGTGAAGGTACTGTTACTACTATCCAAGAAAGATTATAGTAACCTAGAACATAGAAATATTAAGAATCATAAAGCGCTGGATCCTTTGCTATACAAGAGAAGAAATAGAGGCCCAGAGAGATAAAGCAATGTGCCCAAGGTCATAAAGTATCTTAAGGACAAGCCTGTGGCTACAGCCTGGAACTTTCGATTCCCATGCCCTGGCTCCCCCACAATGCTTAGGAGTTGAAGGTATTTGAAGTTCATGAAGAGCAGAATTCTGGTTGTCTATTGCTATACAACAAGCCACCCAAAACCTTGTGGCTTAAACATTGATTTATTACCATCTCTTCTGGTTTTGTGACTGGGCTCTGCTGGGTGGTTTTCATGTGGAGTTTCCTGGGTGAATGTAAATGATGGCCACAGTTGTGGTTATCTGAAGGCTCAACTACACTGGACATCTAAGATGGCTGACCATTGGCTGAGAGCTTAGCTGAGGCTGTCAACTGAAGCCCCCACTCATGTTTTTTCATGCTGGGCTCCCCACAACATGGCAGCTTACCAAGGGAGCCTCTCACAACATGGCAACTGGGTTCCCAGTAGGAGCTTCCCAAGAGCTAATGTTCTAAGGGAGAGGAAACGGAAGTTACCAGTTCTCTTAAAGTCTAGCCCTGGAACTGGTATAGAGTCACTTCTACCACATCCTATTGGTCAAAGCATTCAAAACCAGATCAGCCCAGATGCAGAAGGGTGGATGAATAGATTCCACCTCTAGATGGTCATAGAATGGAGCCATGTCTGTACTGGAAGGGAAGGATTTGATGACCTCCATCTTTGGAAACAAGCTACCATAGCAGCAATTCTGATTTCTACCACAAATTATTCTTCCATGTCCTGTTTGGAAAAAATACATATTAGACAAGTATTAACCAAGCCTGCATTGTTTATCTTAATGGAAACAAAATCAATTAAATTCAGGCCTCAATAGCTATATATTTTTTTAGAACCTACCAGTTCAGGGGTCACTTAAGCCAAACCATGGCATAGGTGAGTTCCTAAGGAAATTATCACTGAGGAATGTATGAGAACATCTAGCATGGAAAAGTGGGTGGGACTGTCAGCAACAGGTGCTGAGACCCTGGAAGAGCCTCAGTTTCCCTTCATCAAGAAAAACAGGGGAGTAGAAAAGAGTGTCTCAGCTTTGCTAAAAATAGACTCTTTGAGAGCAGGGATTGCACCTACAGTGCCTGGCACATAGTAGGTGCTTAATAAATGTTTGTTGAGCTCAATTTTGGTACTAGTCTCCTCAACAATACTATAAACAGCATTTAATAAGGACTCTTCATGCACCAGACACTTTTCTAAGCATGTGACATGTCACTGCATCAAATCTTTACAACACCATATAATTATGTGATGATCCCAGGCCTGGTACTCAGGAGGTGAAAACCAGGAAGGCCCTATTGGTCACTTAAATATCAAAATACTTCCATACAGATTGGTAAATTATGGCTATTCTGTGTCCTTTGAATGAACCCTATATGTACTTCTTTCCCCGATTCAACACCCCAGTCCAGGAGAGACCTAGTGGGCACGGCCCAGGAGCCTCCCTCATGACTGAGAGCTCTCTATGGTTCTCCTACAATGGCTCCCATTTCTGGATCAAGTTGACAAGACTTTAAGGAGGTAGGCAAAGCCCTGGTGCAGGTGGTGCTGGTACCTCAGCCTGTAAATGTTTGGTGCCCATCTAGCCATCTAAGCAAGACTAGACAGGGTCTTTCAGAACAATGTACCTGCTGTCACCCCCCAGCGCCCACATGTGGGAATGGCAGCCTCTGGCCTGCACTTCGTGGGCTGTTGAATATTTGGAATCCTAATTACCCACATATGTGAAGGAAAAGGAAGCTGGGGACTTTACACAGTTTTTTTTTAAAGATTTGATGAAAGTCACATAGCTAGTAAGGGGTGGGTCCAGGGCTACACTGCCTCCAAAATCCACACTCCCTATTCCCAGCTCTTGTGCTGTGCTGCAGTGTCAGTTTGCTGGGGCTGACAAAGGACCACAGATGGGGGTGTTTAAACAGCAGAACTTTATTGTCTCAAAGTTCTGGAGACTAAAAATCTGCAGTCAAGGCGTCGGCAGGGTTGGTCCCTTCCAAGGGCTTTGAGACTTTGAGATCCTTCATCTGTTCCAGGTACTTTCGGTGTGTGTCTCTTCATAACATCTTTCCTTTATGCGTATCTGTCTCTGTGTCTAAATTTCCCCTTTTTATAAGGACACCCATCATATTGGATAAGAGACCAACTCCACTCCAGTATTTCATCTTAACTAATTACATCTGCAATGACCCTATTTCAGCATATGAATTTGGGAGGAGGAGGGCACAATCCAGCCGTTATAGCGACTTTCTTTTCAATGAGACATCCCCCTTGTTATAACAAAGTTAATTAGGCATTTACATAAGTCATCTAGAGAATGTTCACTTGGCGTAGGTCTACTAGGTCCCAGTGAATGCTTCACCATTCCAATACTTACCCCCGCCCCACCAACTTCAGTCAAAGCAGTTTGAATTGGCACTCATTCAGTAATATTTGCCCTTCCTCCATGCAATCCACATCTTTCTATTGTGCCAAATCATTTTGATACCTAGTTGAAGGCTGCGGGATGGGGCATTTTGGATTCATTTTTATTCTTTTTCATGTTTCTCCAACGTCCTGAAGCTCACTGATGTTCATACAATCAGGGGCTGGTGTGTGAGTCAGCTCCTGTCCCTTCAGCAGTTTAGTGAACTCTGCAGCTGGCGAGATTCTGGAACTGCTATTCTCAAATGATGAATCCCTTCTTAGTTCAAGGAGATACTACAAAGGCTTTCCCCAGTGAGTGCTATAGGAAGGTATTACCTTTGGAACTTTTCTCTTGCTGGGGGCTTCTGCTATATTCTGAATGTGTGAGATGGTTGTCTGGTTTTCTTGCATACTCCTTTGAAACACACAGTAACCTTGGTCTCAGATGCAGTGTCCTCGGACTTGGAAAATCATTGGACCAAAAATGTCTACAACTTATTTTTCCCCTTAGATTTTCTTTTTTTTATTGATTTTCCATTTTTAGCACAAGATTGATCACCAGCAAAATACCAATTTACATACAGATTCTGCTCAACTCAGCATCCTATATACTTGGGACTTTTTCATCCATAAACCAATTTTTTAAAGAGGGAGAGTCTATTATCAGAAGCGTCCCTGATGACACTCAAGATGGTCTATAGGGAACAAGCTCAGGAGGGTTACAGCCTGGTGGGGTGAGCTCAGCTGATTTGTGAGCATAATAACTATGGGGATAAGGTCACACAGGCTGATAATCCCAGGGACAGTTTAATATTTGCTTACTTCTGTGGCCACAAGCCTAAACTGCAAACCTTGGTCAGCTATCTTGCAAGTTCATTAAATAACATTCAACAAATACTTCTTGAGTTCCTACTATGTTGAGTTCCTGCTATGCCAGGCATTGTTTAAGTACTGGGACTAGTAGGAGAGGCAAGAAGGACATAAACTTTAGCCACATGTTGTCTATAGTATAGTGGGGAAGCAGATATCAAATGATTACGCAAAAATTATTTAATCACCAAGGTGATAAATGCTGTGAAAGAAAAAAAAAAAGGTTTTCTTTGAGAGATCTAATAGGGAATCTAAGTGAAGAGTCATTGAAAGCAAGACCTGAAGGATGTATAAAAGTTAGGTAGGCAAGAAGATGGGCTGAGAAGGAGTAGCACGTGGGCAGAGAGAACAGGTGAAAACAAAAGAACTTGAATGAAGATTAGTGTGACCAGAGAATAGAGAGGAGGGAAGAGAGTGACAGGAGATCAGACTAGAGTGAGGAGCGGAGCCTTAGTCATGTGTTAAGGAAGTTGGAATTTATCACACAAGCCCTGGGAACCTTTGAAGTATGTATTAGGATTAAAGCTAAGCTTCAGTAACAAAGACACCCAAATATACAGTGGCTTGACTAAGAAAGAATTTGATTTCTCCTTCACAAGACAGGTTGCCAGGGCAGCCCTGCTCCCCAAGGCCACTCTGAGCCCTAGATTCCTTACAAACTGTGATTCTGTCTTCACCTCGGATACTGCCCTCAGATGTGGGTTTGAAGCTGGGTTGCAGCTCAAGTGTGTTTCAGCATGTGGGAAGGGAAGAGGTCCAGGCAATATCCTTCTAAGCAAGTGACAGGGAAGTAGCATATGTCACTTCCACTCATATTCCATTAGTAAGAACAGACATATGGCTACATGCCACTGCAAAGGAAGCAGGGAAATGTACTCTAGCTGGGTGGCCATTTGCCGAGAAAGATGAAAATGGGTTTGGGATACGGGGAGTAGCACCACTCTGACCCAAAAGATCTTAAGTCATAAAGTGATGATATCAGATATTCAAGTCTTTATAGCTTTAAAAAAATAGGATCTTGGGAGTCAGTTAATCCAAACTCTTCATCTTACACATGTGAAAACCAAATGAGGTCCATGACTTTAGATACTATTGCTGCATAACAAACCATCCCAAGTTTAGTGGTGTGAAACATCTCGTTATGTTCATGGATTCCATGTACAAGAATTCAGAAAAGCCACAGTAGGCTCAGCTGGCTCTGCTCCATGAAGCATGAGGCCTCAGCTGAGAAGATTCAAAGACAGAGGGTGACTCAGTGGCTGGAGGCTGGAGTTATCTGAAGACTCATTCTTTTGCATGCCTGACACCTACTTTGGGAGGACCCAAAGACTAAGACTGTCAGCTAAAATGCCTTAAATGTGGTCTCTCCATGTGGTGTTTCTTCCTCACAGCACAGCTGCTTCAGAGTAGTGAATTTTTCTGATGGTGCCATGGAGTTGCAAGAATGACTATTCTAATTAACAAAGTGGAAACTATACTGCCTTTCATCATCTATTCTCGGAAGTCATTCAACATCATTTCCACCACATTATTTTTTGGTTATGAGTGAGTCAAAAACTTGTCCAGATGCCACCTCTTGAGTATGGATGAGTATCAGTTTCATTTTAAAGAAGCTTGTGGGATGGAAGAAATTGTTGCAGTCACCTTTGGAAAATGCTATCTACCACAGTGGCCACATCCACTGGCTACAATACCCATCACATGTACAAAATGAATAACCTCTCTCCTGAGACACCCAAAGTTTCTTCCTGTTACTACATCAGTTATAAGTCCAGAATCTCAACTACATCTTGTCCAAGTGTGGTTGAGGCTCCTCAGGTACAGTTTTTTGGGTCAATCATCCTCTTGTTCTGAAGATCTATGAACTAAAGAGATGAGTTCTCTGTCCCTTATACTAGCAGCATGACACAGTAGAACAGGCATTGGATAACTGCTGTAGACATTCCTGTTCAAAAGCAGAGAAAATGAAAGGCATTGGTGGTCACTGGTCCATAGCAATTCTGAAATGTGGGGACAGCTTAGGACTCAGTCATACTCTCTGGGAGATTTTCTTCATGGCTCTTGGTTCAGCCCTCTGAGTTATCCTTCATTTTCCATAAGAAATACTTCAGTATGCAATTGAATAGCCCTTTTAGCCTGCTTCTTGCCTTTAAAAGACTGGGGGTGGGGTAGGGTCAAAAGGATTCTTTTCATCTGATACTGTCTCTGTTCCTGTCCATCAAAGCTAACATGCTTCCTTTTAAAAAAAACTTTGCGGTGTTTTGTTTTGTTTTATTTTTTTATCTATATATATATAGATATACAATCAACTTTATAGACAAAAATCACACTTACAAATCTCTTTGAGTCAGGTCCTTCTCTATCTTGAGTGTCTGTGCCACTGTTGTGGGACAGTGCCTTCAAGATTCTTTGAAGTCATATTGTTTGATGAAGAAGGTCTACAGGACAAACACTATAGATTCTTAGAGAAGGACTTTTATCTTCCTGGAAGCTTCTCTGAAGTAGCACGTAAGATATTTCTGAGACTTAAACAAGGGATCTTACAGTCCCATTCTGAATTTATATTTTCCCAGAGCCTGTTTCTTAATTTGGGACACTTTCCTGACTAAGATGACTATTCTGAGACCTTATCTATCCTTTCAATTAGGCTTGAAGACTTAAGAATTCATTCTTGGCCAGGCACAGTGGCTCACACCTGTAATCCCAGCACTATGGGAAGCTGAGGCAGGCAGATCACCTGAGGTCAGGAGTTCAAGACCAACCTGGCCATGGTGAAACCCTATCTCTACCAAAAAAAAAAATTAGCCAAGCATAGTGGTGTGTGCCTGTAATCCCAGCTACTTGAGAGGCTGTGGCAGGAGAATCGCTTGAACCTGGGAGGTGGAGGTTGCAGTGACCCGAGATCGTGCCTTTGCACTCCAGCCTGGGCAACAGGAATGAAACTCAGTCTCAAAAAAAAAAGAAAAAAAGGAATTCATTCTTGAGCTTCTCTCACACCTCCCATTTTGTTATAGGGAACTGAAAGAAGTTAGTCAGCACCCTTAATGCTTTGCCTGGAAATTGAGTTTAATAAATATGCTTTCCATTTTATGCATTATCACAGGGAACAGTTTTGCTGAACTTTCTTCCACTGCATAACAAGGATCTCCCTTTCCTGGGTTTCCAGATAACATATTCCTCAGTTTCCTTTGAACCCTCATCAACGCTCCCCTTGAGGCCCTTCTAGCTTGTCCTACCTTCCCTCAGGGGCTTCCAGAACCCACTGCGGAGTGTCCCAGTGCTAATACTACATGTTTCCATTTTTTGCTACAATTGTCTCCCACTTCCAGGTTCCAAATTTCTATTTCAATGTTTCTGTTTCTACTGCTGCTGATTCTGTTCCTGTTGCTTCCAACTTGGTAACACAGAATAATCATTTCATTATTCTCACAGATTATGTCGGTCAGGAATTCAGAAAGGGCATAACAGGGAAAGCTTGTCTGTGCCCTGTTTAGGGTCTCAGCTGGAAACGCTTGAAGGTTGGGAGTGACTTCCTGCTTGGGACTGTGGATTGTCTGAAGGTTTCTTCAGTCACATGTCTGGCACCTGGGCTGGGAGAACCTGAGATGAGGACTGTTAACTGGAACACCTACACGGGGCCACTCCGTGCCACTTAGCTTCCTCGCAGCATGGCAGCCTTAGAGGCAGCACGGCTCCTAGTGCTAATGTTGCAGTAGACAAAGCAGAAGTGGCATTGCCCTTAAGACCCCTGGCCTCAGAAGTCACACATGGTCACTTCTGCTATATCCCATAGGTTACAAGGAAGTCCCAAGCTCATCTGGATTTGAGAGAAGAGGACATAGACTTCTCTTGATTAGAGAATATCAAGGTCACATTGTAAAGGAGTACATGAGATGTGAGGTTCTTGCAGCCATCTTTTGAAAATATAATTTCCCACATCCAGGAAGGTCATTACTGACGAAGCAGAACTGAAACTCAGTTGTGTTTATGGCCAGACCCCTGTTCTTTCACTATACCATGCTGATGAGTCAATAGCATCATTTGCATGAATGAAAGATCTCATGTTATTAAAAAGAAAAGTTGAAATATAAGGCAAGAAGCCAAATTCAGTCTCAATTGAACATTCTCTGTATTACAAATGCAGCATAAATATATGTTTTCCATAGCTCTTGCAGAGCAAACAGCTGCATTTATTTGCGTCCAAAAACATGGAAAAATTCCAAACTATAAGCAAAGGGAAGGAACTCAAGAAAACGACTCAAACTTCTGTAAATGTAAATCTTCATAAAAATAGTTGTAACGTTGATTAAAGCAGGTGCTGAAACCTTCTCATAGCCTGAAGTATTCCACTTACAAACAACTCCCTTCCCGTATAATGATGTAGTTTTCTAGGAACTACTCATATATTTGGCTAAGCAGTCAAATGTCTATTAAATAAACTTCCTTATATTAACTTGATCTGCCACCTCCTCCCCCATCTCCAACATACACCAACTCTGGCTCTCTCTACACTCAAGCACACACTCTCTCTCTCTCTCTCTCTCTCTCTCTCTCTCTCTCCCTCTTGTATCACCCTGCAGTCCTTTAGAGTTCCTTATTAGATCTTTTACAGGGGGTATATACATGTATGCTTGGCTTGAAAAAAAAGTCAGGGTACTTATACCTGTGCACATCCATGAAATCTAAGTGAATTTCTTCCTTTTGCCCCATGAATAAAGATAGAGTCTAGAAGAAGGATAGGACCAAAAAGACCTCTACAAAATGTCTCACCCCTTCCCCTCCCTCTATCATGTTCTATGTCTGGTCTGGGAATCTGAAAATGTCAGGCAATGCATTGCTCCCTGTGATTGAGCATTAGCAAGAGAGCTCTTTGAAAGGATTCTATTACATCTTTATGTCTTTGCACATAAACTTGGACTTCTCTAAAAACTCAGTTCAAATTTGATTTGCAGTGAAAATTCTTGACATTGTGGTAAGGATTTTAAGAGATAAAGAAGGAAAACACTATTCGGGGATTACTGTGTGCAAAGCAACATGCTAGGTATTTTTCTAGAGACACGTACATTGGACTGTGGTAGCACAAAAGAGGTTAAGATTAATACTATGTGTAGATGGTGCAGGTGCCCAGGAAGGAGAAGATGGTGAAGGGGAGGAAAGGGTAAGGCATTGTGAGGGAAAGTGGGCACAAGCTTGTCCTGAAGGATGCCTAGGAATTCCAACAGAATGGATGGTATGTATAAAAGTCGAAGGCTTAACATGGATGACCAGTATTTCTCATTTTCTTCATGAACTCACTGATTCCTTCCCATTGTCAATATATGAGCCTAACTATGACTGGGTGATCCAAGACTGCCCTCTCGACTCCTACTACTCTTTTGCTTGCTTTCTTTGCTCCAATCACATTCGCCTGGCCCTCTCCCCTCTCAGGGATCCCCTGCTTGGAATGCTCTTCCAGAACTGTGACAGAATAAATTTCTGTTGTTTTCAGCCACTAGGTTCATGGTAATTTGTTACAGCAACCCTAGGAAACTGATACAGGTGCTATCATGGTCTTCACAGGGCAGAGGTGTCTTCCTGTCACTCCCTAATGTGTCCAAAAACTGAAATGAGTCCAGAAGGTCAGGAAGGCAAAGAACAAGAGGAATGGGGTGAACTTCATGTGACAGGCGGGGCAGCACACTTCCCATTTTCAGGTGACATTTATGGTCAACTGAAATGATCTTGCATTATTGCTAAATTTCATCTGCCAGGTTGCTACAGTGTCATGCATTGAGCTCTGTGTCCGCCTAATTTAAACAAAGAATCAGTGCCCTTTTTGCAGAGAGCTTTTATCCACTGGTTCTTTTATGAAAGGCTGAGGTATGGGAATCCAGCCTCTACCTCTGGGGTTTGCCGTCCCGTGGTCTGGTGAAGATGCCTGGTCCCATTCCTAGCTGGCCTCAATGTGCTGGTTTATGACTTCTGCGTTTCCTAAACTGATTGCCAAGCAGCCCTGCTGCCCTGCTGATTCTCAAAAACAGCCCATCGTCTGCAGCACTTTTTCTCATGTGGGCTCCCAGGGAGTGGGAACCGGCTCTCAGTGGCTCATGAATCATGGTCTCAAGGATTCTTCTCAGAACGAGGCAGAAAGATTTCTGGGTAGATGAGGAAATTTTACAAAATCTCTTCTCCCTCCTAATCATTAGCGCCACCACTGCTATCATTTCCATAATCATCTTTATAATTATTTGAAGTGGAAAGGCAGCAGAGTACCTGCTTAATGAAAAATAGATGGGAAAAATTTGAAACTGTGGAGATAGGTGATTGAATAGCCTCTCTCAGAAATGCACATCATGTGTGATTAGGGAGAGTTTGAAAGATCAGACCCCAACACCCTTTTCCAACGTAAACTCTGTCTCTCCTCTTCTTACACCCTTCACCGCAGTCCAAGTGAATCTCTGACTTTCTATCATAAAGACTTCCTAATTTCCTCCCTCTGTGCCTCTGCTTATGTTTTGCCTAGAACACCCACTCACATCACAGAATCTTCCAGCTAGCCCTGCTTCCGAACTTCCAAAAAGTCTTATCTGAGCCTTTTTTGGAGTTCTTGTCATTTTCTGCTTTATATTTTATTGCTTATATCCATATTTTTCCCTACCTGATTATGAACTTTAGACCGTCTCTCTGACTCCCTGCCTCTCCCCCCATCAACCAACAAGCATGCACTTTGAATGCAGGTGCTCAACAAATGTCTATTGACAGAACAAGAAACTAGAAGTTTACTATTATTCTTTTAATTGACATGTGTTGGCAAGAAAAGTGTTTATCAGAGCCTGACAAGAAACTAGAAGTTTACTATTATTCTTTTAATTGACACGTGTCGGCAAGAAAAGTGTTTATCAGAGCCTGCTATGATTCTCCAAACACCTTTACACCTTTCCTCTTTTTCCTGGACATACAGACAAATGACATTTACTTGCCTGTTTTTCAGCTGGAGGAGACCCTGTAACCGGGAGAGTGGAAAGTGAACAGAAATGATGTGTATCACTTTTAGACCCGCATTAAATCTCCATGCATGACCTTCCATTTCCTTTCCCCTCTACCAGCTTGGTGCAGATAAGCATGGTGACCTTGGAAACCACAATTAGGAGGTGGCAAAGCCACTAGACGGAAGGAGCTTGCATCCCTGAGTCATCACATGGAGGGAAGCCACCTACCATTCAGTAGCACCATTTTGGGATTCTGTGTAAAAAAAAGTGCGTCCCATGTTTCGGTCATTGCACAATTTTGGGTTTATGTGATTACATAAACAGAATGATTACAGCAGCTAGGATTACATTAACCATTGTAATAAACAGGCTTTACTATCGCTGAAAAAGTACAAAAACTATGATTCTTGGTTTTCTTAGGCAAATGATTTTTTTCTACTTTGGGCACAAATATGTCCACTTTAAAATTTTAATTTTTGTTGTAGAGGTATTTAAAGACCACTCCCATTTCCAGAAATGTTCTCACTCAGCCACTCCCCAACTCCCTGTCCCTCAATGAGGGGAAGCAGAAAAGGGTTTGGTTGTTCTTCCTAGAAGTTGTCATACTGAGACATTATTCCAGTTTCAACAGCAAGCAAGAGGGTTCCTGCTACTCTAAACAGGGAGAGTTTATAGAGATAAGTTAGAAATCATGATAAAAAATTTTTGTTTTAGGGATCATAAAATTTAACTTTTTTTAATGTTAACTTATAAAACAAACTTCTAGTGTTCCGAGCTAGAGGAGGGAGGGATCCTCTGGCACAAGCTCATACCTAAAATTATGGAAGGCTCTTGCTCTTCAAAGGGCTCTCACTGGTACTACCTGCTTGGTGTAATTATTCTAGGAAACTCATACTTACTGGTTTCCTGCTGCCTTGTGGAATAAAGTCTAAACTCTTTTGTCAGGAATTTAAGGGCTTTAGTGATGTAACCCCAGCTTTTCTTTGTAATCAAATATGTGTTCAATATGTTGTACTTTGTCCCATTTCTATTTTTTTGGGCTGTTGCACCATGATCATCAAATATATACACACACACACACATATATAATGTATTATAAAATATTTGTATATATTGTATAATATGCATATGTGTCTGTGTATATGTGTGTGTATTTATATATGTGTGTATATACATATATATACACATATCAGTACAGGCAAGGCTATGCCACAGTGCAAAATTAAGCCTAAACTCTCAGTGCCTTAGCACATGATACATTTATATTTTGCTCCTATTACATATCCATTGTGAGGTGTGTGTGTTTGGGTGGGGGGATGTGTCTCTGCTCTACACCACCACTCAGGTACCCAGGCTGATGGACTTTCTACCATCTTTAGCTGCAACACCTGGGGTTAGTGTCCTTCTCATTCACTGAAGCAGGAGAGAAGAGAGGCCAAATGAGTCAGCACTTTTATACACATCGAATTGGCTAGAACCAGTCACATGACCCTAATTGCAAAAGCACTGGGGAGCAAGCAGGTGGAGGTTATGCAGTGCATGTTTTGTGAGCATTATTGTCTTTGCCACTTATGCATCTTCCAGAAAGCCTTCCTGGTTTCCTCTGGCTACAAACAATGTCTCCTGCCTCTGAATTCTGGCAGCACTGTAATATGTTCCTCCCTTATATTGTATGGAGAGAAGTACGCATATATATAGAAGTATGCATAATCCATGTCATGTCTATATAAAATAAAAATCACTTACTATGTCAGACACTCTTCTGTTTATATTTATTAACTCATTTAAATCCTCATAGTAACCCTATGAAGTAGCTACACTTTTTGTGTCCAACTTACAGATGAGAAAACTGAGGCACAGAAAGGCTAAGTGTTCTAACAGGATTCTAGCACAGCCAGTTTAGTTCCACAGTGCTTGCTCTAAACTATTATATTATATTGTGGCTTCTCTTTTAAACTTCCTTATTAGCAAAGACTAAAATATAAAATTGATTTGTTTCTGTATTTGTCATAATGCCAAGTACAGTTTTAGGCACTTAACAGGTTTTCTGAAAGACACTGCATACAATTAGTACCTTTTCTAATAAGATCTTCAACAGATCTGATCTTTTAGTAATTTAAGTTTCAGCACTGCCAGATTGCTCCAGCTGTACCAGGAATCACTTTAGGAGATGTGATTGTTTCTCTGTTAAAAGCTAGAGGTCTTCACAGAAGATAGAATGGGGTCTTTGGGGACACCTAGGGGACAGCAAGACAGAAGACAGGAGAAGTTAAGGTAAGACACTCAGGAAGGAGTCAGGCCACTTTATTTATATTGTGTTTGATTTTGTGCTTAAGAGACTGTTAAATTGAAGTGGGGAAGTGTGGCTGCTAAGTCTATTTGGTCTTCTTTTGAGTCCTCAAACTCTATAAATAAATCCAGATCCCCAAAGACGACTTTCCTTTGCTTTGAATGTGGATTCCTGGTAAGCTGTAATCCCCTCCCATTGGCCATGAGCCTTCTACAGACTAAATTTAGAAAAATTAAATTGCAACCCAGCACTGGCTTCCAAAGTGAAATGAATAGGGCAGAATACCTGAAAACACCAGGGAAAACGTTAGTCAGAGGGAAGTGTCAGGGACCTGGTGATCAATCTCACATCTCCACAATCAGAAAAGCAAAGGTCTTGTTCGTTTAGAAAGAAAATGGAACTGTGCGAACCAATTTAGAGCCATCAGAGCAATGATCTGGGAGAGGAGCCTTGTTCTAATTATGACTCTGTGTTCCAACCAGGCATGAAAGAAATCACAGCAAACCTATTTCACAGAAAGGCATTCCCAATGTGGCAGCATCCAATGTCTTATGCATGGTAAGGGCCAGTGAGTCAGGGAGGAAAAATACCAGAAAATGATCTTCTTCTATGACTAACAAAGAGGGGGGCTGTTCTTGTGTTGTCCTGATGGAAAAATTGGTGGGATCTCAGGAATTAATAAGGAACTATCAGCCCCAGCTTGGATGTGCTATCCTAAAAGTGAGGACTTGTATGTACTTAAGTGGGAGGGGCTGGGTGGCACTAGAAATCTATCCTGGGAAGATACGATACTAAGTGGTACTTTGTCATTAACCTACCCACAGAATTATTCAGTGAATGGTAATAATGCCCAAGTCATCTTAAAATGCACTGCAGATCTTGAACCAAAGTATTTTCTGGATTTATAAAAACAAATGCCTGGTAAGTTTTTCTAGCAAACTGATAGAGAACTTTGATTTAAAAAGCAAAAGTAATTGGATGTTGAGATTAAAGAAAAAAATGTGCCTGTGAAGATGGGTATAATTTTTTGTGGAAAATTAAGGCTTATGTTAGGGTTCTTAGTATTTAGTTTATTCAACAAATATTTATTAAGTCCTGAAATAGGCCAGGCATTGTTCCAAGCACTGGGAATACTGTGGTGAACAAGACAAAGTCCTTTTCCTCCTGGAGTTCATATTCTTGAGGGAGAGACAGAAAATAAGCTGTAGACAAATAAACGAATAATTGTGTGATTTCTTATTGAGATAAGTGCTATAAAGAAAAATAAATAGAATGAAGAGTTAGAGACTATTTCAGTCATCAATTGGCATGTAATAAACTATCCCAAAATGTAATGGCTTTGAAGAATGACATTAATTTTTCATGATTGTGGGTTAGACATTTGGGGAGGGCTCAGCTGGATGGTTCTTCTGCTCCATGTGACACCAGTTGGAGTCAACCACTTGTTGGCATTCTGTTGCCACTGGACGATGCTGAAAGGTCCAATTAGTTATTAATATGTTTGATGCCTCAGCGCTCCTTCATGTGTACTCTGTCACCCTCCATGGTGTCATTCTCACCATTCAGTAGTCTAGCCTGATCTTCTTCACAGCATGACAGCTGGCCTCTCCAAAGAAGACCAAAATGGAGGGTGCCAAGCCTCTTAAAAGCTAATCCTAGGACTGTTATATTGTTTGGCTGTGTCCCCAACCAAACCTCATCTTGAATTGTAGCTCCTATAATTCCCACATGTTGTGAGAGAGACCCAGTGGGAGGTAATTGAACCATGGGGGTGGTTCTCCCATACTGTTCTCATGGTAGTGAATACGTCTCATGAAATGTGATAATTTTATAAAGCATTTCCCCTTTTGCTTGGCTCTCCTTCTCTCTCTTGCCTGTTGCCATGTGAGATGCCTTTGCTCCTCCTTTGCTTTCCACCATTATTGTGAGGCCTCTTCAGGCATGTGGAACTGTAAGTCAATTAAACCTCTTTTTCTTTATAAATTACTCAGTCTTGGGTATGTATTAGCAACATGAGAACAGACTAATACAGATTGGCACACTGCTACCTATTCTGCATTCTCTTGGTCAAAGCAGGCCACAAAACTGGCCCAGACTCAAGGGTGGAGATATGGACTCCACCTTCTAATGGCAGAATTAGTTATCTACTACAAGGAGTGACTGGGAGTAGTGGACCCTGTTAGATATTGTAATCTCAGGAAATGACATTTGAACAGGGACCTAAATGAAGTGGGTGGTTGAGCCACAGCAAAGATGGTCTAGATGCACACTCTAGACAGAGGGAAACATGAGGACAAAGGCCTTGAGATAAACACTTAGTGTCTTTGAGGATTAATAAGAAGGTCAAAGAGAGCAAAGATATGGGATATGGCTGAAGAAAGTCGACTGAGAATACAATAAGTAAGTGGTTGATGGAGACAGAGAGGTAGTCAGATTATCACAAGACTTGAAGGTCATGATTAGATCTTTATATTTTATTACAAATGTGATGAGAACCTCTCATAGAAGAGTAACATGAAATGGCTTATATATCCGAAGGATCCCACTGCCTTCCATGTAGAAAATGGATTAGAGGAAAGAAGGATAGGTGGGATGAGGGAGACCAGATAGCAGGCTCCATCAGTCATCCTGATGAGAGATGATGGTGGCTTACACCAGAGCAGTAACAACAGAGATGCAAGAATTTACCAGATCCTGAAAGTATTTTTAAGTTAGACCCAGCAAGGCTTGCTGATAGATTGGATGTAGAAGTGAAAAAAAGCATGTAATTCAAACTTACTTCAAGATTTTAGGACTAGACAACCATGTTAATCATGGTACCATTTTCTGGAATGGAAAAGACAAGAAGAGCAAATTTGGGGTAAAGGGTAGTAAAAGTAAAGATTTATATTTTAAATATTCAAGGGGACTATTAGAAATCAAAATAGAGATTTCAGTTAGGCAGTATACTGCGACCTGAATGCGTGTTTCTCCCTTAAATTTATGTTAAAACCTAACCCCCAATATGAAGGTATAAAGAGGTGGGGACTTTGGGACATTATTAGGTCATGACAGCAGAACCCTCATTAGTGGGATTAGTGCCCTTATAAAAGACCCCAGAAAGCTCCCTTGCCCCTTCCATCATGTGAGGACCCAGTATGAAGGTCATGTGAGGACCCAGCATGAAGGCACCATCTATGAACCAGAGAGCAAGCCCTTACCAGACACCAAATCTGCAGGGCATTGCCTGTGAATTTCCAGTCCCCAGAACTGTGAGAAATACATTTCTGTTGCTTATAAACCACTCAGTAAATGGCATTTTGTTATAGCAGCCAGAAAAGACTAGACACAATGAACATATGAGTCTAAAGTTTAGGGGAGAGGGAGAACCAAAGTTATATATTTGGGAGTCATCCATATATAGCTGGTATTTAAAACCATGAAACTGAATGGAACCTAGAGCTCTCAATTTTTAGAGGGCAGGGACAGGAGAGACCAGCAAAAGAGACAGAAAAGAGGTGGTCAGTGAGTAAGCAGAATAAACGAGAAAGAGAATGATGTCCAGGAGGCCATGGAAAGTGAATGTGTCAAGAAAGAGGCAATGCTCACCCAAGTTGCTGATATTAGTTAATACAGATGAGAAGTGCTCATTGGTGCAGAAGTCTTGGGCAGCCTTGAGAAGAGCAAGTTCAGTGGAGTAGTAGGGAAAAAAGAACTGATGAGAAAGTAGAGGCAGCTGATACATACAACTCTTTCCAAGACTTTCACTTAAAGTGGCAGGGGAGAAATGGGTCAGTAGGGTCAGTGGGGGGTATGGATAAGGGAGGTTTTCAGCTTTGCTTTTTGAGGTTTTTTTAAGATGGGCAATATTACCTCATATTTTTACAATGATTGAAATATATCAATCATTTTATATATTTTATATATATACATATATATTTATATATATATATATATCATCAAATATATGTTCTAGGGAAAACCAGGCTTTATTTTCTTTAAATATTTTAAATTTATTTTGTATAACTGACATAATTGTCCATATTTATGGGATATAATGTAACGTTTCAATGCATGTATATATAGTGTCATGATCAAATCAAGCTCGTTACCCTTTCTATCACTTTAAACATTTATAATTTCTTTGTGGTAACAACATTCAAAATCCCCTCTTTCCACTTTCTTGAAATATATAGTACTTTGTTATTTTCTATAGTCACCCTAGTATATAATAGGACACCAAAGTGTGTCCTTCCTGTCTAACTCTTTGTTTCCGTTGATCAACCTCCGCAGTCCCCCATTAGGGCAGTGGGGATGATACCACTGGTGGAACGGGTTTTAGAGGCTCACTGGAAGAACCTGAGAGTGGGAAAGGTTGGCAGCTTGACTCACATTAGGAGATGCCCAGAGTTGCGTGGGAATCGAGTCAGCAAGGAATGGCCTGGGAGGCTGGCATGATTCTGTTAGGTCGGAGGTAGTGAGATCAGTCCTGAAGGTCTCTTAAGGGAGAGGGAAAATCAGTTTTAATTACAGACTCCCTTTGGGGCCTGGTT
The DNA here is from genome assembly GCF_000951045.1 of Mandrillus leucophaeus. Lineage (NCBI taxonomy): Eukaryota > Metazoa > Chordata > Mammalia > Primates > Cercopithecidae > Mandrillus > Mandrillus leucophaeus. The sequence continues at coordinate 31,805 of NW_012104176.1, read as the reverse complement.
TCTGAGGTAATTTTTGGTGGTGCAGTGGGCAGTGCCCATGGCAGAAGAATGGTAAATCTCTTCAGGGGCACAGGTGGACCTCTTTTACATCCCGTTATTGGTGGTGCCAAGGCCAAGGAGAAGAGAGTCCTACCAAGGCCAACAGAAGCAGGCCTTGGCCTAAATTAAGCAAAGGTGAATTTATTAGAAGGTTATCAAGAAAACCACAGAATTGACAAAAATCTGGAGAACTTGGCTGGGAAAGAGACAGGAATAAATGGAACTCAGGAGGGGTGGAAGGAGGTGCAGTGGTATTCGTTTTGTAGCATAAATAGTCTGGTGAGTGAACTGGTCCTGATGAATGTCCTCCAAGCATTTGTTCATGAATTGAGGTGCTCACTCAAGACTCCCAGTCTTGGGAGAATAACTTGTTGACCAAATCTAGATCAGCCTCTGTCTTAGTCATGATAGACTAGGCTATGCTGCAATAGCATATTAAAAACTCACATTTCAGTGGCTTAACACATAGTTTATGGTGCAGTGACATGTTAAAAACCCGTATCTCAAAGGCCTAGCCAAAAAAGATTTGCTTTTTGCTCAGTCTTTGTAGTTAAGCAGGAGGCTCTGTGCCATGTGGTCACTCAGAGATTCAGGCTGTTAAAGATTATACTGGTTGTACTGCCACACTTGATGGCTTCAAAGCTTGCTGAGGAAGAGGAGGAGAAAAGCTGGAGAGTTACACCCTGGCCCTTTAATGCTCTGACTTGTAAGTGATGTACACCTTCTAAGACGACGTACACTTCTATTCACACCTATTGGCCAGAATTAGCCGCGTGGCTCCTCCTAACTGTAAGGGGTCCAGAGACATACAGAAGAGCACATGGAAGTTGGTGAGGAGTAAATGTCCCTGCTGTTCTAGAACTGAAGAGGGAGGTTGGCAATACATCTGAGTTCTTCTGACACGAAATTCACACTCTTTCCTAAATGCTGTGCTGCCCCTTACAGATATGTTGGTGGTTGGCGGGGG
>NW_012104176.1:14910-30749 GCF_000951045.1 Mandrillus leucophaeus | reverse complement strand
GGGGAGGGGGGCAGGGGGCGGAATGGTTGTATAGGGGGCTATTTGATATTTCTGTATGTGCCTTCCTATTCCTCTCTAAAAATACTTAACATGGTGTTGGAGCACAGAGCATATGCTTGAAATTTCTTCTTTGTTGATGGATGGAGTAAAGTTTAATCAGGGTGAAATCACCATAGTTCACAGAATCAAGATCTCCAAATAGTGTAAATTCATTTCAGCCAGACCCTAAGAGTGAATCTGCATCATGCATCAATTGTGGGCATTAAAGAGAAATGACAGAAAGCCCTGATCAGGAGGAGTCTGAGGTTAGAAATCCTAGAAGAGGAATATTTTTTGTTCCTTTGGCTATTAAGAAAAGCCTTAAATTTCCCTGGGGAGAGAAAAAAAACAAACAAACAAAAAAAAAACCAGCATTAAGAACTGAAAAAAAAAAAATAGTTTAAAGTAATTAAATCTATTGGTAAGGTAGACGTATCATCATTTGACTCCAATAAATAAATTCTGAAGTGGGAGTGGGGGACAAGGGGAGGGAGAGCATTAGGACAAATACCTAATGCATGCAGAGCTTAAAACCTAGATGATGGGTTGATAGGTGCAGCAAACCACCATGGCACATGTATACCTGCATAACAAACCTGTACATTCAGCACGTGTATCCCACAACTTAAAGTAAAATAAAATAAATTTTGAGAGCTTTTATGCAATGACTTGTTTTCTGCCATGTATGATTTGAAAGGATAGTGATGATGGTAGTTGTTTTTGGCAACTGTAAATGTAAGGAAGCTCACGACCACTGGTAAGGTCATCAGAGCTCAGGTGCAGGTTCATTTCTGCTTCAGAGTCCAGCCCCTACTCCCACATTCCCTCTCCCATCAAACCCTCCTTTGTCCTTAAATGGAAAACTACCTGCATTGCTCTGTCGCCCAGGCTGGAGTGCAGTGGCGCGATCTCTGCTCACTGCAAGCTCCGCCTCCCGGATTCACGCTATTCTCCTGCCTCAGCCTCCGGAGTAGCTGGGACTACAGGCGCCCACCACCACACCCGGCTAATTTTTTTTTTGTATTTTTAATAGAGATGGAGTTTCAACGTGTTAGCCAGGATGGTCTCGATCTCCTGACCTTGTGATCCGCCCACCTCCACCTCCCAAAGTGCTGGGATTACAGGTGTGAGCCACCACGCCTGGCCAATGTCTGTTGTTTTAAGTCACTCTGTTTATGATAATTTGTTATATGCCAAAACTTTCTTTTTTTGAGATGAAGTCTTGTCAGCCAGGCTGGAGTTCAGTGGTGCGATCTCAGCTCACTGCAACCTCTGCCTCCCAGGTTCAAGCAATTCTCCTGCCTCAGCCTCCCAAGTAGCTGACATTACAGGGGCCTGCCACAGCGCCTGGCTAATTTTTGTATTTTTAGTAGAGACAGGGGTTTCACCATGTTGGCCAGGCTGGTCTTGAACTCCTGACCTCAAGTGATCGGCCCACCTGGGCCTCCAAAATGCCAGGATTACAGGTATGAGCCACCATGCCTGGCAGCCCTAACAAACTAATATATCAAGTGATGCTGATGCTCTTGGTCTGGGCATCACAACTTGAGAACCATTGTTCTAGGAAAAAAGGAAAAGGAAAAGGGGAAAGAAGGCCAAGTACCTCTCCATAGGCAAAAATGGAAGAATTTGGGTGATAAGTATTCTTGAAAAACATACTTTACAGTCAGAGATAGACACACCACGCTTGCTTGACCAATCACTCTCTCTTCTGGGACTTTAGGTTGTTAGCAAGAGACGCAGACTCAAACATACAGCATTTCTTCTTCCCAGTGCTGTGACCAGGCATCACTGTGGACAGGCGTCGTGGTTCAATGGCCTAGCCTGAATCCTGTCCACTTTCAGGCCAGTTCTCCAGGCTCCTTGAGATTTTGTGAGTCCCCAGTATCCTTCCAATAAATCCCTTTTTATAAAATTAGTGAGTCCATTTCTGTTGCTTGCAAATCTCTTGTCTTCACATTTGTCATTGAAGTGGTCTGTCCTTAGCTCAGTTAAAGAGGAATGAGAACTTATTTACTTTGATTTTTCTATGATTCAAACATAACACTTTTCAATTAAAACATCTTGGTTTTTTCCCTAATTACAAAAGTGATGCAAACATTGCAACAAAGGGCGAGTACTTGCTAAAGATATATTTTTTAATCTTTTTGATTGACTTTCCATTGGTTAAAACACCATTGCATAGCTAGCAAGAAAGTAAAATGTTGACTAACTAAAGGATGTTCTTTTGAGAAAGGAATATATATTAAATGGCAGTCTAAGGAGACCACAGTGAATATGTGGCTACTTTATCCTAGCGTGGGTAGGAGCTTCATCTCTGCCTTTCTAGTGGGCAAGTTAATATTAAGGCCGCTTTGTGATTGATCTAAAGATTTGTCTGAAAAATCTTATTTATGTTAACTACACATGCACTTTCAGAGTTTAAGACTTAGGTTTTTAATACACAATTACTTGTGGTGTCCACATATTCATATGTACTTATAGATTTTCCTCTCCGAACTGTGAATTATTTCCTCTTTGTAATGCCATCTGCTTCCTCCACCCAAGCCACTTTACAATGCTTTCCTAAAGTCGATTTCAATAGCTTCCTCTCTGCCCAGGAAATCAGATTCCTGTGCAGGACAATAATAATACTTTTACAATCATTGGATAAATTATGTTAATTTTCCTCCTTTATTAATTTACTAATGCACTGAAAGAATCTCAGCTGAATTTTCATCCTTGCTTTTTGCTTAGTGATGTGGTTTGGCTATGTCCCCACCCAAATCTCATCTCGAATTGTTCTCATAATCCCCACATGTCATGGGAGGGATGGGGTGGGAGGTAATTTAGTCATGGGGGTGGTTACCCTCATGCTGTTCTCATGACAGTGAGTGAGTTCTCATGAGATCTGATGGTTTTATAAGGGACTTTTCCTCTTTTTGCTTGCTGCCACCATGTGAGGAAGGACATGTTTGCTTCCCCTTCTGCCATGATTGTAAGTTTCCTGAGGCCTCCCCAGCCATGCTGAACTGTGAGTCAATTAAACCTCTTTTCTTTATAAATTACCCAGTCTCAGGTATGTCTTTATTAGCAGCATGAGAACGGACTAATACACTTAGAGAACTCCTCCGTCCTAACCTACAAAAAGTCACAGATGTCTATGTCAAACTGGACACCCATGAAGTCCTCCCCATGTCTATCCTCCTCTTCCATGAAATCCAAGCCAGGGTTGCCCGATTCACCTCATCCTCAACAACTTTCTCGGAATACAAAATATTCAAAATTTGCCACCACCCATCTTAAGGGCTTCATATAAAAAGTACAAAATGCTACATTTTAAAAATTAAAAAGCCAGTAAAGTACCTTCCAAGGTTCAATCTGAGTTTAGAAAATTCATTACAATGAAAAGAGAAGGAGGATTTTTTTTTTTTATTGCTGATAGTTAGTGGCATTGATGGATCATGGCAGAGCCATCCGCAATATGGCCAAATAATTTCACTGGAGAGGATTGTATATAGCTACAGCTAAAATTCAATGAACTGATTCAGAAGACTCAGTATAAAATATAACAGTGACTTCGAGTGCCAAATCAATTTGGGGGCTTGAAGGGATAGGGAGAGCCTTCGTTCCCTCCCCATTCATGGACGTGACTTTAACTGGAACTGTAAATTCACAGGCATAGGAGTGGCAGGCAGTGGGCTACGGCAGGTGATTTAAGAAACCTGTCATGAAAAATCAGCAAGTGGTTGCAAACAGCAGTCCTTAGAGAAGCATGTGACTCTGAAGTATGTCCAAGACAGAAAGTTCAAAGAATGCTCTTGAGGACAAATTAGGGATTTGCCATCTGGTGACAAGGGTTCTAGGTTTGCAAATGGATCAACTCGAGTCCTTGTTTTCTACCTCAGTCTCCTCCCTTGTGAAATAGAAGGGTTGAAGCAGAATAATGGTTTTCACAGTGTTGTGTTGTCTTTGTCTTTTTCATAGTAGGAGGCTTTTTGCTCATGGATTCATCCTACTCTGCTGGATTTTCACTTTGCCTCTGCAGACCCATGCTCCGGCATTCTCACCCTGCTCTTGGTCCACAATGCTGAGGACTGCATCATTAAACTCCCTTGCCTGCTAGCTTCCACTCAGGTTCAGCCAGCAGGAGGTGCCCATAGAAGACTGGAGGATGAAATAAGATAGAGGTCGGGATGTTGACACCTACAACTCACTCCCTGCCAGGCCACTGGTTGGCAGTGGCGGTGCTCCTGCCCAGTGTCCTCCTTCCACCATACCTCTCTCTTCCTCTCTCTGGGTACCAGAATCATCCCTGATATAGTTTGGCAGTGTCCCCATAATTTCCACATATTATGGGAGGGACCTGGTGGGAGGTAATTGAATCATGAAGGCAGATCTTTCTTGCGCTGTTCTTGTGATAGTGAATAAATCTCATGAGATTTGATGTTTTTATAAAGGGGAATTTCCCTGCACAAGCTCTCTCTTTGTCATCTGTCGTGTAAGATGTACCTTCTATTTTCATTTGTCTTCCGCCATGATTGTGAGGCCTCCCCAGCCATGTGAAACTGTGAGTCAACTAAACCTGTTTCTTTTATAAATTACCCAGTCTCTGGTATGTCTTTATCAGCATCATGAAAACAGACTAATAGAATCCCCTAACCCTGCCCATTCAGACAAGGTTAGCAACTGCTGTTGTTAGCCTCCAGGGCTTCATCATGCCTTTGGGGTTTCCTGGAACCCTGTCCATTCTGTTGGAAATAACCTCTTCATTAAACTGTCCTCAAAGACCCCACAGAAACGTGGCATCTCTTTCCTGCTGGAACAGGTGCACTCAGAGACTTCTTAGGTAAAACAGACCAGAGAGGCGCTGCCCTGAGTGTAGCTGGGGCTTCCCTGCACACATTATGCCCCACCCTCATGCACTTACGGGGACCTGATCCTGTGCAGAAAGACACTTCCAGCTTCTGAGATTCCTTCCAAATTGTCAGCTGTAGAGAGGTGGCGGGGGATCCCTCATCTGTCATTATCCAAATATATTGAGCTCCTATATTTGTTTATTCACTCATTCAGCTAATAACAGTGGAGCACCTATACTGAGCCAGATCCTGTGCTAGGTTCTGAGGTTAAGGGGTAAATAAGATAGAATTCCTAGTCTCAGGGGGCTTACATACATTTGCAAACACACAAGCCAACTACGAAAACCTCAGAGCCAGAAAGAAAGGGCCCTGAGATACTTCTCATCTGCAGCAGCACTGAGGCCAGGAAAGCAGGACTCGGGCTCTGTCAACCTGAGAGAAAACAGCAAGAGCAGCACATTGTGGAGTTAGGATCTAATTCCCTGTGCGGGAAGGAAGTGGCAGGCAGAAGAATAAGACCAATGGGATCTTTCACCAAGATGTTGTCAGGGATTCAGGTGTGGAATCCCCGGGGCCTGTGACTAAGGTGGGCGGTTGCTTTAGTAACTGCAGGTGCACAGAGGGGACAGCAGAGGTGGCCGTGAAGAGAAGGATGGTGACAGAGGTGATGGGTTGTGCCAAGGATCAGAGAACTGGGCTCATGCCAGAGGCACATGGCTGAAACCATCTGTGTGTAACAGCCATCTCTGCAGGGGTCACCTCCAACCTGGGAACTCAAGAGAGAAATTGTTGTCCTGGTAGAAACTGGTAAGGACAGCTCTGACGTTCCTCAGCCTCTTGAGGTGGCAGAGAGAGTATGCCAGAGCCCCTGTCTCTATAACAGTGAGAATGCAAAGGCTGTGAGCATGAACTCTGGAACCAAACTGCCCAGGGCTGAATCCAGTCTTTGTCACTTGCTGCCAAATAATACTATTTTTGTTTTCAGCCTTCTCATCTGTGAAGGGTGATTCTAATCCAACCTCATAGGAGGGTTGTGAAAATGTATTTAATTAGTATCTGCAAAGCACTTAGCACAGTGCCTGACACAGAGTAAGTGCAATGCAAATGTTAGTTGTTATTACTCAACATCACTTTACTATTTTCATTTCAGTATGGACCCCAAATCAAGTGGACTCAGGGGTGGGAATTTGGCTGATGGGAATGAGCACAACATTGGAAGGGGAGTGGAGAATCCCAGGCTTTGGAGTAAGACAAAGATTTAAATCTAAACCCTGCCATGAGCCAGCTCCATAATCTTGGCAAGCACTCAGACCTTCTCCAATCCTTAGTGTTCTCATCTATAAAATGGGGATATTATAGTACTTACCCCTTAGGGTGGTAGTGGGGGGTAATGACAAGTTACTTTATTTTTCATTTACTCATTCATTCACGTATTCAATAAATACATTCTTCCCCACCATGCAAGCTATGTTTACTAAGGAAACAAACTTGTTTCCCAATTCAGGGGTCTGGGGCACGTGTAGCCACCATTCAGAGCCTCTAACAAGCAGGACCCCGCCAACGTTGCCACAGGAAGTTGACTTAATTCTCACGTCTTGACTGGCTGCTGCCTGTGTTCCTCAAATCTAGCATTTGGGACACAGATTCCCTCAACATCATAGCTCAGCCTCTCTGTATCTTCGGGGACCCCTTTGGGTTAAAAAGCAGGTGTCATCGAGCTAGGGGAGTGGGGAAGGGGGCCACGGGCAGCGATACACAGGAAATCGCTACCTGTAGTGGGTGATCGCCACATGTGTGGGTTCTGTGGGTGCCCAGGCTGTGACCGGGACTGCAGACGGCAAGTGACAGATCCCATGCACGCCTCCACATTTAAATTCACCCCACAGTCCAGATCTGCCTGCACCCAAGGAGGTTTCAGGGCAAGCTGCCCCATGTGCTTCCATTCAGAATGATGCATCCCCCTCTCGTTTTTGGAAGCTTTTAAACTTCAGGGTGGACAGCGTGGCCCTTGGGAATGTGCCTTCATGCATTAGGAGTCGATTATAAACAGCAAATATGCCACAGTCAGTCATAGAGGAAAATAATAATACAACTTCAAAAGAGCGGAGCGCAAAAGAAAGGCTATTACTAATGGGGAAAAATAATTTTAAAGTCATATTAAAGAGCCTCGAGTCTAGTGGAAAAAGCCAGGAAATGGGAACAAAATTAGCATTATTATAGCTTTTCATGGTAACTTACTCTGGGTTTTTCTAGTGGCTTTAAAAAAGCAGAAAAGAAGGGAAAGGCTGGGTGATAACAATTTATCCGACCAAATACATTTCCCATCCCAAATGCACCTGTGATAGTGACTGTATTTAAATTGTTTTCTTTTTATATCTGTTTTGTGGCCGTTTATACCTCACAGTGTTATTAGAGAAAGCAGCATTTTGTGTGGAATGGTAAACAGTAAAGCTCTTTGAGGCCTTTCAGAAAGAAGTGCAATTCGAAGGGCAGACATTATGATTATTAATTTGCATGTTAATAATCCAAGTCTTGACTAAAGCCCACACTGCAGATGCACCCTCTGAAACTCCGCAGAGGTAAGTGCTGTATATTAATGTGGCACCTTCGGTCTTGAAAGAAAAGGAGTTTCTGTGAAGGACAAGACATTTTTCCTTTCTCAATTTTGAAAGGAGAGTCCTTTTTTTGTTGGGTGCTCATTGCCTTTGCTTCAGTTAAATTAAAATATTCCCTTCTCAGATCATCTTCTTTCTTGTCATTTCACATGAAGTCCCCAACAATTTCTCTCAGCTAGACTTTAGGACACTCACACCACCACTCCTCTGGAAGCATGGTGAAGCTTACATGTACACCATCGTGTACAGTGTGTGCTAACGTGCACCCCTCAAACCTTCGGCTTTGTTTATACGTATGTGTATTCTATTATTAATGGTTTGGAGCCACTTTGGTTCTGAAGTAGGTGAAGTTTAAACTACTTTTTAAAACATATTTTTTGGCTGGGCAAGGTGGCTTATCCCTGTAATCCCAGCACTTTGGGAGGCCAAGGCAGGAGGATCACTTGAGGTCAGGAGTTCAAGACCAGTCTGGCCAACATGGTGAAACCCCATCTCTACTAAAAATACAATAATTAGCCAGGCAGGGTTGCAGATGCCTGTAATCCCAGCTATTCAGGAGGCTGAGGCAGGAGAATTGCTTGAACCAGGGGGCTGGACGGAGGTTGCAGTGAGCCAATATCACACCACTGCACTCCAGTCTGGGCGAAAGAGCAAAACTCCATCTCAAAAAAAATATATACGTATATATATAGTGGTAAAAGACACATAACAAAAAATATACCATCTTAACCATTTTTAAGTGTACAATTCAGTGGTATTAAGTACATTCACACTGTTGTGCAACCACTAACACCATCCATCATCAGAACTCTTTTAATCTTGCAAAACTGAAACTCTGTACCCCTTAAATAACTCACCTTTCCCCCGCTCTTCCCCATCCCCTGACAACCACCATTCTACTTTCTGTTTCTATAAATTTGGCTACTTCAGACACCTCGTGTAAGTGGAATCATAGAGTATCTGTCTTTTAGGAGGAAATTTTTTATGAGAAGGCTAGGTTTGAGAACATCCGTTAGAAGGTGATTGTGATGTCAGTAGAATGTCACTGACAATACTGGGCTGCCCTGTGAGAGCCACCTGATCCTCCAATAAAGTGCTCATTCCCCCAGTAACAGAACTTGCTCCTCTCCAATTGTTGTCCACTGTCTATTGGGTCCAGAGAAGACTGGCAAATGGATGACATCTGAGAATTGAAGAGATACCACTTCTCTAGCATCTGGCTGGGGGCTCCACTGGAATAGCAATCAGTGATCAGAACACAGATTCCTGATTTTGGAGGATGGGGCCCTTTTTGCCCACCCTGGCTCTTGCAAGCTGTGTGCAGCTTCCTCCAGGAGCATGTGCATTGTTACAAGTCCCTCCCTCTCCAGCTGAAATGACTTCCAGGAGATTAAAAGGACCCCCCCCCCCGGCTTCATTTTTGTCTTTTCTGCCTTTTGAGACCCAAATATTAAAGACTAAGATATTCAAAAACAACTGCCTGTACTAGGAAAATTAGAAAGTGACTGCACATACCCAGGAAAAGGCACACCTCAGAAAAGACCCAAAAAGACCTCAAGTTTATACCTCAACCTGATCCTTGGCAAACAGCAAACTCTAGGGAAGCAGGATGATCTGATTTCTAGTAGTACCAGAATATTATATACAAATGTCTAGTTTTCAACAAAAATACTTCAAAGCATACAAAGTATGGCCTATTCAAAGGAAAAAATAATAATCAGCAGAAACTGTCCCTGAGAAAGGCCTGATACCAGCTCTACTTGCCAAAGACTTTAAAATAACTGCCTTAAAGATTCTCAGAGAACTAAAGCAAGATGTGGAGAAAGTCAAGAAAATGATGTCTGAACAAAAGGGAAATAACAAGAAGAGAGAAAAGCTAAAAAGAAACCAAAAAGAAATTCTGGTGCTGAAAAGTATAATAACTGAAATGAAAAGCTCACTAGAAAGATTCAAAGAGAGATTTGAGCAGGCAGAAGAAAGAATCAGTGAACTTTAATATAGGACGATTAAAATTATTAGTCTGAGGAACAGAAAGAAAAAAGATGAAACAAAAAAGTGAACAAAGCCTAAAGAACCTATAGGACACATTGTGGAGGTCTCACAAGGAGAAGAGAGAGAGAAAGGGACCAAGAGAATATTTGAAGAAATAATGACTGAAAACTTACCAAATTTTATGAAAGACATTAATATAAACATCCAAGTAGCTCAACAAGCTCCAAGTAGGATAAACTCAGAAAAGACCCACAGGCAGCCTCAAGACAACCCTCCCCCTGTGGCTTTGCTGGGTACAACTCAGGCTTCATGCATTGAAGTCACATGTTTGCAGATTTTCCAGGCAGGTGCTGCATGCTGGTGGTTCTACAGTTCTGAGGTCTCAGGGATGGCCCTGCCCCCAAGGCTCCACTATGCTTTGTGCTAGTAAGGGCTCTCTGTGAGCTTTGCCTCTGTCGTAGGTCTCTGCCTGGGCTCCGAGGCTATCCAAGATATCCTTTTAAATCCATGTGGAGGTAGCCATAACTCCACAGCTTGTACACTATGCATGCCTGCAGCATTAGCACCATGTGGATGCCACCAAAGTTCACCACTTGTGCTTTCCTGAATGGTGGCTTGAGCTGCACCTAGGCCCACTTGAGCCACAGCTGGATTTCTTCTAATGCAAGGAGCACTGCATTGGAATGCAAGGAGCAGAGATCCAAGACAGCCCTGAGCAGTGAATCCTGAGGTCCCCTCCCTAGAAATTGTTCTGTCCCCAAGGTCCTATCACTCTGGACTTGTGATGAGCACGGCAGCCCTGAAGAGCTCCAAAATGCTTTCAGGGTCATTATCCCACTGTCTTGATGAATAGCACCTGGGTGCTTTCTATTCATACTGATCTTACCAAATGGTTGCTTGGTCACGCTCTTGGTTTTCTCCCCTAAACATGCTTTTTAATTCTTTACGTGGTTAAACTGAGAATTTTTTAAATTTCTGCATTCTGCTTCCCTTTTAATTGTAAATTAAATAATTTCTCTACTTGCATTTTATTATAAGTAGCTAAGACATACAGTATCTCAAATGCTTTGCTGCTGGATTTGTTATAGCAACACTCCACTTCTGGTACCAACTTTTGTCTTACCCCATTTGTGTTTCTGTAACAGAATATCTGACACTTGGTGATTTATAAAGAAGAAAAGCTTATTTTTCTCATGGTTCTGGAGACTGGGAGGTCCAGGATCAAGGCACTAGCATTTGATGTCTGGTAAGGACTTTCTTGCTGCATCCTTCCCGAGGGACGAAACCTTCTCTCCTCACATGGCAGAAGGCAGAAGGGCAAAAAGGGCAGACTACTCAAATGCTGCATTTGAGTAGCCTCTTTCATAGAACCTTAGTTCCATTAAAGAGGAAGGAACCCTCAAGTCCTAGTCACTTCTTATAGACCCTAACTCTTAATAGTATCACATTGACAACCCCTGAATTTTGGAGAGGACACGTTCAAACCATACCAATGTGGAAATAACCCAAGTATCCATCAACAAATGAATGAGGAAGAAAAATGTGATATGTACATACAATGAAATATTATTCAGTCTTAATAAAGAAAGAAATACTGACACATACTACAACATGGATGAAACTTAAGGATATTATGTTAAGTAAAATAAGCCAGTCACACACAAAAAAACGAATATTGTATGGTTCTACTTATATGAGGTACTTAGTGTAGCCAAAATTACAGAGACAGAAAGTAGAAGGGTGGTTGCCAGAATCCGGGGGAGGGAGACACGGAAATTTGCTGTTCAATGGGATAGAGTTTCAGTTTTCAAGATGAAAAGAGTGATGGACATGGATGGTGGCAATGGTATTACAAAACACTATGAATGTCTTTAATGCCCCTGAACTGTACTCTTAAAGTTACGTGGTAAAGTTTATGTTGTGTGTTTTACCACAATAAAAAGTTTGAAGAAAATTCTTATAGGAACTTTAGTCGAATAACACTTTATTCACACCCCTCCTACTACCCCAAATAGAGGAACACAATCTTTGCTTGAATCTTCATCCAAGAAGATGGCAGAAAGCTTAATGCATATATTAGACTCCAACAGTGGTTCTGAAATAATTGTAGCCCAATTGTTAGACTACTGAGAGGCAAAAATATAGGCCTCAAGGTTTTCATGTATCATCTCCCAAATTAACTGGGTGTATGCTGAGTCGTTTCTCCTTCTGCTGCCTTAGAAGACAAAGTTCTTGTGAGATGACAGCAAACCTAGTTAACACAACTTGACCCCATAACAAGAATTTCTCTGAACTAGCCCCAGGCCTGATAGTTCCAACTCACCCACTCAGTGACTCTCTATTAACATATGTAAAGACTTTCAAAGTGACTTCTAAAGCTGTCTTGTTCATTGAAAGGCTGCTGACAACCTTCTGACTCTGTTCTCCAGCCTGAACTTCTGAATTACTATATTGCCATTCCTGGGAGAGCTAAACCAGACCTAGGTAACTTTGGGCTATTAATATAAATTACTTTAGTGATCTATTACCTCAGCTCTCCCCAGCATGCACCCACACGCATACCTTACCTGGGGCACTCCATGCCTATTATATCAATGATATCATAGCAATTGGGCCCAGTGAGTGAGAAGTACTATGGATGCCATAGTAGGACACTCTAGGAGATGAGAAATAAACCCTACAAAGGATCGGGGTCTGCCGTATTGATTAAATGTATAGGTGTTCAGTGGCCTGAGGCAGGTCATGACCTTCCATCTAAAGCAAATAAATAAATAAATTTATTGTATTTTGAATCGCCTACCACTAAGAAGGAAGCAGAAACTTGGCAGGTCCCTTTGGGTTCTGGAAGCAGCATACTTCACACTTGAGAAAGCATATACAATCTAATTTATCAGCTGACCTGGAAGGCTTCTAGCTTTGAATGGGGCCCAGAGCATGAAAGAGCTCTGTACTACGCCTAGGCTATAGTATAAGCATCCCTGCTATTAGAGCTATGTGACCAAGAAGTCCCACGGTACTAAACACATCACAAAAAGATACTGTGTGGAATCTCTGGCTCCAACACTAGAGCTCAAATCCCTAGAATTATGGAACAAAGCCATGAAATCTATGGCAGAGAACTCTATTCAAAACACAGCTCCTGGCATGGACCTGGGCTCTGGTAGAAACCATCTGACCATGAAATATCAAGTGACTATGTGGTCAGAGCTGTCTTTTATAACCTGGGAACTGTTGAATCCACCAAGCAACAAAATCAGGCACATCCAGGGACCTTCCATTGTTAGATAGAAATGGTACCTCTGGGGTTAGAGGGCATAAGTCATCTCCCCAAACCAGTAGCACAGATCCTCATGTAATCTACCAGTGTTTCATTGACTCTCCTCTTTCAGCTCACACATATAACTTTATGAGAGGTTCTCTACAACTAGCTGAAGGAGGAGGATTAAACCCAAACTCAGCCCACTGATTTATTGACTTGATACGAAAGTGTTGACCTAAAAGGGACCACCACCATAGTACAATCCCATTCAGGGACAGCCCTAAAAGACTGGCGCCAGTGTAGCGGGTCGTCTATTTTCCATGGAGCAGTAAGAAATTTAAGTTAAGGGAATACACGTATTCATAGGCAACGAGCAACGCTTACATCCCGGGTTAGCAAACTGTGGTCCACAGGCAAAATCTATTTTTATAAATAAAGTTTTATGAGAACATAGCCATGTCCATTCATTTTCATATTGTTTGTGGCTCCATTTGCAAGAATGGCAGAGTTGCAACAGAAACTGGATTGCTTACAAAAGCGAAAATATTTACTATCTGGTCCTTTACAGAAAAAGTTTGCTGACTCCTGACTTACATAGTTAATAAGGGAACGGGAAGGAGCAAGATTGGAAGATTGGGAATGGAAAGGTCTGGGAAGGATGTGGGTGGACTCTTGAGAGCAGACATCAAATATAATATATTCAAATAGTACACCCAAGTTCACCAGAGAGTATCTGGTGCAAAAGAGACATTAAACAACCAAGGGGCTGATGCCTCAGCCAGTAGACATCAGGAAATGTCTGTCCTTGGTCATCCCAGTTTTTATGCCATAGGTTCATGAATGAAGTAGTCACAGTGGCAGATATAGAAGCTCTTTATGATCCAATGGCATAGGTTCTTTCTTACCAGGGCTTATTGACCTACTAATGCTGCTGAATATGTGATTTGCCAACAGTAGAGACCAATACTTAGCCCTGCATAAGGTAGCATTCCTTGAGGAGTCCAACTAGCCACATTGAAGTAAATTGATTATACCAGATGCCTTCCTTTTGGAAAGAGCGGTGCTTTATCCTGATCAGGATTATTTCTTCTAGATGGTTTGCTTTCTGCCTGCAGTGCCTCAGACAGAACCACTATCTAAAGTTCACAAAGTGTCTGATTACTACCATTGGGATCCTACATTACATTTCTTCAGACCAAAGACCCACTTTACAACAAAAGAGATGGACACGTGACCTTGAGATCCATTAATTCTATCAACTATTCCACCATCCAGATCTGACAGTTGACAAGGACATTAAAACAGTCATTGTAATCATTTTCATATGTTGTAAGATACCTGAAAAGACTCATCTCTAACTTCCAGAGATTAAAACTGTAATACTAGAGGTAAAAAATGCACTATATGCAATTCATGGCAGATTAGATATTGCAGAATTAGTGAAGATCAAGGCATAGCTATAGAAATTATCCAAAATGAAAAACATAGAGCAGAAAAAGAAAGCCAGGTGCGGTGGCTCTAGCCTGTAGTCCCAGCACTTTGGGAGACTGAGGCAGGCAGATCCGTTGAGGCCGGGAGTTTGAGACCTGCCTGGCCAACATGGCAAAAACCTCTCTCTACTAAAAATATAGCCAGGCGTGGTGGCGTACACCTGTAATCTCAGCTACTCATGAGGCTGAGGCACGAGAATCACTTGAACCCGGGATGCAGAGGTTGCAGTGAGCCAAGATCATGCCACTGCACTTCAGCCTGGGCAACAGAGTGAGACTCTGTCTCAAAAAAAAAAATTTTTTTTTTTAATGTAAAGAACATCAGTGACCTGTGGAACAACTGTGTTTATCTGCTAATCCTAACATCTAACCCAGTTCTAGGTTGGTTTCTATTGATTGATTATTTTCCTTGTTATGAGTTGTGCTGTTTCCCTGTTACTTGGCATGCTTGGTAACCTTTGATTGGATACCAACCTAGTTGGAGTTTCCAAAGGAGAGGAGGAAGCAGCACAGAAAAGAAAATTGAATAAATGTTGGCAAAAATGTGCCCAAATTTGACAAAAATTATAAACCTGCAGACCCAAAAACATTAAGAAGCACAAGAAACATGAAGAAACCCATACCAAGGCATAGCATAATCAAATTGATCAAAATCAGAGTTAAAGAGAAAATCCTAAAAGCAGCCAGAGAAATAGACTTTTTTATACATTTTATGGACAGAGGAATAAAGATAGAGATGAAAACAGCTTTTTCATCAGAAAGAAATGCAAGTGAGAAGACAATGGGACATCTTTAAAGAACTGGAAGAAGAAGCCTATCAGTCTAGAATTCTATCCCAAGCAAAAATACCATTTAAAAACAAACGCAAAGTAAAGGTGTTTTCAGACATACAGAAACTAAAAGAATTTACCACCAGTAGACCTGCACTACAACAAATATTAAAGCAAGTCCTTCAGGCAGAAGGAAAATGATACCAGATGGAAATATGGGTCTACACAAAGGAATGAGGAGCATCAGAAACATTAACTACATGGGTAAATATATTATTTTCCTCTTTATGTCTTTTAATAGATAATATTTCAAACAAAATAATCACAATGAATTGTGGAGTTTATAACATATGCAGAAGTAAGATATATACAATAGCATGTAGGCCAGGAAGGGAAGCATACTACTGTGAAGATTTTCTCTTACTATGCTTAAGGTGATATAATGCCAGTTGAAGATAGATTGTGTAAATCAAAGATATATACTATAACCCTAATAGAACTCCTAAAACAACAAAGGTAATGTAATTCTTTCTTATATTGTTATTTAACAATTGTTAATTATTAGCTATAATTCTTTGTTTTGCTGTTTTAGAAGTTCTGTTGGGTTATAGAAAATATAGTTCTATTGAAATTATAGAAAATACTGAGTCCCAAAGAAGGCAGAAATAAATAGCATATCAATAAACACATTAAATGCAAATGTTCTATATATCCCAAATAAAATCAGATTGTTGGATTGGATTAAAAACCAAGATACAGGCCAGGCGCGGTGGCTCACGCCTATAATTCCAGCACTTTGGGAGGCCGAGGCGGGCGGATCACGAGGTCAGGAGATC
>NW_012104176.1:12565-14310 GCF_000951045.1 Mandrillus leucophaeus | reverse complement strand
CAATGGTTTGAACAGCACTAAAACCAATTTGACCAAATTGAAATTTTTAGACTAGAATTACCAGTTATCCAAGTCTGCATGAGACAAGAGAGTTTCCCAGAAGGTGGACTTTTCAGTGCTAAAACCAAAAGAATCCTAGGCAAAGTAGAATAGTTGGTCACCCTACATAGATAAGAACAGCAACAGAATACACACTCTTCTCAATTGCATGCAGAACATGGACCACAATAGACCATACTTGAGGCCTTGAAAACAAATTTTAATAAATTTAAAAGGATTCCAGTTCATTGGAAGATGCTGAAGGACAGAAAGAAGAAGGTGGATAGCGTAGGATCACAGGACTTGAGGAATGACATGGTGGTGGTGAGTTTCCTCCATATATTCCAAACAGGGTGCTCCAGATGCCTCCAACCAGAACCACAAACAGACACTGACAAAAAAATTAAATAAAACAAAAACATAACCTTTAAGAAAAGCATGCTCTCCTTAGCCAAAAAATTGAGAAAGAGGTGGGCTAACACCTGAAAACCTTGTGGCAATACTCTCATTTCTCTTGCCAAACATCAATAGAAAAACACCCACAATCAAGCAGGGAGCTGATCTTCCACCCCAGAGAAGCAGGAAGCACTTTTTAATTCTTCTGCTGGGTGGTGGTAGCAAGGTGAAGTGTGGATCTAATTTACCATCTTCTGCCTAGTGGGAGTAGGAACACCAATTTCCCTGCCAAGGGAGTGTCAGCAAGACTGAACAGAGAGTTGATCTTCCATTCCCCACCTGGCCAAAGTAGGTCGTTTTTCAATCACCAAAACCAGGGTAGTGGCAGTGGCATTTGTAGGTGAACAGAGCCTCCACACCCATCCAGCAGCAACGAAACTTAATAGGGCAGTTTGGGTAGTTGCTGCTAGGCTTCACACACACACTCAGTGTCAGCAGAACCACACAGGGAGGTGAGCCTCCACCCTCACCCAACACAAACAAGGTGATGCAAAGCAAGGTAGTTGACATTCTACTTCCTCTCTCCCCTGGACCCATTGGGGAACTGAGTTTATATTCCCACTCACTCAATGGCAACAAGGTGATACAAGTCAACGTCTCACTTTTTCTGGGAAGGTGTTAGTGGAGTCCAGCAGGGAGCTGCATGCATACCTACCTCGTCATCAATTTATATCTCAATGAGAGGACTGCCTGCTTTAAAAAAACAATAAAATAGAATGGAGAGTCTCATAATATCCAAAATGTCCAAGAGATAATCAAGAATCACTGCTTATACCAAGAACCAAGACAATCATGACATGAATGAGAAAAAGACGACAGATACCAGCACTGAAATGAATGAGATGTTGGAGTTATCTGGCAAAGATTTTAAGGCATTCATCATGAAAATGCTTTAACAAGCAATTACAGTTTATCTTGAAATAAATAAAGAATATAACATTTCAGCAAAGAAATGAGTTATAAAATAGAGCCAAGCCAGGCACAGTGGCTCATGCCTATAATCCTAGCACTTTGGGAGGCCAAGGTAGGAAGATCCCCAGCACTTTGGGAGGCCAAGGCAGGAGGATGGCTTGAGCCTAGGAGTTCAAGGTCAGCCTTGGAAATATAGTGAGATTCCATCTCTACAAAAAATTTTTAAAATCAGCTAGTTGTGGTGGCATATGTCTGTAGTTCCAGCTACTTAGAAGTGAGATAGGAGGATCACTTGAGCCCAGGAGGTCAAGGCTGGCTTGAGAAGTGATCACACTACT
>NW_012104176.1:0-12515 GCF_000951045.1 Mandrillus leucophaeus | reverse complement strand
AAAAAAAAAAAAAAGCAAAAAGAGCCAAATGGAAATTATAGAATTAAGAAATACAATAACCAAAATAAAAAGTCCACTGTATGGCCTCAGTAGTAGAATGGAGATGACAGGATAGAATCAATGAACCCGAGAACAGAATTTACCCAGTCCAAACAATGGACAATAAATAAACTGACAAAAATGAACAGAACCAAGTGTGTTCTCTGGCTACTATAGAATTAAATTTGAAACCAATGACAGAAAAATCTGTAGAAAATTTCTCAATATTTGAAACTAAATAACCTACTTCAAAATAACATGGGTCAATTAAGTTAGAAAATATTTTGAACTGAATGAAACTGAAAACACAACTTATCAGAATTTGAGATACCTCTAAAGCAATATTGACCTGTGGGACAATAACAAAAGAACTGTTATTTGTATCACCAGGAGACCCAGAAGGAGAGAATAGTGAAAGTGGAATTGAAAAAGTGTTTGAAATACTAATGGCTGAAAACTCCCCAAATTTAGCAAAAGACATGAACTTACAGATTCATGAAGCTAAGGGAATCCCAAATACAATAAACCCAAAGAAATTCATGCCAAAACACATCATAATTATTCTTCGGAAAACCAAAGACAAATTTTAAAATCTTGAAGACAGCTAAAGATAAACGACACAATACTAATAGAACACCAATTCAAAAACAGCAGGTTTCTCATCTGAAATCATGGAAGTCAGAAAGAACTGTACTTTCTTCAAGTCTGGAAAAAATGACTGTCTGATGAAAAAATCCTTGAGGAATAAAGGAAAAATGAAAACATTTTCAGATAAAAGAATTTGTTCCTGACTATCCTTAAAAAATGGTAAAAGGAAGTTCTCTAAGCAGAAAGAAAATGATAATAGAAGACAGTTTGGAACTTCAGAAGGGAAAAAACATTAGAATGGGTAATATTGGGGGTAAATAAAACATGCTACTCTATTAGAAGCAATAGACTACTTCTTATGAATTTCTTAAATTATATTTGATGGTTGAAGCAAAAATTATAACATTTTATGTGTTAATTAGCATATGTAGAGAAATACATAGCATAATTATATATTTTTAAGTGGAGAGGATAAAGGGACCTAAACGCAAGAAAATTTTCTACTCTCAAATGGGAAAACACCTATAGCAGCAGACTGTGATAAGGTGCATGTGTATATTGTAATACCTAGAACAACTACTAAAAATCTATAAAAAGATTCAAGTCATACCAAATATGTTCTCTGACCACAGTGGAATTAAATTTGAAATTAACAACAGAAAAATCTCTGGAAAACTCCCCAATGTTTGAAACTAAATAACACATTTGTAAATAACACATTTTTAAATAACATGGATCAAAATTAACAATTAAATTAGAAAGTATTTTGAACTGAATGTAACTGAAAACAGAACATATCAGAATTTGAGATATTCCCAAAGCAATACTTAGGGAAAAATTTGTAACACTAGTTACATTAGACAAGGAGAAAGAAGATCTCAAATCAGTGACTTCAGCTTCTACCTTGAAAAACAAAGGCCAATTAACTCAAAGTAATCCAGGACTACCTCCCTGTAGGGAAATGCTTGCGCTTTAGTCAGGAGTAGGCTGAGGCGGCCTTCTGTCACAGCATGACTCAGCAGGTTTGGAGCGCAGGCCCACAATCCCACACATTATGTAACCATGCCATGTGGGGTGCATTAGGTGATCACCCACGTGAGCTCATGCTTGGCTTGGAGCCACTCTTGTCTATAAATATATAATTACCCTGCTAATACTGTACATACTACTCAATGGCGCCCAAAGAGAGAGTAAAGCCATGTCAAAACTGTCTATGATTCGTCAAGTGTTTTTCCAGCTACCCACCACTTGTCCACCAACTCCCCTCAGACCTCAGTTGGAACCTGACAATCGGCATCACAAACAGGATCCCGAGCAGTTGCAGGTGAGCACGTGGTTAGCACAAGGTCAATGTGACCACACCCTGGTTGAGTGGCTATGGGCAGCTATGTGGACTGTGTGGAACGACACTGGTGAAATACTCAAAACTGTGAGTAAATGGCAGTCATATGCCAATTTGGTGCAAGTCATCCAGGAAATGGGTATGTGGCAGGCTATGTTTGACCTGAATACCCGGGGGCCACATGATGAACATGTCACCTCCCACAGGAGGGATCTCATGTGGGGTTCTGTGTCCCTGAGTGCCTTTGGCTCCCTAGCTGTTGTCCTTATCCTGTATATAGGGCACCACATACATGAAGTGACCACTGCTATGATGGCTCTTGGGCAAGCAGAAGGCCGTCAGTGGGACTGAGGGGTCTGTGCTGTAAAGAAGGGGAAGATGCTCCACCCACAGTGGCCCCCTGACAGGAGAAAAGAGGCCCCAACAAGTGACACACTCACAGATGTGAACAGATTTGATTTTTGTCAGGGTTGACCAAGAGAAAATCGATGAGCAGCCCAATGAAGTACTCTTAAATTTGTGGAGACAGTTGTCTCTGGAGCAGCAATTTCAGAAAATGCCCAAGGGGGAGAAGGACATTGCTGTGTGACCTGGTCCTGCCCAGACGCTTCAGTTCAAAGACTCCTTGCTGTAGCCAGGTGGAAATGTAGAGCCTTTTCTGTTTGATTAGGGAGCTGACCAAAGTGCCTGACTTGGGGGAAACACTGGACGACTGGAGGCCACATGTGGAATTAGCAATCCACTGGTCCCCCACCAATGTACGGTGGGTGCTGGTGCTGGTGGATACTGGCACAGATTGCAGCCTCATTTATGGGAACCCAGATAAGTTTCCCAGCAAACCTGCTTTCATTGACAGTTACGGAGGTCAGTCAGTGAAAGTGAAACCTGTATCTCAGCACCTTGACATCGGCTGTTTGGCTCCCCATTTATATACTATATATGTCTCTCCCATACCGAAATACATTCTGGAGGTGGATATTTTGCATGACCTGGCATTACAAGCCATGGCCAGGGAATTCAGAGTGAGTGCATGTGACGGACATATGCATCACCAGCCTCAGGTCCTGCCACAACCCTGATGGGTTACTTCCACCCATCAATACCATTTGCTGGGTGGGTATACAGAGATAACTGAGATAATTAAAAAGCTGGAGGAGGTGCAGAAAATGTGTGGCACCCACAGCCCCTACAATTCTCTGGTGTGGGCAGTTAGAAAGCCTGATGGAACTTGGCAGATGACGGTGGACTGTCAGGAACTGAATAAAGTAACACCCCCTTTGCGTGCAGCTGTACCATCAATCATGGATTTGATGGACCGTTTGATGACAGAACTGGGACAGAACCACTATATAGTGGACTTGGCCAATGTATTTTTCTCCACAGACATCAGTCCAGAGATCCAGGAACAGTTCACCTTCATGTGGGATGGGGGACAATGGACTTTTACAGTGTTGCCACAGGGCTATGTGCATAGCCCCACCATATGTCATGGTCTATTTGCCACAGATTTAGCCACCTGGCAATGTCCAGAAGGGGTCTACCTATTCCATTATATTGATGATATTATGTTAACCTCTGATTCTCTTGCAGATTTAGAAGCAGTGGCGCCCCTCTTGCAGCAACATTTGGCAGCATGTGGTTGGGCTGTCAATGAATCCAAGGTCCAAGGGCATGGATTATCTGCCAAATTATTGGGAGTTATCTGGCCGGGTAAGACAAAGGCCATCCCAGAGGCTATCACTGATAAGATTCAGGCATATCCCCGACCCACCGTGGTGAAGCAGCTGCAAACTTTTGTGGGCCTCCTGGGTTATTGATGGGCATTTGTGCCCCATTTAGCCCAGATGATAAAACCATTGCATTGGTTAACAAAGAAGGGAGTTATCTGGGATTGCGATGATGCAGCTGAGACTGCCTTCCTGGCAGCCAAGCAGGCTATTCAGCAGGCATGAGCCCTACAGGTCGTTGACCGGGGGCTCTCATTTGAGCTGGATGTGCATGTGACCACAGATGGTTTTGGATGAGGTCTGTGGCAGCACACGGAGTGCTTGAGAATGCTAGGAGGCTTTTGGTCCCAACTATGGAAGGGAGCTGAGCTCCAGTATTCCTTGAAAGAGAAACAGCTAGCTCCTGTATATGCCACCCTTGAGGCTTGTGAAAGTGTGACAGGATGGGCTGCAGTTATTGTGCGGATGACTTACCCAATAGCAGGATGGGTGCATTCATGGGTAACAAACCCCTGGATTGGGATGTTGCAGACATCTATTTTGGCAAAGTGGGGTGCTTACTTGGAGCAGCAGAGTACCCTGAGTACAAGTCCCTTAGCAACAGACTTGTAAGAGGTCTTGGGACCTGTAGTTCTAATGCAAGATAAGGCCCTGGGGCCGGAGGCACCCCTAGACCCTGAGCCTTCATCATTTAAGGAATGGAGTCCCCTCATTCGCAGTGGGTCATTGTACAAAGATAGGTCTAGCCAAGATGTTACTGCTGCCTGGACTGCTGTTGCAGTCCAGCCTAGTACTGACACCATATGGCTTGAAACCGGGTGTGGACAAAGTAGCCCATTGGGCAGTATGGATGGTGATCACCAAGGAGGTGATACCTATGGTAATCTGTACTGATAGCTGGGTGGTCTATTGAGGCTTAACCTTGTGGTTAACTACCTGGAAAATACAGAAGTGGCTAGTTGGCCACCGACCCATCTGGGGGCAACCCATGTGGTACAACCTCTGGGAAATGGGTCATCAGAAAGAGATAACTATTATCATGTGTCAGGCCATATGCCTTTGGCCACCTCTGGCAATGATGAGGTAGATGCCTCGTCGAAGTTCCGATAGTTGGAGTCGGCACCTACATGAGATGTGGCCTTGTGGCTATACTGGAACCTGGGACATGCAAGGGGCAAACTGATGCAACAGATCAATAAGCACTGGAGTCTGTCCCTGCCCATGCAAGACATTTGGGAGGCTTGTTAGAAATGCCTGGCATGTGCTCAGGCATACCTTAAACAGAGGCAGCTGCCCAGTGTTACAAGTAACGATAGGGTGAGTGCCCTTGCCGAGGTGGTAAGTAGACTACCTCAGGCCAATGCCGAAGTCACAAGGGTATATGCATGCGCTAACAGCTGTGGAGACAGGCCTGTTGTTCACCTACACTTGCAGGGTGGCCAACCAACAGAACACCATCTGGGCCCTGCAACATTTATGTGCCCTGTGTGGTTGCCCTCTGGCCATTGACAGTGATAGGGGAACACATTTCACTGGAAAACAGGTACAATAATGGGCTCAACAAACAGACGTAAAGCGGGGATTCCATGTGCCCTACAACCTACAAGTATGATAGAGCGATGTAACAAACTTGTGAAGAATGGGTTACGCTTGCATGTCACACCCCTGTCTTTGCAGGGCTGGAGTTCCAAGCTGGACCTGGTGCTCCTAACTTGGAATGAATGGCCACAGAAAGGCAGCCAGGCCCCGGTGGTGGCTTTGTTACACCAGGCCGCTGCCCCACTCCATTGCAGATACATTCCAAGGATGACCTCCGTCGACTAGGTATGGGGACGAATGGTAACCTGCTGTTGCCTGCCACAGCTCCCCTGAAGGCAGAGAACAGAAAACCTGGCTGTGGCCATGTACCCTCCAAGCCCCCACAGCCAGTGGTTGGCCACTGTAGCTCCCTGGGGGGAGGGCCTACAGTACGACTTGCATTTCACTCCTTGGGTGTTCAATACATCGCCCCTGCAGTTGACTGTTCATAGGGGAACGGTCAGGGAAAGAACCCTCCTCTAGGGGATATATGTACTGTCTGTGCCGCCTATTATGAGCTCCTCCATGACTTTGGCACAGATATAGGACTCAAAGGAACTATGGGGAGCTGAGAAGGTGTGGTACCATTGCCCATGGCAAAAGCCCTTAGTGGCTGCATTGTTATCCAGAGATGAAAGTGTAGCCTATATTTTGCCTGAGAGACGTGCTTTACCTCCATTAGTACCTGTGCCTACTCAGTCATTTCCACCATAGGTTAACATGCTCCAACTGCATTGTGGACTGAGTCCACACCTACGCTGAGATGACCAGTGTTTCCAGCTGTTGCATCTGCACCACCCTTCCAGCAACAGCTGTGGATGGCTTGCCTTGGCACATACATTCAGCATCTGCAGAGAACTGCACATGGCTGGAGACTTGGACTCCCATGGCTGATGCCTGGAACGCAATGTGGCAAGCTTTGGACAAAGGATGCCACAAGATCCACGGCGCACCCACCCCCTGGCTGGCCTGTAGTGTTTATGATGGGTGGGGCTGGCCGGTGGGGGAACATGTAGCACCCCCAGTCCAGGCATCACGGTGCACTGAGCAACACTGGGGTGACACCACTGTGGGGTGGGTACCCATCATGGCCTGTGTAAACATAACATATGTCACTACACCAAAGGTATAGTGACAAGGTGGTGGAACAAGCAGCCCCACCAACGTCAGGCCCCAGTGGATTTTGTGCCCCTGGGAGTTTACGGGTCCTGGGTGACACAGAGTGGCCTTACCTACCAGTGGACTGAACTGGACATTGTACCTGGGGGTGGCCTCATGTACCTGGCACTGTTCTCTACATGTTGTCCAGATTCCCACATAACCAGGAGGCACTACGCTCTTGGTTTTTATGAGTGCAATGCGCCCCTTGGTGGTTCTACCCCTTGGCAATGACTATCCCTGGAGCGGGTGTCATAACTGTAGAAGCACAAGTTACTGCTCTTGCAGAGCACACTGCCAGGGCTCTGAATTACACCCAAGTGGCCCTCCTCCTGTTACGGAGGAGGTTGATCGGATGAGAAAGGTGGTGTTGCAAAACCGAATGGCCTTAGACATAATAACTGCTGCCCAAGGAGGCACCTGTGCCCTTTTAGGAATACAATGTTGTATCTTTATCCCTGACAATTGGCAGAACATAACAGCAGCCCTGCAAGGGGTCTCATGGGAGATTAAGGTGGTCAGGAATCTTACTAACGACCCCCTACAGAGATGATGGGCATCCCTAGACTCTGGCCTATGCTGGGCCCTAATAGTCATAAGTAGCATAGCTGGAATCCTAGTAGTGAGCTGTTGCTCTCTGTATTGTTGTTGTGACTTATGAATTCAGGGCTCCACCCTATGGACATGTGTCCCTGCCTGGGGGACACCCTCTGCCCTGGGAGGTGGAGTATAAGGGAGATGGCTGTAATTTAGTCAGGAGTAGGCCAAGGCGGCCTTCCAGTGCAGCATGATTCAGCAGGTTTGGAGTGCAGGTGCACAACCCTGCACATTATGTAACCATGCCACATGAGATGCATTAGGTGATCACCCATGTGAGCTTGTGCTTGACTCCGAGCCAAGGTATAGAAGGTATAATTACCCTGCTAATGCTGTATATACGGCTCACTTGTGCCCAGAGAGAGAGTACAGCCGTGTAGAAACTGTGCATGATTCCTTGAATGTTTTTCCAGCTATCCACCACTCGCCCACCAACTCCCTTCCTCTTGGTAAGGACATTCTAAAGTTAACCAGAAAAACAAACTAGTTCAGCCCATGATGGGAAGGGGGAGCCAGACGTGCCTCATTATATCCTCCTCTCTTTTAGAATTACTGATACAACAGACTCTCTTTAAGTCTGATAAGAAACATTTACAATCTATTCTCTTTGCAACCTACTACCTAGAGGCTTCATCTCCATAATAAAACCATGGTCTCCACAACCCCTTATCATAATCCAGACATTTCTTTCTACTGAAAATAAGTCAACCAGTTGCTGATCAAAAAATCTTTAAATCTTCTTATGACCTGGCAGCTCTCACTTCCAGTTTTCCCACCTTTCCAGAACAAACCAATGTACATCTTACACATATCAATTGGTCCCTTATGTCTCCCTAAAATACATAAAACCAAGTTGTGGCCCAACCACCTTGGGCACATTCTCAGAATCTGTGGAGGACAGGTCACTCATCTTTCACTCAGAATAAATCTCTTCAAACATTTCACAGAGTTTGACTATTTTCACAGACAGAGGGAAGGATGACAAAGGGACACAGGAAAACCCTGGCTGTCATGAATCTGTTTGCTGTGTTGATTGTGGTTGAGGACTAAATTCTGACCTTTTTCTTTTCTTTTCTGAGGCAAGTTCTCTCTGTCACCCAGGTTAGAATGCAGCGATGCCATCTCAGCTCACTGCAGCCTCAACCTCCCTTGCTCAAGCCATCCTCCTGCCTCAGCCTCCCAAGTAGCTGGGACTACAGGCACGCACCACCACGCCCAGATAATTTTTGTATTTTTTGTAGAGATGGGGTTTATCCATGTTGCCCTGGCTGGTCTCAAACCCCTGAGCTAAGCAAGCCACTCCCCTCTGCCTCCCAAAGTGCTAAGATTATAGGCAGGAGCCACCACACCCAGCCTTTTTTCCTCTCTTGCCCAAATTCCTAAGAAGCCTGGGGAATCACACACTACAAACCGTAAAATATCATCAGAGAGGTTTATTTAATCCTGTCTAAGTGACTGATTTTCCAATCTGACCCTGGCATAACATCACATGATAGATAAAGAAGGAAATCAAAACATTTTACCCCAAAGTATGTTTATTTTCCGTACTTTGAAATAGCCTGCAACGTGATTTTTGTGGTGGAATTACATCTGTAAGGAATCTGTTAACCAGATCTTTCTCCTTCCAGGCCCTCTCAATCCTGAGGAGATTAACTGAGGGTCTAGCACTTTTTAAGGGTTTGAATAGGAAACATTTGCCATCTTTGGCCTGTAAGGGTGGGCACCCATGAAGCTTCATCTATGTAACAAGAACCTTAGTTTCCACAACCCCTTATCTTGACCTAGACCTTTTCTTCTATTGATTCCAGCTCTTTAGATAATAACTTAACTCTTTTAACCAATTGCCAATCAGAAAATCTTGGAATCCACCTGTGACCTGTCACCCTCCCATTCAAATTGTCCTACCTCTTCAGACCAAACCAACATATACCTCACATGTATTGACTGATGTCTTATGTCTCCCTCACACACATAAAAACCAGGCTGTAACCCAACCACCTTGGGCACATGTTCTCAGCACCTCTTGGGACTGTGCCTCAGGCCTTGGTCACTCATATTTGGCTCAGAATAAACCTCTTTTAAAATGTTATGGAGTCTGACTCTTTGTCTCCACATGCTGATGGTCCCATGGGTGTACACATATGTCAAAACTTATCAAATTGTACACTTTAAGTATATGGAGTTTACTGTATATCAAGTGTACCTCAAAAAAGTGAGTTAAAAAAAGTCTTGAGAAAAAGAAGTCCCCTTTTGTTTGCACTTGGAGCTGTAAGTAAGCATGTCTGAGGCTACTGGCAGCTATCTTGACATTGTGTGGAGAAAACATGCTTGAGTGTGAGGCCAACCCAGGGGAAAACAGAACTGAAAAAGGCCAGAGGAAGACCTGATTCCAGCCATCCATTGGTACTGGATCCAGCTGTGCCTACAATTGTCACTGGAATTTTTGCTCATTGAGACAATACACCTGTGTGTGTGTATGATTAACCCAGTCTGAACTGAGTTTTGTTTGTTACAACTGAAGAGTTCTGTGCAGCATCATCCACAGTCCACCAGGCAGGCTGAAGGTGCTTCTTAATCAGCAAGTGCTTCACGGAGGGATTGGGCTTGGAGTTATGGAAGTGAATAGAGCTGCCTGCCTTAAGGCAAGTAGGCCTTGCTCTGTCCCCCTTGCAGTCCCCGAGCCCGGGAAGCCCGAGAGGGAGCCCTTCAGTGCTTGTGCACTCGGCTGTTTCGCAAGAGTCACGGTCAACTGCGCCTCTGCTTCGGAGGAGTATTTTTAGTGGCAAATAAAGTGGTGTGCAAATAAACAAATGCCTGGAACAAATCCTGCAAAGGAGAGCGCCTGTGTGCGGCCCGCTGTCTAACTAGGTCAGCCTCGGGCACAACTCCTTTTGACAGTTTGCTCCCCAGGGTGGAAGGTGACCCGCAGGTGCCGGCTGCTTTTCCCACCAATCAGCCATCTGTGGTTTGAGACTCACAGGCCTAGGAGAGACTCGGGAGGCATCAGCTCTGCACCCCGCACTCCCACATGAATTTGCCCCCGCCCCGAGCCAGAACCCTAGAGGGGTGAAATCCCTGAATTCTGCAGGGGAAACTCACACTTCTTTGCTTTTTCGGCAATTCCAGGAGATGTCGTTTTTCAAGTGGCAAATGTGGCTCTAGAGGACCCAGTAACCACCTTGCAGCCAAGCAGCCCTGATGTGAACTCCCAGCTTTGCTGCAGCACCCAGACGTCACCAGACCTTTCTGCATCATTCTGGGTGACTCTGTCATGAAGATTTCATAATGTCATTCCCCAGCACATACGAATTTCTCAACTAATGTGACTTTCTTTTTTTCTTCTCACTAGACTTTGAGCTTCTCAAAGGGAAGCCATGTCCTATCCATCTCTACATCCTCCACACCAGTCTGCATTCAGTAAGTGCTCAATAAATGTCTGCTTAATCACAACTTCCCATTCAACTGCATGGCCTTGGATGATCCAATTCTGTGGCGCTCAGGGTCTCCCTGATTCTGAAGATCTCCATTTCAGCCACCCCATCCTGGTGCTTTTTCTGGAGAGACTGGGAAAGAGGTGAGCAGGAAAGAGTAGAACCGGGAGAGGGAGGGAAAGAGGGGTTGAAAGAGGGGTTGGGGGAAGGAAGGGGAGGGAAGGGAAATGCTAGTTTGAATGTGTCCCCTCCAAAATTCAGATGTTGCCAATGTGATAGTACGAAGAGGTAGGGCCTGTAAAAAGGTGATGAGGCCGTGAGGGCTCCCTCCTTGCTCATGGGATTAAGGCTCTTATGAAATAGGCTTTGTGCAGCATTGCACTACCTTGCTCTCTTGCCTTATGCCCTGTGAGGTTGCAGCAAGAAGCCCCTCATGAGATGACAGCACCTTGCTCTTGGACTTTCCAGCCTCCATAGCTATGAGAAATAAATTTCTGTTCTTTATGAATTACCCACTCTCAGGTATTCTATGATAACTATTCTGTTAAAGCAGCACAAAATAGACTAAAGCAGGAAGGGAAAGGGGGAAGATAAAACAGAAGATAAGAGAGAAAGGGAAAAGAAGGGAGGCGAGACAAAAGGAGAAGGGGGAAGGAGAGGGAGGGGAGGGGAGGAAAAGGCAGAAAAGAGGAAGGGAACTTGAGGGGAGGGGAGAGAATATAAGAGGGGAGGGGAGAGAATATAAGAGGGGAGGGGAGGAGAAGGAAGGGGGAGGAGAGGGGATAGGAGAGGGAGGGGAGGGGAGGAGAAGGAAGTGGGGAGGAGACAGGAGAGGGAAAGGAAGGAAAAGTAGGACAGGGAAGGGGAGGAAAGAAAAGATATAAGGAGAAGAGAGGGGAGGAGAAGGGAGGAGAGGGAAGGGGAGGAGAAAGGAAGAAAATGTCCTGGGGAAGGAGCTCATTGATGGGGCTTGGGTCCATGCCCATTCCTGAACCAGTCACCGCGCACCATCACTAAGTCCCACGTCCACCCCTGCAACCATGAAAGCAACACAGTGTCAAGGGTGGTCCCCCAAAGAAAGGGGAAGTAATGGGTCCCAGGCAAGCAGAAACCACAGATGTCTTCCCTGCCGATCCTGCATGTCTGTCTTTGAATTTTGTAATTAGAAATGAGTTTTTTTCTGATCATGTCCATCATTTAGGTCCTGAGAAGGGCAGAGTCTGTGTTCCAGTGTGGTCCGTGCATACAAGGAAGTGAAAAGAAGAGAAAAGGAGGGTAGAGGAGGACAGGGGACAGGAAAAAGAAGGAGAAGGGAGAGGGAAAAGAGGGGAAGGGAGGGAAGGAGAGGGAGGGGGAAGGGAGGGAAGTGGAGAAGAGAGGAAAGATCTGGTGGCAATCATTTGAGCCCCGTGTTTAGCTGTGCCTACTTTAGATTTTTCAGTTATTTGAGCCAATAATTACCTTTTTCCTTAAATGAGTTTAATTATTTTTTAAGAGTACTTGGAGCTCAAAGGGATCTTTACTAATCTATCTGGGCCCTGTAGAGTAATTCCAGGACCCATTTGTCAAGGAAAGCAACATGGGGCACAGGCAGAGTCCCCCACTTGAGGCTGTCTGCAGGTATCCTCCTTGCTTGGGCACTGTGTGGCCCTGGAACCAGGCCTGTGTCAGGGTAAAGGGCTAGAGAAGGCAGAAGTGGGTGTAGAGGTATCACCAGGACATTTATCCAAAGTGTGTCATCAGGCCGGGTGCGATGGCTCATGCCTGTAATCCCAGTACTTTGGGAGGCTAAGGCTGGCGAATCGCCTGAGGTCAGGAGATCGAGACCAGCCTGGCCAACATGATGACACCCCGTCTTTACCAAAAATACAAAAATTAGCTGGGCATGGTGGTGCATGCCTGTAGTCCCAGCTACTCAGGAGGCTGAGGCAGGAGAATCGCTTGAACCCAGGAGGCAGAGGTTACAGTGAGCCGAGATCCCGCAACTGCACTCCAGCCTGGGTGACAAAGCGAGACTCTGTCAAAAAAAGAAAAAAGAAAAGAAAGAAGAAAGAA
>NW_012104175.1:4994-6069 GCF_000951045.1 Mandrillus leucophaeus | reverse complement strand
GCTAGTTTTTTGTATTTTTTAGTAGAGATGGGGTTTCACCGTGTTAGCCAGGATGGTCTCAATCTCCTGACCTCGTGATCCACCCATCTTGGCCTCCCAAAGTGCTGGGATTACAGGCTTGAGCCACTGCACCCGGCCGTTTCTTCTTAATAACTGCATTAGTGTTGCAATACTAACACTGCGTTAATTTGTTCAAATCAAACCCCAAATGAGGGACACTTTCCAGTTTGGGGCTATTTCAAATAAGACTACAGAAAATATCTTCAACCTGGCCAGGTGTGGTGGCACACACCTGTAATTCCAGCACTTTGGGAGGCCGGGGCAGATGATCACCTGAGGTCAGGAGTTCGAGACCAGCCTGGCCAACATAATGAAAACCTGTCTCTACTAAAAAGACAAAAATTAGCCGGGCACATTGGCACACACCAGTAATCCCAGCTACTCGGGAGGCTGAGGCAGGAGGACTGCTTGAACCCAGGAGGTGGAGGTTGCAGTGAGCCAAGACTGTGCCAATGCACTCCAGCCTGGGTGACAGAGCAAGACTCCATCTCAAAAAAAAGAAAAGAAAAGAAAAAAGAAAATATCTTCAACCCTATATCTTGGCAAACTCTATCTGGAGAGTAAATACCTAGCAATAAGATTTCCAGGCCAAAGCCTATTAGTAACTATCTCCAATTTGTCTCCAGGAAGATTGCATTAATTTATACTATGATGAATAATGTAGGAGCGCATATATTTCTATATATGCTCAGTGAAGTAAGTCACAAAAAGACAAATGTTGTATTATTCCATGAGGTCTTAAAGTAGTCAAATTAATTGAGATAGAAAGCGGGATGGTGGTTGCCAGCGGCTGGGAATAAGAGGGATGCAGGCATGAGTATTTAATGGGGACAGAATTTCAGTTTTGCAAGAAGAAATGAGTTGTTTCAGTTTGTTGTTTGGTTTTTTTTTTTCTTTTTTTTCTTTTTCTCCTTTTTTTCTTTTTTTTCTTTTTGAGATGGAGTGTCTCTCTGTCGCCAGGCTGGAGTGCAGTGTCACAATCACAGCTCACTGCAACCTCCACCTCCCGGGTTCA
>NW_012104175.1:0-644 GCF_000951045.1 Mandrillus leucophaeus | reverse complement strand
AAAAAAAAAAAAAAAAGAATACACGAACAAAGTAAAAGAGAATCCTGGGAAAATCTTTCATTTTTAACAATACTTATTTCATTATAGAAGTAACACATACTCATCAGTTAAAAACTTGAAGATGGGCAGGGCTTGGTGGCTCACGCCTGTAATCCCAGCACTTCAGGAGGCCGAGGCAGGTGGAACACATGAGGTCAGGAGTTCAAGACCAGTCTGGCCAACAGTGAAACCCCGTGTCTACTAAAAATACAAATATTAGCCCAGTGTGGTGGCACACACCTGTAGTCCCAGCTACTCAGGAGGGTGAGGTGGGAGAATCGCTTGAACCCAGGAGGCAGAGGTTGCAGTGAGCCGAGATCGGGTCATTGCACTCCAACCTGGGCAATAGAACGAGACTCCATCTCAAAACAAGGAACAACTTGAAGACATAGACAAATAAAATCACCCATTGCAGTAAATAGATAGTTTGGGGTTTTTTTGGTTTTGTTGTTGTTGTTGTTGTTGTTGTTGTTTCAGAGACAGGGTCTTGCTCTGTCACCCAGGCTGGAGTGCGATGGCGCACTCTTGGCTCACTGCAACCCCCACCTCCTGGGCTCAAGAAATCATCCCACTTCAGCCCCCCAAGTAGCTGGGATTACAGGTGC
>NW_012104174.1:3272-4550 GCF_000951045.1 Mandrillus leucophaeus | reverse complement strand
TGCCCTCTGCCATGTGAGTAGCCTCTGGTTTGTTTCACTAAACCCCAGGCTGGAGTCACCCCAAAAGTGGCAGCAGGGAAGTTCCCATGGGAGTGCCCCGAACCTTCCCACGGAGGGGCCTGTTGACACTGCAAAGAAAGAATCCCTAAGCAAGCGCCAGGGTGATGAGCCCAGGACATCTGTTAGGAGAGCTCACAGCTCACGTGCAGAGGAATGCAGCATCCTGAGACCAACAGGGAGAGGAAGGGAGGGTCCACCCACGCCTGTCCACAGCGAGGGGTCGGGTGCGGCGTTCATGGCACCCACGTCTGTCCACAGCGAGGGCTCAGGGTGGGACGTTCATGGCACCCACGCCTGTCCACAGCGAGGAGTCAGGTGCGGCGTTAATGGCACCCACGCCTGTCCACAGCGAGGGGTGAGGTGCAGCGTTCATGGCACCCACGCCTGTCCACAGCGAGGGGTGAGGTGCAGCGTTCATGGCACCCACTCCTGTCCACAGCGAGGGGTCAGGTGCGGCGTTCATGGCACCCACGTCTGTCCACAGCGAGGGCTCAGGGTGGGACGTTCATGGAACCCACGTCTGTCCATAGCGAGGGGTCAGGGTGGGACGTTCATGGCACCCACGTCTGTCCACAGCGAGGGGTCAGGTGTGGTGATCATGGGGAGATCTGAGGAATTGGCTCAGGGCTAGGGCTGGTTTCTTTTGGTGTTTTGGGCAACGACCTAGCTACTTTTATCAGTGCCCGGGAAGCTCAAGGCCTGGGTTCAGGCTCAAGCTTGCTGGGAAACCCGCCAAGTGGTCAAGGCAATCTCATTTTTGGGTCAGGACACAAAGAGAAGGCAGGGGCCCTGCAGCCTGAAGAGCACAAGCAGGACGAGGAAGGGGAGCTGCTCCTGTCTGCCTGCTGGAGCTGGGGTGTCCGTCTTTTCCTGCCTTTGGACATCAGACTGAAGCTGCACCACTGGGTCTCCTGGTCTCCAGCTTGCCGGCTGCAGATTTGGAGTCTCCTCGAGCTCCATAATCCCGTGAGCATCTCCTAATCCTGAGTTTCCTTCTCTATGTGGGTCCACATGTCCTGTTGGTTCTGTTTCTCGAGGGACCCCCGATAAAGACACTCAAGGACAGTTCCCTGGACCTGGGACTGCTCCCTTGTGTGCCCATCCAGGCGGCAGTGCTGTGCCAAGACGGGCTGATGACCCACAGAGAATGGGGAGATGAAGCCCCTCCTGGGGAGGTGGCAGTCCTGGTGGACATTGGACAGGTCATTAGGACAGGAC
>NW_012104174.1:0-1340 GCF_000951045.1 Mandrillus leucophaeus | reverse complement strand
ACTCACCCTGACCAACTCAGGGAGCTTTCACAGAGCCTGCGGTGGCAGTGTCTGGAGGAGTTTGAAGCCTTGTAATAGTACTGTGTAGGGCCGGGTGTGGTGGCTCACACCTGTAATCCCAGCACTTTGGGAGGTCAAGGCGGGGGGATCATGAGGTCAAGAGATTGAGACCAGCCCGGCCAACATGGTGAAACCCCATCTCTACTAAAAATACAAAAATTAGCTAGGCGTAGTGGCAGCTGCCTGTAATCCCAGCTACTCGGGAGGCTGAGGTGGGAGAATTGCTTGAACCCAAGAGGTGAAGGTTTTGCAGTGAGCCCAGATTGCGCCACTGCACTCCAGCCTGGCAGCAGAGTGAGACTCCGTCTCAAACAAACCAAAAAAAAAAAAAAGAAGAAGAAGAAGTAGAAGAAGAAAAAGTACTGTGGAGATAAGGACTTGTTATTATCCAAGAACCAACGAGCTAGAAATTTGGAAACACAGGTTTTCTGTCTTTCCTTCTGCATCTGGTCATTTAATCCCATAGAACTCACAAGGAGAGCCTTCGAGAATGGTTGCTTTGTATTTGGACTCGAGCACACCACACCCAGCCTCTCCTGCGGAAAGTAAGGCGAGCACTGGAGGCCCTTTTACAGGGGGGGATACTGAGGCTGGGAGAGGTAGTGTGAGCTGGCTGAGCACTTCTTCCATCCCTGCTCATGCTGACTAGCACATAGAGGCCCATTTCAGCTCCATGTGGCCTGTGCACACCGCCAGGCAGAGGCGACATCACCAGCACCTGCCCCGCGGCTCTCGGGGAGGAGTGTCACACATACAGTCGGCATCACCGCGGTCACCCCTTACAGTCGGCATCACCACCGTCACCCTCAGACACAAGGCCTTTCTCCGCCCATTTTGCAGATGAGAAAGTGCAGGCAGAGCAGCTGGTGGGGGTGGGATGGGGGACCGAGATCCCAACATGGGTCTTTCTGGCCCCAAAGTGCTCACTTATTTCTTTTTATTTCTGTTTCCACTTCAGAGCTTGGCCCTATAGGTGCTCAAGAAATACTTCTCGGCCAGGCGAGGTGGCTCCCACCCA
This sequence comes from Mandrillus leucophaeus, assembly GCF_000951045.1. NCBI lineage: Eukaryota > Metazoa > Chordata > Mammalia > Primates > Cercopithecidae > Mandrillus > Mandrillus leucophaeus. The sequence goes on along the minus strand of NW_012104174.1, from coordinate 262 downwards.
TAATCCCAGCACTTTGGGGGGCCGAGGCGGATGGATCACTTGAGGTCAGGAGTTTGAGACCAGCCTGACCAATATGGTGAAATCCCGTCTCTACTAAAAATACAAAAATGAGCTGGGCGTGGTGGCAGGCAGCTGTAATCCCAGCTACTCAGGGGGCTGAGGCAGGAGAATCGCTTGAACTCGGGATGCAGAGGTTGCAGTGAGCCGAGATGGCACCACTGCACTCCAGCCTGGGCAACAGAGTGAGACTGTCTCAAAAAAA
>NW_012104173.1:5112-6176 GCF_000951045.1 Mandrillus leucophaeus | reverse complement strand
TCAAAAAAAAAAGTGTATATATATATATATATATAGCCATTTCTTCAAACTTTTCACCGATGTAGATCATTTTAACTCTATTCCACATACATAATTGCATCTGAATTAGTACAATTTTCCTATATTGTGTTTAAAAATATTTGAAAACACCACACTGGCCCCTGATCTTTTCTTTGATATTAGAAAAAACAAAATCTTGTGTCTTGCCAGGTGTCCACTCTTGGAGACAATTTGATAGCTTTAGAAGAAAGAAACATTAGCATTTCTAAAGACTTGGAGTTATTTCCAGTAGATATGTGGAATTGAGAACACAGACAAATCTGGAGTCATATCTGTTCGGTATTGAATTAGATGTGTGTATTTCTGTGTTCTGGGATTCACTTTAAAGCCCCAAATGAGACCTCAATATGAGGCCTGAACTGGAGAAAAAGAAGAGTTCATTCATGGCTGGATGTGGTGGATCACGCCTGTAATCCCAACACTGGGAGGCCAAGGCAGGCAGATCACCTGAGGTCAGGAGTTCGAGACCAGCCTGGGCAGCATGGTGAAACCCCATCTCTACTAAAAATAAAAAAATTAGCCAGGTATGGTGGCGGGCGCCTGTAATCCCATAATCCCAGCTACTTGGGAGGCTGAGGCAGGAGAATTGCTTGAACTCGGGAGGCAGAGGTTGCAGTGAGCCAAGATCATGCCATTGCATCCCAGCCTAGGCAACAAGAGTGTAACTTGGTCTCAAAAAAAAAAAAAGAAGACGAAGAAGACGAAGAGTTCATCCCAGCTTTTCTCCACCCTGGGCTAGGAATAGCTCTCTATAAGATATAGGACTTAGACTATGGATTCTAAGTTGGAGATTAGGTAAAAACAAAAGAAGTACTATAGGACTACACTTCTGAAAGGAAGTTTTCCTGGTCCAGTAACTGCAAGATAGTTCAAATGAATATTGTCCTTGAGTTATCCTTAGATAACTATCCAAATACTTAGACAAAAGTACTCACATTTTTTTTTTTTTTTTTTTTTTTTTTTTTTTTTGGAGAATGTGCTGCTAAAGGGAGGTGAGTCAGCCT
>NW_012104173.1:0-742 GCF_000951045.1 Mandrillus leucophaeus | reverse complement strand
ACCTCCCAGGTTCAAGGGGTTCTCCCACTTCAGCCTCCCAAGTAGCTAGAATTACAGGCATGTGCCCCCATGCCTGGCAAATTTTCATATTTTTAGTAGAGATGAGGTTTCACCATGTTGACTAGTCTGGCCTCAAACTCCTGGCCTTATATTATCTGCCCACCTCGGCCTCCCAAAGTGCTGAGATTATAGGTGTGAGCCTCCGCACCCAGCCAGCAAAATAGAAACATATTTAAATACACCAATAAACCCCTACAAATATTGTATTGTTCCTCTCTTAATGCCAGTTCCTTCTCACTAAGGAATTTGTGAATTTTCTAGGTGGATATAACTACAGAAAATGCTTCTGTTTCTATCTTCTCCTTTAGGATTCCCAATTATGGAGCAGTCATTCATTGACTTTTTTCCTTTGGGTATCATGTTGTTTCCCACCCTACATTACCTTACATAACCATCATGTCTTTGTTTTTTTGTTTGGTTTTTGGTTCTTTTGAGACGGAGTCTCACTCTGTCGCCCAGGCTGGAGTGCAGTGGCGCGATCTCGGCTCACTGCAAGCTCCGCCTTCCGGGTTCACACTATTCTCCTGCCTCAGCCTCCTGAGTAGCTGGGACTACAGGCGCCCGCCACCACGCCCGGCTAACTTTTCTGTATTTTTAGTAGAGACGGGGTTTCACCATGTTAGCCAGGATGGTCTCAATCTCCTGACCTCGTGATCTGCCTGCCTCGGCCTCCCAAAGTGCT
>NW_012104172.1:2622-4281 GCF_000951045.1 Mandrillus leucophaeus | reverse complement strand
TGAGTAGCTGGGATTACAGGCACCCGCCACCACGCCCAGCTAATTTTTGTATTTTTAGTAGAGACGGGGTTTCAGCATATTGGTCAGGCCGGTCTGGAACTCCTGACCTCAGGTGATCCACTCGCATCAGCCTCTCAAGGTGCTGGGATGACAGGCGTGACCCACCATGTCCGGCCCAGTGTGGATACACCTTGGGCACATAACTGGAATCCTTTCCTTGGAAACTTGGAGTCACTTGGGTCATGGTCATATAAACTGTGTTGAATTAAGAGGAGACACCGTTAAGTATGTCACAGCTGTCCTGGAAACTGGGACTTGTGTTGCTTTCTGCCTGGAAATGCGAGTCATTTTAATAGAATATTTGGCCCGGCGCGGTGGCTCAAGCCTGTAATCCCAGCACTTTGGGAGGCTGAGATGGGCGGATCAAGAGGTCAGGAGATCGAGATCATCCTGGCTAACCCGGTGAAACCCCGTCTCTACTAAAAAATACAAAAAACTAGCCGGGCGAGGTGGCGGGCGCCTGTAGTCCCAACTACTGGGGAGGCTGAGGCAGGAGAATTGCTTGAACCTGGGAGGCGAAGGTTACCGTGAGCCGAGATCCGGCCACTGCACTCCAGCCTGGGCGACAGAGCAAGACTCCATCTTAAAAAACAAACAAACAAAAAAAGAATTTATTTTTTCATTAACAAAAAATAATTGTGGACATATATATGAGGTACAACATGATGTTTTAATCCAAGTACACATTGTGATTAAAACAAGCTAGTTACCATATTAACAATCAAGCTAACATATTAACAATCAAGCTAATTAACATATTAACAATGAAGCTAAGTAATATATTCATATAACCCTAACTCTAACCCATATTACTTCACCTACCTCTTTTTGTGGTGAGAATACGTAAAATCTACTTTTAGTCATTTTGAAAGATGTGGTGTATTATTATTAACTATAATCAGTGTGTGCTGTGGTAGAACTTTGAATTTATTTCTTTTATCTAACTGAAAAAATTTAATTTTAATGTGATTTATATGTTTTTGAGACAGTCTTGCCCTATCACTTAGGCTGGAGTACAGCATCATGTTCATAGCTCTTGGCAGCTTCCAACTCCTGGCTCAGATGAGCCTCCCACCTCAGCCTCCCAGGTAGCTGGGACTACAGGTGCACCCCGCCACACCCAGTTGATTTTTAAATGTTTTGTAGAGATGGGGTCTCGCTATGTTGTCCAGGTGGGTCTTGAATTCTTGGGCTGAAGCAATCCTCCTGTCTCAGCCTCCCAAGTAGCTAGGACTACAGGTACATGCCAGTATACCCAGCTAATTTTTTTTTTTTCCTTTTGAGATGAGGTTTCATTATGTTGCCTGGGCTTGTCTCAATCTCCTGGCCTCCAGTGATCCTCCTTCCTCAGCCTTCCATAGCATTGTGATTCCAGACATGAGCCACCGCTCCTGGCCTCCAACTGAAATTTTATGTTCTTTGACAAACACTTCAGCATTCTTCCCTGGCAACCACCATTGTACCCTCTGCAGTCATGCGTTCAGCTTTTTTAGAGTCTACATGTGAGATGATACGGTATTTGTCTCTCTGTGCCTGGTTCATTTCACTTCACATTGTATCTTCCAGTCCCATCCATGTTGCATAAATGGCAGGATTTCC
>NW_012104172.1:0-1243 GCF_000951045.1 Mandrillus leucophaeus | reverse complement strand
AGGCGCCCTCCACCTCGCCTGGCTCATTTTTTGTATTTTTAGTACAGACAGGTTTCACCGTGTTAGCCAGGATGGTCTCGATCTCCTGACCTCGTAATCCGCCCACTTTGGCCTCCCAAAATGCTGGGATTACAGGCGTAAGCCACTGCTTCTATCCTGTTTTTTTTTTTTTTTTTTTTGAGACAGAGTTTTGGTGAGTCGCCCAGGCTGGAGTGCAGTGGTGTGATCTCAGCTCATCAGCTCACTGCAACTCCACGCCTCCCGGGTTCAAGCGATTCGCCTGCCACAGACTCCCGAGTAGGGAGCTGCTAAAATAAAATACTTTCAGTTGGGTACTTTATAAACTACAGACATTTATTACTCACAGTTCTGAAGGCTGGAGGTTCAAGATCATGGCAGATTCGGTGTCTGGTGGGGACCCACCTCCTGGTTCATAGACGATGCATTTACTCTGCGCGTGCTCACATGGTGGAAGGGCGAGGGAGCTCTCTGGGGCCCCTTTCATAAGGACACTGATCCCATTCATAAGGCTGGATCCCCATGACCTCATCACCTCCCAAGTCTCCCACCTCCTGACACCATCGTCTTAGGGGTGAGGATTTCAATGTAGGAATTTTGGGGAGGAACACAAACTTTCAGACTGTAGCGAATACCATTCTTTAAAAAAATACAGTGATAGTTAAGTTTTGTTTTTGTTTTTTTTTTTTGTGTTTGATAAATTTTCCAAGAAGGAGGAGGTAAAGAAACCCTCCTACTTTTGAAGGTGAATGTTAGTGCTGTAAAATACACGTGGGACTTGGCTTCTATAAAATTCCTGGTCATGGCAAAATGTAGGTGGTTTGCAGTACCTGGGAAAGCCCACCTTTCCTTTTTCTAACATGTAACTTTTGTGAGAATTGCCTAAAATCTGTTTATAGTTAGCCCTTCAGTCCTGTGTCCAACCCAGCATATCCAATACTATCTAATACTCCTTTTTTTTTGAGACAGTGTTTTGCTCTTGTTACCCAGGCTGGAGGACAGTGGCAAGATCCTGGCTCGCCGCAACCTCCACCTCCTGGGTTGAAGTGATTCTCCCGTCTCAGCCTCCCAAGTAGCTGGGATTACCAAATTCTATATAAATGTTGTGTCAAGAAATATTATGGCTCTTTTGACTTTTTTTTCCTAACCAAAGAGAAATTTAGAAACAACATTTATGAACGTAAACACTGTTCTTGACAAGAAGGCCATCCGAAAAGAAAGGCTG